>NW_024737042.1:7531607-7924107 GCF_018991925.1 Homarus americanus | reverse complement strand
GCATCAGATATAACATTTATAATAAGTTAAAAACCAACAACTTTTATTTATATTAAACAAACTCATAATGGGTTACTAAACTGCATATCCTTTTTACCGTGAAAAGGAATTTATTTTAGGCATATATGGTTGATTATTTAGTGAGTTATTCATAATTTAAGTATCCAATGTGTGAATATATGGTAAAGGTAAGGTATATACTAATAGGTTTGTTCTGGTGTGTGTGTGGTACAGGTGAACCTGCCTCATAATCAGCTGACTGTGTTGCGTGTGCCCACCAAGACACTGATCTCCGACGTGCTCTCTATGGTCTGTAAGGAGAAGAGTATCGACCCGGACACCCATGAGATACGACACCCAGGTAAGTGTTCCTCCTGTGCTCTTTTCCTCGTTGCTGAGTGTTTTCTTAGGCTCCAATCTTGAATGTTCAGCGGAATTGTTTACCTGTGAAGTCCTCCAGCCATTTCCTGTCTGGTGGGTGTACATCTTGGGGCGTGTTTTGGTGTTGTCTTATATTCTTGAGACACTTTTAAAGTTTTTACATGTTCGTGGGACAGAAAGGGTTTTTTTTTATTTTTTTATGGAAATGGCTTGTTTATTTTTCTGTTTTTAAGGTCAAGACGATTTCTAGTTTCTGTATTTAGACATTGTTGTTGTTCTGTTCAATGGGCAGTTATATATCCAAATTCTTTAAGATTTTATATTATGTTGATGGAAGACCAGGTCAAATATCAAGTAAATAGAGAAGACCAGTAAAGATTTAATAAACTAACATTGGACAGTATCCGAGAAGAGACCAACCACCCGAACTGCTGGTGAGTTGGTAAGCGTTGAAACGACAAATTTGTTATGAAATTACAATTAGAGCTCGTTTTCTTAAGAAGGGCTCGTGCAAAAGACTTAGTCACCCCTCTAATGTACACTTCCGGCATTTAAAGAAAACTTATTACTGGTGATGGGGAACTAAGTGAACGTCGGATACCGGTCGTTCCTTCCTTCAACTTGTCATTTATATTGATATAAACTTGACTAGAGGTAAATAATGTTGCTGTATGTGATTTTTTCTTTAAATTCTTTTTGACAATTAGTAGTTTCTTATATAATAAGTTTTTAACGTTCGTGATAATTTTGAGAAAACTCGATTAGATACGAAGAAAAGTATAATTATTTACAGTTGTACAAATAGAAGAATAATGTGGAAAGAAAGAATAAAATTAAAACAAAAGATGAAATAAAACTACGGAAATTCGTACGTATTTGATAATTAATGCCAATACAAACACCTTGCCAGACGGTGATAAACCTGTTCTTTTAAACCAACACTGGACAATGAAGGTGGGAATTATAAAGATAAAATATAAATCAATACTAATTATATCTTCCACCAAGTGCTAAATGTTTTCAATATTCTCTCACAGTTTAAATCCCACTTCCCTTTTAATTGGTATCAAGGTAACTAGATTACTCCTCTGCTGTGATGTCTAAATATACTATGGGGCGACCAGGAGCTGCAGAAGGGCGATATAATATTATGATGGCTACTAAAATGAGAGATGTTGATACTTAGGATAAGTTTCTTAAGATTGCAGGACTAAATGGTTTATTGATGCTCATCGTCTGTTTTCCACTTCTTTCGTTGTTGTTGTTGTGTGTGTGTGTGTGTGTTTTCACATTGTCTCTTTGTATGAATGACGCTTTGTTCCTGGTGGACGTGTGGGTAGGATGTGTGTGGGTGAGGAGGAGGCGTCGTGTGGGTGATGGTGGTATGGTAGGAGATGGCGACCTTGGCACACTCAAGAGCCCGCGGGCTGTGGGTCGGCGGAGAGTCAACACCCCCTGAGCTCTTGGCGGAAACCCATGAAGTTCCCTCACGTGTTCATTCGCTTCTTTCTTATGAATCACAAGTTTTATAGAAATTGATGAACAATGTATAAGGAAGTCTGCCCGTCATTACATTACATAATAAGAATTAATGCGTTTCGGAAAATTTGACACTGAGTACTTATTTATTATTGAAGAATCCGTTTTCATAGCTTTGCCTTATTTATATCTCTGCCGTTCATTTACAAACTTTCTTTTTCAATTTGGTTCATTGTGTTGTTTTACTGTGTCGTTACCACCTGGACGTGTGTTTTCAGAAGTGTTCATGTTCATAGACATTGATCAAGGGACTGTAGTGTTGTATTTCAGATGATACACTAAACCGATTCTCTTCATATTGTGGCAGTTTCGTCATTTTCCACTTGATAGAAAAAATACCTGGGCTGATTTAGTTCAAACTTGGCAGTGTCTCAGAATCACAAACATCTATTTTGAATTCGTTAATCAGTCAGTGTCTTCCAGCTCTCTTTACATCCTCAGTTATACTCTAGTTTGGTTGGTAAATGTGTCGCACTATCATGGCTGACCTGCACGAGAAAGGGTCTTTGAGTTGTGACCGTTTCTGTCACTTATTGATAATTTCTGTTTTTCGTCCCAGAGAGAGAGAGAGAGAGAGAGAGAGAGAGAGAGAGAGAGCATCTTCTTCACATGTACTTAAAATTATATGATTTAATTTTTATTGAGAGTTGTATTACGACTTGCTGTTACAGTCTTCTATATCCTCAAGTACCGTTTCCTAATCTGTTAAGGACGATAAACGTTAGGGTTCGTACTTGTGACTTTTGACCGTTCCTATTCCCCAATTATTTAACATTGTGTCGTTTAGGAAAGGTACTTAGGAAAGGTTTAAAATATCAGACAGAAGGTAACCGGTGTTACTTTGTACGTTTGATTACACATTCCAGGTCCTCTTGAACTACTTATATTTACTTTGATATCGCATTTACAATATTTTTTGTTCTTCAATACATTTTATAGTCTTCGGGTACAATGCCCTGCGCTGCGCTTTTAACATCTTACCCTTTACTTTGCTTTCCAGACGACTTCTTTAAATGGCCTTTGTCTCACCTAGTACACTATTTACATTTTGAATATGCATGACAACAGGTCTTCAGTGTTATGAGATTAGAACACGGCCTGGGAGACACTATTGCTGTGGGGGCTATACTCTACAAGCTTAATATGATCTCCTTTTGTGGCTCTGCAGTCATCAAAGCGGTATTTTTTACTTTTCAAATATCCTCATGTATCATATCCTTCCTATACTCCCAGGTTGCTGACATTGGTGGAACAAAAACTTCACTTTTGTCATAGGCCCCGAGATAAAATACTTTGTAATCATCAGGTTCAAGTCTGACTCGAGGCAGACGAACAGTCCTCCACCAATAAGCGTATCATTGCGGGGTGGAATGAAGCAGCGAACGGTGTTGCTGCTCGGGCTGACCCTGTTGTTGCCCGTGATGGTGCTGTTGGTATCATAGGCATGGACCTAACCACCTGTTACTCTGTACTTCCCTGCTGACACTTCCACTGTGTGTGGGGGTAATTTAAAACACACGATATTACTGTTCAAGCTTTTGTTGGAGATGACAGCATATGTTTTTGTTGTAATTTATTTGTATAAACACTCGTGGAGAGTCAGGCTCTTGAGTGTTGCTAGTGGAGGTCATGGTGGAGTGAGTTTGGCGTGGAGGAGGAGGAGGAGGGGGGATGTTGGGGGTCTGGTGTGTGTGTCGGGAGGAGGGAGGGCGGTGTGGAGGGAGTGTCAGGCCAAGACTGTCTGACATATCATTATATCTGTCATCCCAGGAAGTGGTTGATTGTCTCCACAATTATCCTGGCCAACCTGATCCCTCGCTACCGTCAACTCGGCCGTGAGCTCCTGCTCAAAACATGACAGAGGTGAGGGTGCTATGGACGGTGAGGGCGTTGGACTGGCTAATGGGTGAAGTGTGCTGACCGTAAAAGGTGGGTGTATGGGTGGGTTGCTGCAGGATGGATGAGGGAGACACAAACTCGCCGCAGTTTCAATTAGCTCGTTAGTTATGACGTCAGACAGTCGCCACGCTTCACCAGCGCCGTAAATTAAACAGTTGCCACGTACAAGCTGTAACATTTGTCACCTTCCCTCTGGTCCCCAACTCACTAATGTCAACATTATTCTGACGGCCTGACGCCTCATCTTCACTTCGTCTTCATCTGCTGCATTCCTCACGGCACAAGAACAACAGTTTACACATAGTCAAGTCTCGGTGTAGAAGTCTGCATACCTGTCAGTACAGGAAGAGGCGAGGGGTGTCAACACCCATGAGAGAGGCAGTGGTGTCACAGCGGCAGTCGGTCACAAGTACCACTGATGGTCCAATAAGCTTGCGGCCCCGTCACTCGACCTCGGAGATGCATCCCACTATTTTCCGGCCACTGTACCATGCAGGTGGTAGTTTGCCGGAGGAGCTTCATTATCTGGAGTTGCTACTGCCCGTGACTGAATCCCGTTGTGGGTTGGTGGGTGGCTGTGGGTGACTGTTGGTTGGCTTCCTGGTTAAGTGGTAGTCATCAGTGTTGTGGTTGTCGCCCCTGCAGCGTCCCCCTCCCCTTTTAATACCTTTCACCGGTACATCTGGGACACCACATCCTTAAACTATCCCAATATTTACACCCACTTGTTGCTTCCATTCAGTCATACATCTTTCCTCCGTTTCAAGTTTCACCCCTGGCCCCGTGCAGCTCTCCTCTTGTGTACAGGACACTTGTTGTATCCCATTGTTGTTGTTTTAATGTACAGAGTATATTGTATTTAGAGGTTTCAACAGCTAAGGTCTGCATACCTCTTCACAAAGTCAGTTTTTACGCTACACAGATATTAAAGGCTTTTATTATCTCGGGGCGGTGTGTCGCCTTGACCCCGGTGCCCAGGGACGACTCTCGCCATGGCCATCAGTCAACTTGTCTCCTCGTTGTTATTATACAGTGCCTGTATATTATTTTGCTGGTGGTCCTCCCACCTGCCTCTCAAGTATCATTGGCCATAGTATTAAATTGTTTCGTGTGAGTACAGCGGGTAATTTATAGACGGTATGTATGTATTTTTTCGAGTTTATTATCTTGTGTGTGGTCATGTGCATGATGCGTGTGGCCATGTGCGTGAGCATGTCAGCCCCCGCCTCCTCCAGTACTACCAACCTCCGCTCGCCGCACACCTCACATTCCTCTGCCCTCACCACACTTTCTATTCCTCATTCGTGGAGGTGAAAGACTAATTTCAGAGCTTGTATAAGTCGGAGAAGAGACAGAGACTGTCTGTTGGGAACCTGGTGGTTTTGAGAGTTTTGTCTTTCAGTTTGCATAACGTTAACGCGTGGAGGCGGGCTGGTCTTACTGCCGTGTGACTCGGCGAACTTGGCGTTGAGATCGCTCACAATGTGGGGCGCCTCGGAGCGGAAAGGTATCGCGAGCTGACTGTTTGGTTTGACGACTCTAGCGTGGAAAGAGTGAGACCCGGTAGCGGTAGTTGGTGGATTGAGTGTGTGGAGGGCGGTGTTGTGTCTGGCTGCCCCTCAGTCTGGCTTCCAGCTCCGTCCTCTCAACGTCTTGTGCCTGTGGTGTGTTGGTGGTGATATTTTAATTCAGTAATTTGTTGTCTCTCTGCATTAGATATTGTGAACTGGCATTAATTACCTTAGGGACCGCACGTGTACTACTGAACTGTCACGTGGTTCATTAATGAGTGTTAAAGAGTACAGTACTTGTGTAGTGATTCTTGATGACGTGCGTTGTTCAGTATACCACTCCAATATAATCCACAGATGAGTTTATCCACGTTTTTGTACTTGTAGATTTAAGATGTGAAAAATTGCACAGGAAAACGGTGGAAAAAGTGACCAAAAAAGATGAAAAGCTTACGATAGTGACATGAACGAGAATAATACAGTATGTGACTTGAAATATTGTTTTCCCTTGAAAGTACATTAACTGTTGATACTGAGTGAGGTTGACCCGAGGTGATATATAGCCTGTGAATGACCGAGGGTAAAAGTTGAAGTTTATTTCACCGATACGTTTGAAGGAAGTTTGAAACAAGTGTGTGGAGGGACTGTGGCAACTTTGATCTGCTGAGCGCTGTGTTGTGGTGGTGGTTGGGCAGGACGCAGGTGCAGGTGGGTGGACGTGTGTGGCATCATCAGTAGGAGGCGGTTGTTACTTTTACTTCTGCTGCTGATTATGTGCAAGACGCAGTAGAAGCCCCACCAGGAGACTGTCATGGGGAGACTAGCCAGGAGATTGTGTAGCAGGTGAGAGCAACTACTGTAGGTGGTGGTAGTTGTTTGTGTTGATAGTAATGTTAAAATGTAGTGGTGATGGTGGACACACACACACACCTTTCCTCGGTAATTAATTAAACCTGATTGTGTGTAATTACCTACATCATCTTAATTAGTTGAATGTGCTTGTTTATCTTACCTTTCTTCGGAATATCTTAACTCGGGAGCTGTTGTCACCAAACTGTATCGTGTCCGTTTATGTTCGGATCACGTGAAGATTAAGCATCCCAACTTATTAAACACCCTAACCTAACCTAACATAACCCCTAGGTGAAGTAAAATGGGTTGCCTAATCTTCATGTTATCACATCTTTATTTCATTGTGTCTCCACATTGTATCATTGTACCAGTGGTGTGACGCGCGGGAGATGTAAAAGTTATAATAGATGGTGAAGTCTCAAGAGTTATTTACCATTATTCCGAAAGTCACTCTTGAGAGGTCTGTCGATTCCATGATTGTGGGAAGGTATGGAGTGGACTTGTGTCTCACAGGAGGGTGTGGGACCTGTGTGTAGTAGTGTCATGATTCTTACTGACACACACGCGCACACACACACACACACACACACACACACACACACGAGAGAGAAGAAAACAAGAAGAAACGTAAAGAAAATTTCTTTACGAGCCATCAACGCGGATAAAAAGTGACCGTGATATTTTTTTTTATATTGTGAGACTCGATCTCGAACAGCGGAGCGAGAGTTTCTGGTGCCATTAGTACATGTCACAGCCGACGATGACCCACTGTGTGTGTGTGGTTGACTCTTTCACTTATTTTGGTTAAGATATATCATTATCGTCTGCATTTTGTCTGTTATGTGAGTTGGTAAGGAATCGTTCCAGTATCCGCCTCGTAGATTCTGTGGATGTCACTCGGCCCACACTACACGCTAGAGCGGGTCACACTTCCATTACGATGACACTCTTTACACGAGACCCACCCCCTCTGTACAGTAGTTCCCCCCACCACCACACACACGAGGCCCTCTCATTACATCAGGCCCCCTCCACATACTAGGCCTCTACTACTCAACCGCCCTCCTCACACACACACGAGGCCCTTTCATTACATCAGGCCCCTCCACATGCCTAGGCCTCTACTACTCAACCCCCCCCCCACCCTCCACACACACAGGCTCTCAACACACATGAAGACCACTACACACACACTAAGCTCCCATCACACGTTAAACCTTTCACATTCTAGGTCCTCTCCGGGGCTCGGTTCATAACTCCTTTCTACTCGGACGGTGTGTAGTCTACCGCCTGTCTTTATCACGATTATTTTTACTGGTCACGATTTTGGTTTATTTTTATTACTTAGGCGTCTCCCGCGTCGTGTCCAGAACGCCGTGGTAGCTGCTACGACGTCCACGACCTATCAAATACTTACCGGTACGCCCACGACCATAATTATGCGGGGGTAGCTAGAGTCTGTTGGCAGTGGAGCAACGGGAGGCGTGGTGGTGAGTGGACGCCCACGCCGCCCTCAATTTCTCACGCCTGTCAGACTGTGGGCGGCCCCGTGACCACCGACACACCACCGCCTCCTTCATCCCTGTCAGTTTCGTGCATATTATTATCTCAGTTCCCTCCTCCACTTAGAGATTGATCGTTAGTAAACGAGTAGTCGCCTCCCATATCTCGTTCATTGGTAAACGAGCGTGTTGTTTGGTTCTTGAGGCTGTGGTGGTGGTGTGATGAGGTTCCCTTGACTGACACGGCTCATTATTAGAGGGTATGAGGGACGACTACCACGTACCTGACGACGCCGCCGCCGCCAGGATATGGTGAGGGATGACCTTGTACATCACAACGCTCTTTGGCAACGATACCAGGAGGTACTGAGTAGGGGCAACGTCCATTCACTACGTCACCACGGTACTGACAGGAGGACCCGGTACTGTTTGGTAAAGTGACATGAAACTAATGTACTGAGGAAACGAGATAACCTGTGGTGTAGTAACAAGACAACTGTGGCGGTGTGGTGAGGCCTTGGGGTGTTGGGGCCTCCACAAGACTCCCCTGCATACTGAACTACTCATTATGTATTCTCAGCTCCTACACGGCCGGCTTGCATATCATCCTCGCTGTATAATAAACACTGAGTACCAAACCCTCACATACTTAACAAGGGCTGGGCTGAAAATGAGTGTTTACGGACTGAAAGAAATGAGGTGTTGTGAAGTGTGCTGAAGAAGTTGTGAGGTGACGCGAGGACAGGAGTAGAATGTTGAGTTGACGCTAGGACGGAAGTAGAATGTTGAGTTGACCCTAGGACGGGAGTGTGAGGTGACACTAGACGGGAGTGTGAGGTGACGCTAGGACGGGAGTAGAATGTTGTGAGGTGACGCGAGGACAGGAGTAGAATGTTGAGGTGACGCTAGGACGGAAGTAGAATGTTGTGAGGTGACGCGAGGACAGGAGTAGAATGTTGAGGTGACACGAGGACGGGAGTGTGAGGGGACACTAGGACAGGAGTAGAATGTTGAGTTGACCGTAGGACGGGAGTAGAATGTTGAGGTGACACTAGGACAGGCAGGGCCGTCCCTAGGAGGGTGCGGGGCCCGGGGCAACTCAGCCACTGCGGAGCCCCAGAAAAAATAAAAAAATTATATATATATATATATATATATATATATATATATATATATATATATATATATATATATATATATATATATATATATATATATATATATATATATATCCATGTTTCTTACGCAAAAAAAGTATATCCACAAAACTCAAAAGGCAGGTCACAGCTCACAGGACAGGACACAACCTTCTCACTGGTTACTGACCCTGGTGGACTGGCTGTGTGGAGTGGAGTGCAATGGATTATGGAGTCAGATTATGCGGTCAGAGGAACCCACCCCCACCAACCCCATGGGACTGTCGCTATGGATGGTAAGGTCACGATTGCGATGGTGGCGTAAGCCATCAGGTCAGATTAACCAGTCAACAGGTAATGTGTCCAGGTCACTGGGTCTAGTGCTGGGCCCCGGGCACGCGCGGGGCCCTGGGCGGTCGCCCTGTTCGCTCCCCATCCCCCCTAAGGACGGGCCTGGACAGGAGTAGAATGTTTAGGTGTTACTAGGACGTGAGTAGAATGTTGTGAGGTGTGTCTACTGGTGTGTTAAGAACGATTTATTAGATTTTAATAATTATTTTTTTGCTGAAATTTGACGATAAAGGACAAGGCATGACTGAGGAATGGGTGTAGTTACCTGAGGGTGTTGTGGACAGAAGAGCAATGTCGTGATAACTCTACTGATAACACCCAGACCAGGAAGGTGACAGTGATTGAAGGTGTGTACAGGTAAAGAAGGTGAATGTGTGTGTATGTGGCGGGGGGGGTAATGATGAATACATAGGAAGACGATGGACTTACACATGACGACGATGATGATGATAATGGTGGTGATGGTGGTGATAATGGTGATGACAAGAGTGACGGGCAACGTGACTATGATTTAGACACATAATAATGACTCGTTTCTGTTAAAATCCGCTGTTGGTATTTCACGTGTAGGGTCTGTGTGGCTGTACGAGACTGTGGCGAGGCTGTGGTTGAGGGTCTCCGGGTCTCCCTTGTTGAACCGTCCGCCCCCAAGTTGCTGGATTCATCTGACGTCACGGTTGGTTCGCATTATTCCGGGAAGACAATTAACCCAACCTTAATTCATCTCTATACAATCGTTTTATAATTTACTCCGAGCCGCTGTAATTTGTTCCTTTTTGTTTAGTTTTGGTTTATATTAAGTCAGCCAGTGTCATCTTGCGCCCCCCCCCCACCGTCTTCGCCTCTACATCAACTCTTTGTGCGTTCACTTCGATATTTAGGTAATTATTCTCGGTAATTATTCTCTATATTGACAATCATAGTTTTCAATCAGGATAACTAAGAATTGGTCATTGGCTGTATTAAGCCACACTTGGAAAAAAAACCTCCATTAGTCAGATCAGAAAGAGCGGGGATTGGGCTGACAGGACGCTGGCAAAGTGTGTTCAGGATACGACGACTTAGTCTAGATTAGCGAATTGTAACAGTTGGGTGAATCAAGAGACGTGGGGCTGAGCAGATCATTGTTTCTACTGTGTGTGTTTGTTGTGATCCAGGAACTAGCTGTAGGTGGTGCAGGTAAAGGCTAGTAACACCATAATAACACCACAGGGATGATTTTGTTGTGTGTAACGGGAGTGTGGGTGAGGCGGCCAGCGGAGGTTTATGGGCCAATGAGGGAAGTGTGACCACATTGCCTCCTGACGGTGATCATCATCCCTCACTCCTGGTTACTGGTCTGCACGAATGCTCATGTGTGCATGTCCTGGTGTACACGTGACCCAGTGTACATTGGTGTTGGTGTAAATGTTCTTGTATACGTGGCTGCTACTGGAATGTACAGTCTCGTTCAAGATTCTTCGAACACTGCTGGAGACAGCTGGCAACTCAAGGCCGTTTGTTTACTATAGTACGTAGTAAAAATTTTGAATGAAAATAAAAGGTTATCGGTGATTGGTTACTTAGTTCTCCGTTGCTTAACGAATGGTTGGGCTTTGTTGTTTCGTATTATATTACAGTACGTACTATAGTAAACAAACGGCCTTGAGTTGCCAGCTGTCTCCAGAAGTGTTCTTAGAATCTTGAACGAGACTGTAACATGACTGGAATTGTACACGCACATTTTTGTACACAACTGTTGGTGTATGTGAGTTCTTGTGTACATGACTGATGGTGTGTGCGTCGTGATGTACACACAGTTGCTAATGTACATGTTTTCCCTGTGTACGTGGCGTCTGGCGTTGCACGTGTTCCGGATGTTGACCTGGCACACACGTTACCTTGTGTACACAGTTGGTGGGGGTACGCGGACGGACGGCTCGTGGTGATGTGTACAACACCTCATGTAAACTTCCGACGGTAAACGCTACTCAGGAAACGTAAGAGTGAGCCACCTGTACCTCCTCGCAGGTGTCGTGCTGTATGGGAGCTGTGCTGTTACTCTGCGGGAGACTTGCTTAGGGGAAACTAGGATTCTGTCCAAGGGAAAATTGCCTGAGGTTCTGTTCAATGAGATATTGTGCGAGGCTCTGTCCAGTGGGAAATCCCTATTGAGAGCATTAGTTTTTTTTTCAGAAACAGAAACATGACAGCCCAAGTTGGTATTTCTTAAGATTGTCCAGTATAGCGGGTGCGTCATCAAGGCGGGCCCTCAGTATAGCGGGTACGTCATCAAGGCGGGCCCTCAGTATAGCGGGTGCGTCATCAAGGCGGGCCCTCAGTATAGCGGGTACGTCATCAAGGCGGGCCCTCTCGTGGGGCAAAATACAACTGGACATGATCTCAATATCACCCACTGGAGAAAATCCTCCCGCTGAACTGATATAAGTTAGGTTAGCTTGTTTTTTTAGTAAAGGGAATTTTATGGGATTTTATGCAGTGTATTTTATTCGATGGGATTTGGTTTGTTGGGGTGTTGTTCAGTGTGATTTTCTTCATTGGGGCTCAAGCCACCTTCAGTAGTCTCTTCCTCCCTCACTGTGACTCGTGGGGCCTCCTGCTTCTGATTACTTCGAGTTGAGAGTCCCTGGTTCAGCGCATCTTCAAGTGGTAGTGGACAGGGATGGTGTAGCGGAGGGTCGCCCTAACTAGTAATAGTAGCCAGTAGTAGTGATAGTAGTAGTAGTGATGGTAGTAGTATAGTAATTGTTTTGGTAACCGCGATCATAGCAACGACAGTAATTATAGAAACTGCCTGTGTATCTACTTCTGTGGCTAACTGACGGCCTGTGTAAAAGACGGACCCCTGGCAGTAGTAGAAGTAATGGTTAGCCGTAGGGTTGGTTGGCAATGCTCCAGCCAACCCTAATTAATAGTCACAATCAGTAGACATCGCCAAGCCATGTGTAAAAGGCATCGGGCTATAGAGAGCTGTGTGACGTCTTAAGTGGTGTAGTGAGGTTGGGGATGGATTAATCAATGTTATTTTGTATCATGTGGTCAGACGAAGGGGAGGGGGAAGAAAGGTTGGAGGGGGTCACGTCACACCATACGGAACACCAGTGTGCGCCGTCTTTCCTTTACCTACACCGCAAGCACTTCCGCCTTCCCTCAACAGCCCCCTCTCTCCACCCCTCACAACACACGCGAACACACACACACACACACCAGCCATTTCCTCACAAACTTATCTACATTTTTAAGACTCAAGTTATCATAATCTTTGCAGCTGTTTCCGTACACAACAGCTTCATTGACTACTAAATTAGATTAAAAGGTATTTGAGGATTAAGATAAACTCCCCACACACACACAAACAGTTCATTTCGGTACAGGTATTCTCATCATGTACCTGTAAGCCTTAACCTATGTCAAGATACTGTGATTTTGGTGTTAATTTGTTTCTGAAGTACCCGTAGAAAATAATAATAATAAAGGCATGTTATAAAAACTAGAACCTCGATAATTTGCATGTACAGAGACGCTCAAGCTGATTACTTCAAACTCCTCTCGTCCACACAACAACACATTAACACCCTGAGTGCCACACATGGAATGCTAGTTGAGGAGGCGACCTTGACCAGCGGACTCTAAGAGGATCAGCCTATCGTCCTGTGTGTCGCCACTGCTGGGGATGTTTGTCACAGGTAGTCGGGGCCGAGTTACCTGTGCTGATTAAAGTTACTGCGAGTATAACAGGTCTTACAGGTTTATTATTGTTGTTATTATTATTATTGTTGTTACGGATGGTTTGGTAGTACTGACACCGACGTATTGACAGTAACATCCTCACACATCACCCGGACAGATCACTCTGACACATCACCCTAATCAGTACTCACCCTGATCCATTACGGTGAACGATGGGATATATGCGAGTCAGTAGCGAGTCGCATGTGAATTGATTCATGAGCGGGGAGTCGGCAAGTGATGATGTAAAACGTTGAGTGAGGAGACCTGAAGGAGGTGGTTCTTTAGTTCAGGTGTTCGGGGTCACGACTCGACCAGGTAACACAATTACCCCCTTCCCCCCCTCTCTCTCTCCTCCCCCATCTCCTCTCCCCCTCTCCACACCTCCCCCCCCCCTCTCTCTCTCTTAATAATAACAATGGCATGAAGGAACTAACCCTCTTGAGACATGGAAGTTTCTGTCCCATTGTGTGTGTGTGTGTGTGTGTGTGGCAAAGAATCGTGGCCAAGTTAACTATCTGTGTGGTGGTTTTGAGTGTAAATTATCGTGTGTAATCAGAGGGTTGAGCCGAGATGTAAAAAAAAATGCTAATATTTAAGTGTGAGTGACGGGTGAGGAAGGGAGAGTGGGTCGTGGGGTGTAGATGGGGGAGGGGTGTAGGTGTGAGGATGGGGGAGAGGTGCAGGTGTAAAGGTGAGGAGTGGCAGGAAGGCAGGTGATGGTGGCGAGAAAGAAGCTCCTTGCATTATCATCACCAGCTGGTCACATATCATGGACCAGCGCCCGTAATCTCAGGCTTACCCCTACATGTGAGAACGTATCTAACACGCTATATTTTTCACCGGACAAATAAAGCGGCCAAAATGACGTGGGTAGAAGAGTGAAACTATACCGTAACTATGTATTTTATTGGAGAATTCTCGACAGTGGTGTGTATTTCACACCTGGAGTCACTTGAGGTAGATTTCCCCTTGGCAGGTGTGTGTGTGTGTGTGTGTGTGTGTGTGTGTGTGTGTTATGACCCGCCAATGCAGTGCTCTTGGTGACGCAAATAGTTGTGGTTATGTTATATCCTGTGTTGTGTGTAGGAATATGACGCTTCATTATTGAAAACGAGTACTGTAGTTTCCAGACAGCATCCTAAAGAGTACAACACTCCTTAGGTAGCCAGATTTAGCCATATCAATGGTTGTCATGGGAAGTTGCCGAGGTTCATTTGACTCACACGCGAAACCAGTGGACCTAAGAATCATATTTTTATAGTTATTACCTTCGACTACAATTTTATTAGATGGTTTTTCGAATTGAATTATTAGGTACGGAAGTAGAGGCCCAACCTCGAGTGCTGGATGTCAGCCAGAGGGAGTGAAAATATCTATTAGCGATATTTACGACAGTGGGGGGATGGGGCGAGTGTGGCGGCGTCAGTGAGTGTCGACTCTCTAAACATGGCCGTCGTCTCGTTAACAACACCGTAAATTGCCGCGGGAGAATGGTCGGTTTTTCCTCGAGCCCGGAATTCAAAACCAATGAAATTGTGTCATGTCGTTACTTGTTGTGGCGGCAGCAGGCATGTCTGTGGGCGAACGTCTACTATCACCAGTTATGTTGTGTAGACAGATGTGTATACGGTAGTTAAGTATTAAGGAGCCGTCTGTAGCACGAGGGACCGCCACCTACCGTGTAAGTCTCAGCATTTCTGTTGATCAAATAAGCTTCCTCCTGTACCGTG
This sequence comes from Homarus americanus, assembly GCF_018991925.1. Lineage (NCBI taxonomy): Eukaryota > Metazoa > Arthropoda > Malacostraca > Decapoda > Nephropidae > Homarus > Homarus americanus. Next base: position 7,909,474 of record NW_024737042.1, on the reverse strand, counting down.
TCTTTTATCGTTACCAATCTGAGTATGTTTATGCCTCTGTCACGTTGGTTGTGCGGGCAGTAATGATTGTGTATCCTGCGTGGTGGCGTGTCTTCTCCCACACTGGCTGACCTACTAATGCTCGCTCCCTTTAGTGGAAATAACAGTTTGTTGACTGTTCTCCAACTTTCTTGTCTAGGTTAAGGGGTAATGGTTTAAGTTGTTGTGGTAATATAACGACCCTCGCGGCCTCACCCTTATGATATTATGTCATACTGGCGGATGTCTCAACGCCGTCAGGAGGCCCGGCTTTAATGGGTTATGTTGTCATGTAAGTATAGCTTATCCCTGCAAAAAAAAAATTCAAGACTTGCTGGGGCCTTGCGGGGAAATACTAAGGCCTGAAGGAGTGAAAAGTCTCTGATATACCTGAGGCGTGACGTACAGATGGTTGTTGAGTATAAATTCACGCCCTATCTCTTAATTGCTCGTATAAAAGGAAGTGGAGGTGTGGTGGGTGGGGGGCCACTGCTATTTCCAAGGTACACGTGAATGTCAGGTGAGGTGTGGACCGTGTGTGAGAACGGTCTACATAGCGGTGCTGTGGCGGGAGTGCAGCTCACACACACACACACACACACACACACACAGAGCCTGTTGCACTTTGTCGTGGTTCATCAGACTGGTGGGTGGGCTGAGTCACCAAGTGCTGTATACTGCAGTGGTTGACGGATAGCAGCCAGGAAGGTTACAATCACCAACAGTTTCGTGTTCTGTGAGCTGTAGCGACGCTATTCTCTGAGGTCAATAACATGCAACCAGTGTATTTTTCTTTCCCTATTAAAATCAGATGGGCCCTAGTCCTAATAGGCCCCACACCACTAACTTGATCATATCACTGTGATTGGGGCCTGGTTGGTCTGTATCTCGATTCTAATGTGTAATATGGGTCCCCTTTGACTCGTCACCCGCCCATAATCCCAAGCTGCAGGAGGTAACACGACTTAACAACATCCCCAGGAAAGTATACCAATACACTGTGAAGTTAAGTGAAAAAAAAACTTGTGTTTTCCACATTATCCATTTCCTTCATAGGTAGGTTAACCCGCTAGAGACAACCTCTTCCTTCTCCACTCCCACATATAATAACTCAAGGCAAACACACACACTCTCTCTCTCCGTAACGACCAACACAAATCATGGTAGTTGATCGGGTGTTGGTCGGTGAGTGAGTGTGGTAGAGCGACTTTGCGACTTGTTGACAGTTTATGGAGAAAGTCTCGTGACTGTTATAACTATCGTCCACTACACGCGCGCGCGCACACACACACACACACACACAGTCTTCAATCAGCTATAGTATATAACGATGACTATATAATACACGTTTTTTACCCACTATCCTCCCTCCTATAGAACATGGGGGAGGGAGGGGAAAATAGTGTTATACCCCTATCCGTCCGCCTGTGACCTGTCCGTCCGTCCCTCTGGAAGAACTTCAGTATTGTTCATCTTTATTTACAATATTTAAGGCTCCTGCCGTCCATACCAACTCCACCAAGTGGCTGTCAAATACCGAAACGTGACGACCTTTATACCGGTGGGAAAAAAGTCACAGGGAAAAAAGTCACGGGGAATAAAATCTGAGTGTAAGTAGAGACAATAAAGTTCACTTTATAGCTAAAATATGACACGACCAAATAAATAATTAAAAATCTAATCTAATCTAATTTGTCAATGATATACTGTATAAGTAAAATGTGATTTTTTTTCCAGTCACTTTTTCCTTACCCAATTTGTGACTCGTTTTCCTGTGAATTTATTCCCCTTTGCCGTTACCATAGCGGTGCTAGATGGATTTGTTTTTCTGAATGGTTCACCTGTACGTCACCACACCTGTAAATAAAAGCGTCTCAGGTAGGGAGCGGTTGCCAGGTATAAACAGTTGAATAAACGTGACTCCAGAAGCGTGAAGCAATTTTAAATGTTAACCACGAAGGAGAGACTGAGGTTCTGTTCTCCTCCCCCTCATTGTGACGGCGAGGAGTGAGTCATTGTGTTGATTCTTGTGTAAACATATTTTTTAGTTGGTCCGGGAGATCATTCACTGGATTCCATGAAGTAAGAAAAGACCCGGACAAAAGATATGATATAAATGAAACGTGCAAATCAGAGGCTGTCAGTAGTCCGGAGAGGCACATGGCAGATGATAACGTATGGTTATAGAGGACTCCTTCACCCTCTAGTTGACTGATAAGCTCAAGATAGTGATATGTGCCTTGATGAAATGAGAAAAGAGAGTCCATATGAAGTTTGAAATCTGTTGAGTATTGACATAAGTTTTTTTTTTTTCAAATTTGAGTGAGTAACGTAGAGAGATTCACACTAGTCGGTATTGGGGGTAGTATAAAAAGTTATACCCTACAAGATCCTGCTCGGTATCTCAAGTAGTAAGGAGACAGGGGTGAAGGAGTATAGGGTTTGTTTGGGTCAGTGGTTCCTGGTGAGCTGACGTTTGGGCCACGGTTATGTTATGTTAGATTAGGTCCTAACCACCCTGGCCCAAACCAAACATTCTTGGGCCAAACGTCCTACATTCGTGCTTCCTACAGGCCAGGGAGGGATACTCGCCCTGGTGGATGACTCGAAGCGTTTCTGGGGGTTCACGGAGCCTTGCGAAGTTCTCTGACATGTAATATTGTATAGTAGATGGATGACTGTAGGTGCTAGTGTGTACGATAGGATGTGTGTGTGTGTGTGTGTGTGCGGTGTATGTTACGGAGGTGAATCATGTTTGGTTGTCACACAATTGAAGTCACAAATGCAGTTTTATCGCTCGTGTTGAGATGAATTTAGTCTCCTTCCATCCCATCTGGTAACTGTATTTATTTGTTATAATCATTTTTACTGGTTTTATATAATACTTCTGTCGAGTATTTAAGACCTTGAATAATCTTGAAATATATATATATATGTGTGTGTGTGTGTGTGTGTGTGTGTGTGTGTGATAATAATAAACGGTTTTTTAATAGAGTTGCAGCCGGTGGCTGAAAATATACAGACTTACATTTGATTTAGACATAATGATATAATATGCATTGAATTCATTTACAGAGCTGTACAGTACATAAATCAGGCGTTGTTTATTATTTTAACAATAGATGGGATGGTGCTATTCTTATATCTATCGGTGCGGGCTCTTGTGTGTGTGTGTGTGTGTGTGTGTGTGTGTGTGTGTGTGTGTGTGTGTGTGTGTGTGTGTGTGTGTGTGTGTGTGTGTGTGTGTGTGTGTGTGTGTGTGTGTGTGTGTGTGTGTGTGTGTGTGTGTGTGTGTGTGTGTGTGTGTGTGTGTGTGTGTGTGTGTGTGTGTGTGTGTGTCCCTAGATACAGCGCGATTTACAAGTGTGAGTAAGACATACAAAACCAAAGTGCATGAGTTGGCGTGTTTATAGTTGTGGTGATGGCGGTAGTGGTGGGGTGGGCGGTGGGGAGAGTAGTATTGGTGGGGTGGGCGGTGGCGATAATAGTGGGGTTTGGTGGGCGGTTTAGTCAGTCCAATTTTCTCGCATTTCCCGACTTGGCTGATAATGATTCTCGCGTATGAGGGATATTTTTCAGGTATGATATAACATAGCCAGTTTCCTAGTATTGGTCACTGATGGAACACGCGCGATACAGAGAAGTTTAAGATGGGTTAGGTGGGTTAGGTTAAGATAAATATTTTGTTGTGAGTGTTGGGGTCAAGCTAGGTAAGAGTGTGTTGTGTTAGAAGGCCTTGTACCAAGTCTTCCTATATGTCGTCATTTATTGCCACATGATGCTTGAGGACTGAGGCGTCAATTCTGAGGTGTTTTTGTGAGCTGGTTGTGCCAGAAGGGTGACGCAGGTGAATGACGCCGCCATACACTGCTCGTGAGTGGAGAACAAATCCCCCTCGGACCAAAACCTAACCTAACCTTACGAAACATTAATTTAAAGAAATGTGGGGGATTTTGCCCTACTTTGCACTTTCACTTAGGGGGATTTGTTCATGGGGATTTTGTCCTAAGGGGCTTTTGTGGGTGATCCTGACGGTGGCTCAGCTGGTGGGGAGATGACGTTGATGGGTTTTATATTATTTCTAATAAAATGTCCCAGTAATAGGAGGAGAGCGAACACCAGGCACTGTATACCGGCCTTCACCTGCTGGACCACGTCGCCCCTGTGTCGTGTAGGACGTGGTCGAGACGTCACATCCTGGTGGGACGGCGTCTGTCCTTTTGAATCCTTGATGACTTTTCCTTCTTTTCTAAGGTTAGGGAAGGAGGGGGCGAGGATGCAGTGTGTGTGAGGAAGATGAGAGATTTAGGAGGAAATGTGAGGTGTTGGTGGATGGTGTGAGGGAGGAGCCGCCCTGTGATCTATCGCCCACCGGGTATTCACAACCAAGGAAGCCTTAACTCGCGTTAGTCCTCGCATATTGGCACTTGAATGGACTCACTTGGTTTACTTGAGACGACAGCTCGCCCGCAGTCAATTGAATTATTCCCGTGTGCTACAACTCTTCTAAAATGTTCACATAATACAGTACATTAAACTTTACGAGGTGTTAGCTGTCATGAGAGAGATTTACCTAGCTGTTAATTATGAGCCGTGTGGTAGGTAGGCGAGGCAGTGGCATTAACCTGGGTTCATGGTAGCGAGGGCGTGAATTGGTGGGATGATTTGTAGCGGGCTGGTGACGGTGACTTGCGCGCGTGAAAAGAATTGCCACCAGAGGTCACCCCAACCCCATGGGCACAAATCATCCTGACACATCACCTGAAGATTAGGCACCCCAACTTATTTCACCTGAAGATTAAACACCCATTAACGTTAACATAACCTAACCTACCTATCTACCTCCTTCCTCCCAGATAACGTTTGTGTGTTTTATCAGATGAAATAAGTTGGGAGGCCTCATCTTCAGGTGTTCCCGCTTGACCACTCAACCAATCCGTAACTAGACTCATACACACACTCAACCACGTGTCAGTAACCAAGCTAACGCCAGCTAGTTCACAAAGTATGTAAATTTAGAGGAGGGAATATTTATCTCTACTGGTTCAGCTTGAGGAATGACAGTCGACCAGGTTGATGCGTAAATGGTTGAGGTTCGCGTGTTAATATAGACGTCCGCTGCCTGTAGCTTATATCCCCTCCGAGTAATAAATCTCTCTCATACACAGCTCTACCAGTTCATCCTACCAACCCATTGTCGCCCATGTAATAAACCCACGATTACTCTATACAGTATATGGTTCAGGCCGCCAGTACTGAGTGGCGGTCGGTTGTGTCAGTATAATTGAGTTTATTACCATGGTATGTTTTTATAGTGGTGTTTATACTGACCTCCCTCTTATAGTGAGATGATTATTATTGGTGGTTGAAATTCTTAGGGTTTAAAGGGTGAAATTTTATGGGCAGTATCTTTCTTTCTTTCTTTCTTTCTTTCTTTCTTTCTTTGTCTTTCTTTCTTCCTTCCTTCCTTCCTTCCTTCCTTCTTTCCTTCCTTCCTTCCTACCCGTCCTTCCTTCCTTCCTACCCGTCCTTCCTTCCTTCCTTCCTTCCTACCCTTCCTTCCTTCCTTCCTTCCTTCCTACCCGTCCTTCCTTCCTTCCTACCCGTCCTTCCTTCCTTCCCAATTCTTCCTTCCTTCCTTCCTTCCTACCGTCCTTCTTATCTCTTTTCCTTCCTTCCATCTATGAGTTTCATGGTGTGTGTGTGTGTGTGTGTGTGTGTGTGTGTGTGTGTGTGTGTGTGTGTGTTTGTTTGTGTGTGTGTGTGTGTGTGAAACAGTAAGGTAGATTGTGATGGTGGTAATGACTGTGGTAATAGTGGTTGCGCTGGTAATGGTGGTAGAGATGGTGATGGAGGTGATAGTGGTTATGGTGGTAGATGGCTTTAGGTTGGCGATTGTAGTGGCAGTATATGTGGTGGTAATGTGAGCGACTGTGCGGTGTGGTTGACAATGGTTGGTTGGTAGTGGTTTGGGTGGTTGACGTGGTTTAGGTGATGGGTGTGGTTTGGGGCGTGGGCGTGGTTTGGGCGGTTAAGTGGAAGCCGTATCATTGTGTACAAGTGGAGGGTGTGAGTGTGCATATTGATAGTGTATCCTCTCTCTCTCTCTCTCTCTCCTTCCTGTGATTGGGGCGATTGGTATGTGGGTTCAATTAATATTCGTTGAATCATATGTGCGTATGATTAGGTGAGATTACGTGTATGTGACATTTCTGGTGAGAGAGAGAGAGAGAGAGACGTAATTATTAATCTCCACGGAAAATTAATTTGCCAAATATAGGATCTCCCAGGGGTATAACGGAAGGCGGAGGAGGATGGATGAGCTGGTCTCCAAACACACACACACACACACACACACATATATCTTGGGGGGTTGGTCACGGTGCTCACCATCTTTTCTTGTAGTGGTGATCACGGGAGGTAAAGTAGGGGGTTGAAGTGTTACTGGTGCCTTTGTTATGATGACGATTGTGGTGGTGATTATGACAGTCTTTAGTAGATCATATTACTACTACTACTACTGTTGGTGTTAGTAGTGGTGACGAGTGGTGGTGTGTTTGCCATTCTTGCTGTCGTTGCTGGGGGATGACCTCAGCAGTGCACGCGAGATTTTAATTGGTTTTTTGAGTGTCCGTGATGTGGTTCAGACGACATACTTGCCCCCGGTGCGTGAGGGCTGTAGTGTGTGTGTGTGGTGATGGTGTGTATGTATGTATGTATGTATGTATGTATGTATGTGTGTTGGTGATGGTTGGTGTGTGTGGTTGTAGTGATGATGTGTGTGTGAGTGTGTGTGTGATGGTTGGTGAGTGTGGTGGTGGTGATGGTTGGTGAGCAGAGTGTGGTGGTGGTGATGGTTGGTGAGTGTGGTGGTGGTGATGGTTGGTGAGAGTGTGGTGGTGGTGGTGATGATGGTGGATGGCAGGAGGTGGTGGTGGTGGTGATGGTTGGTGAGTGTGGTGATGGTTGGTGAGTGTGGTGGTGGCTGGTGAGTATGGTGATGGCTGGTGAGTATGGTGATGAGTTGGTGAGTGTGGTGGTGGTTGGTGAGTGTGGTGATGGTTGGTGAGTGTGGTGGTGGTGGTGATGGCTGGTGAGTGTGGTGATGGTTGGTGAGGCGGTGGATGGCCAGGAGTGTGGTGGTGGATGGCTGGAGTGTGTGGTGGTGATGGTTGGTGAGTGTGGTGGTGGTGGTGATGGTTGGTGAGTGTGGTGATGGTTGGTGAGTGTGGTGGTGGTGATGGTTGGTGAGTGTGGTGGTGGTGATGGTTGGTTCACGACACTACGCCTCAGTTCACGTCATCATAATAAGTTATGATCAGACACGTCATCCGAGACTCGGTCATCAAACACCAGAGCCTTAAGAGTGAGGTAAGACCGTATTCCTGTCTCTATAACTACACCACACCCACCGCCCACTCACCCACCCAACTCGCCGAATACCGCACTTATTGTTATACGCGGTGATACGGTTCCCGCACGATGTTGGCTCTTTAGGAAGAATTGCGACGTTTATTCTGTTGACTTGATAGCGTAAGATGTTATCAAGGGGTCAATTTAATAATTGTCAGGTCACTTTTAAGTTCATCGAGATCATGTGTGATAAGGTGGTGATAACATACCTACTGGCTTATCGCCTCCCTCCACACACCTGCACCTGATATTACTTTGGAAAGATTGTTCTTCAAAGAATTTCGGATAATGTCATTACTGTCGGCCGAGGATCTCTCTCTGAAGCTTAGCCTTCATGTTTACCACACACAATGAAGTGCTTGGAGCGTCTGTGTTGGTGAGCCGTTCTATGTGTCGTGGTATACAAAGTGATGTGAGGAGGAGGAGGAGGGGTGAACACTAGGTGAAGACAGGGGAGCTATCAGTGGGGGGGTCGTGTTGTAGATTACGACGGCGTACTGAGTGTCCCGGCTGCCGTGGACTAGACAAGTGTCGTCTCGTTCTTCCTCCAAGTTGGTACTGTGTCTCGCCTTTCCAGCCTCAACTCTTACAAATATTGTTGACATTATTGTGTGTTGTTGGGCCTCATGGCCTACCCCGCCGGATTACAGGACTCCTAGAGTAATAATCTGTTCCTGGTAAGTTTTGTTTTATTTTGGTATCATCCAAGATTATGTGTGTGTGTGGTGATAGGGAGAATGAGTCATGTAGTGCCCTGGGAAGAACTGTTATTTACCTGTTAACTAATAATAGAGAGGGTTTGTTTGTTTGTTAGGTCACGTTGTGGTTGTTGAGTGTATGATGGTGTTTGTCATGAAGGACGGAGGAGGGAGAGAAGTATGTGTGTGTGTGAGCATAATGTGGAATGTGCCATTGTTTGAGATGGGTTGCTTACCTGCGTCACCCTCACCTGTGTAGGTTGTCGTGTGTGTGCGCGCGCGCGCTGAGGTGTCCTTTTCCCTTCTCTCCTTTTTTCATTTTTCCTTTATACCACGCCCATCCTTATTAACACACACAGAGCCAGGCTGACGTCTCTCTCTCGTCACAGGACTATCTGGGTCTTAGCTGATTAAGGCGCGCTATCCGTTAATTATACTACGTTTGGGTTCTGTTTGAGGTACATACCCTCGACAACACTCCTCGTCCTCGCTCTCTCGTCCACAAAAGCAGACATGTTGACCGTGTTATACTTTACCCTGAAAGATTTTGTGTTGTTTTGACTTGTGTTTTGTGAGGTGTCCCGTGGTGGTTGTAGGGTATACTATAGCCTGACCCACTTAACCACTCTCTTCCCTACCCTACTCAACCCAACGCAGCTAAACCATGCATAAACAGACGCAACGCAACTTAACACAGCTAAACCATAATTAACTCAACCCAACTGTACCATAACCAAAATACGACCTGGTTCTATGTCAAATAGGTCCATTTAAGATGGTGGACCCATAATCAAACCATTAGGGCTGGGGTCTAATAGAAATGGAAACTATCAGGACTGGGAGCACGTTTGACCTTGGACCTATCGAGACAGGGGCCCATTTGACCTTGGACCTATCGAGACAGGGGCCCATTTAACCTCCCACATTGAAACAAAAACAACTTGATAGAGCTACTCTGATCGTGTGTTTGACTTGCTGGTGTTGTGGTTAGTGGGAAAAAAGAGATTTGGTACATTTCCCTGTGTTGCCACTGACTGGTAAAGTTGGGGATCTTTCTTTTTCCTCCCCTCCCGACTCTTGTGTTTGTGGTCCGTGAAGCGAAGACGTGTGTGTACTCTACAACAGATGTTAAGGTGATATAGAAATGGCTGGTTAAAATTCCATGTTGACTTTTATTATTATTATTATTATTATTATTATTATTATTATTATTATTATTATTATTATTATTATTATTATTACGGCCTGGGACATTTTGTATTCGTGATAAGAACATAACGTCTATATTCTCGCTAAATGTATATAAAATGTGTATTACTAAATGTTTTTTAATTATATGATTGGACCCATACTAGACCATTAACTAGTGTGGTTAACGTGTGTGTTTAACGAAGATGACCATCGCTGCTGGTAGTACTATTACATTGACCTCTAGTTAAGTGTTTAGGGTGATAAGGATCCTAGGCTTAGTTAAGATACTAGCTCGTGTGTGTGTGTGTGTGTGTGTAACATATCAGGTCATCTTGTAAATACTTAAAAAAAGAAATGCTGTAATGGATTTGAATGTCAATATGTATACGGCTAGCCATTTAGTACCTGATACGAGAAGTTTACTCAATGCTATACTGTACTGTATGTATTGCTGGTTATGTAATGATTACGACGTAGATTTCTTTAATTTGGGTTTGGGGATTTTAGTGAAAGTTTGTTCTTAAGTGTTAGAGTGGCATCGTACGAGGTGTTGCCGAGGCTGTATGTAGACGATGTTGTGAGGGTTAGATGTAACATATGCTAGTACCGTCCACATGATCCAGTTCACGTAGTGTTTGTTGATAAGGTGTTGACGTGCCCTAAGAGTCTCTGAATAGATAACAACATTCCTCTGATTGCGTAAGGTGGGATGAATGAAATAAAAACATGGAAGATTACACCTCCGTAGATTGCTTAAGACATAATCGAGTGAAGCAATAGCGGCTTTAGGACATTCCAGTGGTTACGTAGAGAGAAATGAATAAATTGAGGGAAAACAAGGATATGTGTCTTGTACGTTATAACTCAGGACTAATGCATTGATCTTGATAATACTTGGTGAGTGGGATGATGCTCACTTGTTTCACTTTTATTACTTACGACTTGTGTTGTGTTGGTAAGACTTGTGATGTGTTGGTAAGACTTGTGATGTGTTGGTAAGACTTGTGATGTGTTGGTAAGACTTGTGTTGTGTTGGTAAGACTTGTGTTGTGTTGGTAAGACTTGTGATGTGTTGGTAAGACTTGTGATGTGTTGGTAAGACTTGTGATGTGTTGGTAAGACTTGTGATGTGTTGGTAAGACTTGTGTTGTGTTGGTAAGACTTGTGATGTGTTGGTAAGACTTGTGATGTGTTGGTAAGACTTGTGTTGGTAAGACTTGTGTTGGTAAGACTTGTGTAAGACTTGTGATGTGTTGGTAAGACTTGTGATGTGTTGGTAAGACTTGTGATGTGTTGGTAAGACTTGTGATGTGTTGGTAAGACTTGTGTTGTGTTGGTAAGACTTGTGTTGTGTTGGTAAGACTTGTGTTGTGTTGGTAAGACTTGTGTTGTGTTGGTAAGACTTGTGTTGTGTTGGTAAGACTTGTGTTGTGTTGGTAAGACTTGTGATGTGTTGGTAAGACTTGTGATGTGTTGGTAAGACTTGTGATGTGTTGGTAAGACTTGTGTTGTGTTGGTAAGACTTGTGTGTGTTGGTAAGACTTGTGATGTGTTGGTAAGACTTCTTGTAAGACTTGTGTTGTGTTGGTAAGACTTGTGTTGTGTTGGTAAGACTTGTGATGTGTTGGTAAGACTTGTGATGTGTTGGTAAGACTTGTGATGTGTTGGTAAGACTTGTGATGTGTTGGTAAGACTTGTGATGTGTTGGTAAGACTTGTGTTGTGTTGGTAAGACTTGTGTTGTGTCGGAGGAGAAACTTTGGCTTTTTTATTATTTTTATTATTATTATTATTATTATTGGTTTACCTTTAAATCCTGGTCACTGGTAACACATGTAGTAGTGAGGTGGTTATGTCTCTCTCTTGCAGTGAACGTGGACGAGAAGCTGCGGGGGTCGTGTACTCTGGCGGATTACCAACTGCAGGAGGTTAGTGTCGTGCCCCGCAACTACCGCGCCCCGCCACTCTCCGTCACCGACATCTTCACCATGTCCGCCATCTCTCAGCCTCAAGACACCAAGAGACGGGGGCTGCTCTCACTCTTCAACAGGAAGGCAAAATCCGTAAGTAGTCATCGTCTTGTTATTGTTCCGCCATGGTCTAGATTCTCAAAATATTCACAAGTGGAAGATCTTATTTTTCTTCTCGTAACTGGTGATGTAAGAACGTACGTAATTGACTTAGAGTTATAAGCACACAAATAACGCTTAAAATTAACACGATAATTACACACGTCCACGGCACCAGTTAGGGGATAAATGAGCTTATGGCTTTGTCCCCCGGCTTGTGGTAATTGAATGTGTGATTTGGGTGGTAATTTTGGACTTAGTATAGGTTGTACTTTATCTCAGGTCCAATAGTTATTATTAAGTCTTACATCTTCACTTAACGAGGAACATTCAACGTGGGAACCTTTAATAATCACTCATGAAGGAGGGAGATTGTTTACCTGTCCAGGCTCAGATTCTTGGGGAAAATATTATAGTTTAAATCATTCATTTCTCACTGAAAGATTAAAGAACGCATCTTGTTAGCACTAGAGTCTGTGTGCTATTTGGACTCCCTTCCTGTAGTGATGTTTTGTGATAGTTTAATTAATTTTATAGTCGGGTATTTATTTATTTTTGCTCAGTTTAGAGGATAGAGTGAACCATATAATATAAACAGTAGTGAGAGTACAGTAGTGAGTTGTGTAGAAGATGATGATGTGGTAAAGTTACGGGTATGTGTAGGCACTACCACAACGCCTCACCACACTCCCTCATCGCCTCCGTCGGGTGTGTGTAGGGATTGCACCAGCCCTTCCTCACTCTCCGCCATCGCTTCCGTCGGGCGTGGCCGCGAGGATACCTGGGCGCTGGCGACTACCCAAGCTGCGTCTGCCCCGGCCTTGGCCTTGTGAGTCTTCTCTTGGTACTTTGTTGGTGGTGGTGCTTGATGGTCCCGTAAGCACACGCATATTCACATGAGAGCTTCTACCAGCACCATCACGTGTTGCTACCGCCCCCTGAAGTACTAAGTGTGTTGCTAGTATCTTCTGCAGGACCCCGTATGTTGTTGATACCTCAAACAGCACCCAATGTGTTGCTAGTACCTTAAACAGCACCCTATGTGTTGCTAGTGCCTCGAACAGCACCCTATGTGTTGCTAGTATCACCTGCAGTATCCCAGGTAATTCTAATACTGTATAGTCATACGATTGGTGTTGTGGGTCGACACGCAGAGAAGAGCGACGATGAATATTTCCCATAAGAACGTCTTACTTCACCCAGCTAGAGCCTGACCTTCAGGTGGGGAGAACGTGTTGGGGTTTGTAGTCAAACATCTCGGCCCAGTAAGCTAATTTTCCAGCAATATAATTATCTATTGGGATCACCTGAAAATTAGTTCCAAACCACCCTAACCTTGTCTGATTCAACTGTCCAGCTAATTTGAGGATGTTTAATCACCATAAAACTGACCTATTGTAAGAATGTGTCAGGCAGTGATGTGTCTGACTGGTGAGTATCTACGAAAGATTGTAGGTAACGTAGATAGAATGTATAAATCAGACTTGCCGTTGGTGGCGCCTCTGAGGACTGGCGACAGGGACTCGGCGCCTCGTTTAGAACAACTCAGCCTAAAGCTAGACTTGCATCATCGTCACAGGCCCCACGATGCATTTTTACTCTCACATTAATACGTAGATACACAACTTTTGGACTTGTTCTCTTCCTCCAGGCTGAGGTAAGAATATCCTGGTGTTGGTAATATATTTCACAAATGTAAAAACACCAACAAGGCTGTCAGTGGCGCAATGATATCACCCCCCTCTCTCTCTTCCTCCCCCAGCAGCTGATAGTGACCAATGAGTGTTATGATCAGTGAGTGAATGGTGGAGTGTTGGGTCAATATGAGTGTGGGTAAGTGGGAGGGGCGGACACCTGCCTCGTCTGTCAACTTGTCCCCGGACTGATTTTTGGTGTAAGAGTTTGTGACTTTAGTGAATGGTTTTTAGTATTCCCGTCAGTGGACACACCTGTATCGACTTAACCTCCGTCGAACAGTTGTGATATATATATATATATATATATATATATATATATATATATATATATATATATATATATATATATATATATATATATATATATATATATATAAAACAAAGAAGTCTGTCTGTCTGTCTGTTTATTTGTTTGTGTGTCTGCACGAGAATCTCGGAAATTACTTTACCGATCTGTAGTGATGATGGATGATGTTATACGTAGTGATGATGGATATTGTTATATGTAGTGATGATGGGTGGTGTTATATGTAGTGATTAGACAATAAAATAAGAACAGTTTAATGCAAACAAATATACTTTGCTGTACCGTTGTAGTGAAAAACATGGTGGAACTTACATACACCGTTAATGAACTATTGATGGAAGAAGAAGTTTTGGGGACTGAACAGTGAGACAATGTGGAGCCTCCCGGAGGGTAGCGTCCTACCGTTGCCTAGCGGAGGCGATTCTGCCTCTGAAGATGTGTATATATATATATATATATATATATATCTTCAGAGGCAACTGAAGCTAAAGGTGCTCCTTGTGTTTCTTCTTCCCGTGTGATTTTATAAGATTTATCTTATCCACGTTTTCTATATATATATATATATATATATATATATATATATATATATATATATATATATATATATATATGGAGTTGTGAACATGTAATTCCTGTAAAACTATACACACGCGCTCACTGGGAAGTTCTTATGTAATGTACTTGTTAAATATAAAGGTTGAGCTGGTGGGTTTAATATATACACTGCTTAATCTTCTGGTTGTCTAAACGAGCAAGTATTTGTTCTAATGTTGTATATATCAGCTGATCTACTGTACTTGTTTTTTTACTTGCATTGTTACTTAGAGACGAGTGTGTGTCCGTCTTCATACTTAATACAAGTTGCCACACGAGGGTGACGCTGGGCGGTGGAGGCATTGCTTAGTGCGTCCTGCCTCCGCGTTTTTTACTGTTGTGTCTTATGACTGCGTCACCCTCTGTTAAGTTCTCAGTCTCGTCACGCTGTGTTGTGTGTCTAGGTCCTGGCTACTGAAGAACAGCAGTGCATAACAGTAACTAACATATTCCTTAAATTATGACTTGACCAGTAATTGTTGTTAGCCCAAAGATAACATTCAGCTCGCCTGTTAACATGTTACGCAGGAGAGGCGAGTGTCCCACTGTCCCAGTCCCACCTTGGCGACTGTGTTGGCGTAGAGGAGGCTTCCTAAGTTTTACCTGAGACTTTCGTAGTATTTTTCAGACAAAACATTTTTAGCCAACACCGTGGCAGGTAGTGATGACCACAGCTCCTCTCTGTATACTACAGCGGTGAGGATACTGCTGTCAAGGCCACATACCCTTCCGTGCTTCAACCAATGTCGTCTTAACCGAGAAAATTACCAACGCAATATAACTTGACTTTGCCATTTTTAAAATTGCCTAATGCACAATCATCATTATTTGAGAAGATAATCTAAGCTGTGTTGACTCTGTAATTCTGCAAAGACGTGCAAGTGTGCAGACGACGAAGTTACAGACAGCGGCCATATTTAAATACTGTACTCTGGTACAGAGTCGTAACCGCCCTGCTGGTCAGACACTGATCACCTTATATCATCCCAGTTCTCTATATGACATCATTATATAGTGTTATATGCATATTAAATCATTACATATAATTATATAATGCCCCATTCGCTCTGTCCCAAGTTATATTATGGCAGCTGTGTGAATATGAGTGTTTGGCCCGTTTGATCAGTTGATCGTATTGTACAAGACACGTGACGGCGATCATTAGACGATGTTGTTTATCAAAATTAAATCTGACTGTACATAAACACACGTGTTCAGCCTCCAGTGATCTCGTAAACCACCCATGAGTCAGACCTGACAGCTTGGGAGACCAGATTATTGTTCCAGACCTTTATGTTATAATAGAGAACTGAGAGAGACAGTTTGGTCGACGCTGTCTGCCGGCGGCTCAGCTTACGACACCAAGGTTTAAACTGTGTCGCTGTTTAAGACTCAGTTGCCTTGGAACATTCTTTAACAAAATTACCGAGTAAGTACAACTTAAATTGTTATAAATTTATGAGAATTGTGAGTTTAGAGCATTTTAGTAAAGATGAGTCATTCTGTGCCGGTGAATTGCCTTATTAACATAAAATTGTAACAAATTGAGTGTTGACGATTTAAAAAAAAACATTTCTATTCATCTGATGATTAAGACTTTTCTTTATTCAGCTTGTGTTAGGGAACTTTTCTGATTGAGATGGTATCGTTCATAGCATTGAAGAGCTGATGAGTGGCCATGGCTTGTGTCGTAGCTAGGGATAAGTTTGCGGGACCTGACTACTTCTGGCGGGTTGACTACGATCTCGGCAGCAGCGGTGAGACGTGCTATTAGCGTTGTAGAAAGCACTTTTATCTGTCCGACAGCTAAGGGTGTGCATCGCTTCCGTGTTTTGTGTGTGTGGGGGGGGTTGTGTGCATGTGGTGTTTGTGTATTTGTTTACCGTGGGGGGATTGGAGGTTAAGTGCATTGTATAAGTGTGTGTGTGTGTGTGTTAAGGGTGGGGTGAAGTAGGGCCGGAGGGTGGGTGTGGTGGTGACGGGAAGTGGCTTAACAGGAGCAACGCCAAGCAACAGGTGGCCTAAGTGGGTGAAGTATCTCCTCCAGCTCACACCCACGCCCTGCCCTGCCCTGCCCTGCCCAGCCCCCCAGCCCAGCTCCAGCCCAGCCCAGCCCAGCCCAGCCTCCAGCCCAGCTCCAGCCCAGCCCAGCCCAGCCCAGCCCCGCCCCGCCCCTCTTTAGTTAACAGGACAGGGGGGGGACACCTAGGGGTAGCTGCTGTTGTAAGAGAGAACAGGATACTGTGGTGAGGAAGGGACAGATGGTGTGGGTAGAAGGTTAGGGCAGGAAATGGGTAGGGTGGGTTATCTATGACTTAAGGAGGCCGGAAGGTATTAGGGGTCGTGATGGTGGTGAGATGACGGTGACAGGGGGAGGGGGCAAACGGTGGGCCTGGTGGAGTGGATAAGACCCCAGATGATGTCGAGGGAAGGGGGTATCTAGATGCAGGTGTCAAGGAAATGAGTTGGGTGATCTTGATGCAGGTGTCAGGTGAGGGAAGAAGGGAGATCTAGTTACAGGTGTCAGGTGATGAGAGTTCACTGTAGTAGGTGACTCCCCTCCCCTCATCCAGGACTTAAACTGACGTGGAGACAGCGGTGAGTGATGTGGTACAGGCCATTATAATGCTCAGAGATAACACTTGACAGGAAACAAGATGGAGAGGCCAGTGTTGATGGCCACCAGTCATATTTTCTCTCGTCTGTGTTGGAATGAGGTTGGTGGGGTGGTGTGGGCTGCCAGGACAACAGCCGTGACTTTAGCGTTAGTGAAATGCTTGGTGGGGTGATAATGTGAGAGGTCTTACAGCCAAAGACGTCAGACATACCCCTTGAGGCTGGGAGTAGGGGGTGGGGTCATTGTCCTGTGTAATATTCTCTTGCTGAGATGATGTTGAGGTGTGTTAGCATCTTTGAGGTCATCTTAATTTGAAGAAGTTGACTCCTATCTCAAGTGTAGGAGTTTGCATTAAAACGCCAACAGCGAGGACGGCGGAGCTGTAGCATCGCTTCTGGTGGTGGTGAAAGTGTGGAAAGTGAAATTGAAAGAAGAGTAATTTAATGATTGTGTCGATACAGTCAGGCATCTAAGGCAGGAGGAACATTTAACACCCACTCATTCACTCACTCACTCAGTGGAGGGTTGACAAGAAAAGTTTATCTTTACATACTTTTGAGAAATATTGGAATCTTTGTTGTCAGAATCAGAATCGCTGTAAATTATACATAACATACTGTATACACAAGAGAAGAGGCGACATCAGAACACTGTGTGACTATAGTGTGTTACTTAGTGTGACACGACCCCTCCCTCGACACCTTCAGGAGAGACCCACCGCAAGATACAATTAAACCCACATTAAAACACAGAAAATTATATATTAAAAGCAAAATATGAGTTGTATTTAAGTTATTAGTATGGTTCTTCCCCAAGACTGTTTCTCCTGAAGCTGTGGATGCAAGTGTACAAGTTTCAATTACTAATGGCGTAAATAGAACAAAAGACGATCAGTGCAGCCTGGTCGTTGACTGATAGCGGAAGGAAGGAGAGAGAGAGGGGCCCCGTAAACCAGCGGCAGGTAAACAGAGGGTAAATCTTTCATGTCATAGACTGCACGTAGAGTAAATATTGATGTTCAATCCGGCACTGATTACGTCTAGCTCTAGGGTGTTGGCCGAGAGTTAGGAAGACAGGCGGTGAAGCGGTACAGGTGGTGTTGGTGTGATGTGTTCCCATTAAAATTAAGGCGATTTATTTATAATATATTTTTAGTGCAGGGCTTAGGTTTAGGTGTCGGGTTTAGAGTGAGGTTGAGGACGTCTATAGATAATGACACAGTTTAGCATATAGTGTGAGAGACGAGACCCCTGATGTCAGTGACAGGTAAACGTCAGGTATTAGTGTGTTATGTCCTCTATATCATACCTGTAATCACCACAGGTTATCAGGGAGTAACGTTTAGGGCAATAGAAAGGCGTGGTGCATTAGTGGTGAGCAGCGACAAACAAAAGCCGTACAACAATATTCGTAAAACCGCAGCAGCCACAGATAGTCGACCCAGTGGTGGTAGCTGGTGGCAGTAGCGAGTCGTGTACCTCAGTGTCACCAGCCTGACAGTTACCCCAGCCTGACAGTTACCCCAGCCTGACAGTTTCTCCAGGCTAAGAGTCTTCCCTGGATAACAGTTACACAAGGATAACAACGTAACTCGCTGGACGTGGTCATCGTTGTCTTCACTCCTAGGCTTCACACCACCAGTAAACACGCATGTTTGGATACTTATTTAGGCGTAAGAGAAGCTAAGCCTGCAATATGACGTCTCGCAACACTCAGAGACCGGTGAGTATCATGTATGTAGGGGAGGGATAGAAGGTACCTCAGTGCAAGAAATGTGGAGTGGTGAACGTAGTAGAAACACTGCAGCCACCTGATCTTCCAGCGAGTGTCCTCAGCTAAGGGTAAATCTCGACACAGATCATGACCGTGGCCGCAGTGCTCGTGTCTGTACAAAAAAATATCAGTACTTTGATTGTTTCTTCCCAGTTACCTTATCGTCAACGACTTCAGATAGCGTCAAGACAGATGTGTGCAAATAAAAAAGACAGCAACTAAGTAATAAATATTTGTGTTGCCAACTGTGTCTGATAATGTACAGTATTATAATGTATTTTTTCATAGACGTAATATATCCTTATAAATTTATGGAGGGAGTTAGTTTAAAGAGGGACATGTTAGGGATGTGTAGAGACAGGTGTGTGGTGGCAGGTGGCAGGACCGTCATCAAGGGACTTTCATTGGCCATCCTGTTGACTGGAGTCTGGAGGTGCAGGTGGTGGTGACTGATGGTGCCAGTCACTAGTAAATCATATTACCGTCCTACCATTTATTGTAAGACAACCTATCTGCGATGAAGATGGTCGTAAGAGTAACGTTGGGGAATTGTTGTCTCAAACGTTCTAATTTTGAATATGTAAATAAATTAGACTTTTACAGAAGAGGGTGGGAGGCGTCGCGTGGAGGAGGACTCTGACTTAAGATGCGTGTATTTTTTATAGTCTCCGTCATCCCTGGAGGGGCGAACAAGAAGGCTAGCTATCTACCCGTGTGTCTGGTGGTTGTGAACACGATAACTCAGATACCAACAGATTTCAACCAGTCCTAGTTTTCATCACAGTATTTTCTATCACCATCGCCTTGTGTTCTGGCTCTTGAAAGATATGACTGTGAGGCAGCGAAGGGGACTTGACAACGTCAGCAGCAAATTTGTGTTAAGTACAGTCACTCAAAAAATTCCCTTTATAAAATTGTGTTGAAAAAATGACACAACGGACGAAGGCTTTTGGCAACCCTACAGAGACAACAGGACTTATGATTTTGTATTATTCTTAGTTAGTTTATTAGTTAGTTAGGGTGTATAATTACCTATGAGCAGGAAATTGCTGTGTATAAATCTCTCGGGTGATCTTACCCATGTACGAACTCATGATATCATTGTACTAAAAGATGTACAATGTAAAAATGTGAACTGTTGGGAATACGGAAGTGCCAGAGTGGGCCAGGTGTTGTCCTCGTGGTCAGCCAACCACAAGCTCGTGCCTCTGTGATCTTACATTCACTGGCTCTGATTGGCCCACCCCTCAGATGACGTCACGCAAAACCAGATGAGATTCTTAAGCTCCTTTCACACATCTTATGAATTATAACAGAGTTGATATTTGTTCTGACTTTCCTTGTAAAAAAAACACCAAGTCCCCCGGAGCCTCCCTGACACTTTAAGAACATAAGAATGGAAGAAACTGCAGCGGGCCTATTGGCCCATACTGGGCAGTCCCGTTTACACCCAACCCCTATTGCTCATATAAGCATCCAACCTATGTTTGAAGCTATTCAGCGTATTCGAGTTAATGATGATATTTGGTAACTTGTTCCATTCATCCACTACTCTGTTTCCGAACCAGTGTTTACCTATTTCACGCCCAAATCTAAATTTGTCTAATTTAAAACCATTGTTACGAGTTCGCTCCTGTTTAGCCTTGACTTCCACTTATACACCCCTATCAGGTCGCCCCCTCGCTCTACGTCTCTCGAGGGAGTGCAAATTAAGATGCTTTAACCTGTCTCTATACTCAAGATTCCTAATGCCCGGGATTAGTCTTGTCATTCTCCTCTGAATTCTTCCCAATGATTCTATATCCATTCTGTAATACGGTGACCTGAACTGCGTAATCCAGGTGTGGTCTCACAAGCGCAAGATACAGTTTTAGGATGACCTCGCTAGTCTTGTAACTAACACTCCTTTGTATGAACCCAAGTACTTTATTAGCCTTGTTACGAGCAAAAACACATTGTTTACTTGGCTTAAGGTTCCTACTTATCATTACTCCTAAATCTCTCTCGCAGTCGGATTTCTCTATGGCATCGTTGTTCATCTGGTATCTGGTTTCCCTGTTTACATCTCCTATGCTGAGTACTTTACATTTGTCGACATTGAATTTCATCTGCCATTTTTCAGACCATTCGAAAAATTTGTTTAGATCTTCTTGTAGTTTTGCCGAGTCCTCGTCAGATTTGATACACGTCCTATTTTAGTGTCATCAGCAAATTTACTTATGTTGCTGTCTATGCCGATATCTATGTCGTTTATGTATATAATAAACAATAATGGTCCAAGTACTGAGCCTTGGGGAACTCCACTTGTGACGTTGCTCCAATGGGGACTTAGTGCCGTTAATGCTCACCGCTGTTTCCTGTCCTGTAACCACGCCCCTAATCCATTTAAGGATGTTACCTTTGATGCCATGTGCTTCTACCTTTCTAATTAGTCTTTCGGGGACTCTGTCGGGCTTTGCTAAAGTCGAGATATACCACATCATAATTGTGCCCCTCGTCCACCCATTCGAAAAACTGATGAAAAGAATGTTAATAGATTATTAGACAAGAACGCCCCCAGAAGCCATGCTGGGAATCATTGATCAATCGGTGCTTCCAGGTGATTTCGAATAGAGTTTGAAATGATTGCTTCCAGTAATTTGCCTACTATTGATGTTAGACTGATTGGACGGTAGTTAGAGGATAGTGATCTATCCCCCTTCTTGAAAATCGGTATTACATTCGCTATCCTCCAGGATTCTGGTACTACACCTGTTTTTAGGGACATGTTAAACAACTTTGCTAAGGGCATACTAAGCTCTTCCTTACATTCCTTTAATACTCTGGCAAATATCTCATTGGGACCAGGTGACTTATTAGGCTTTAGTTTGTCTATTTGCTTACTAATATCGTTACTAGTCACTACTATCTCGCTTAATTTGTTTTCTTCACTATCTCTGAATAGAGTCGGTGCCTCGGGTATCATGTTTAAATTTTCAGTGGTGAAAATTGTTGAAAAATATTTATTCAAATTATTGCTCATTTCTCCGTCGTTATCAGTGAGCTCGCCAGTATCTGACCGTATTGGTCCAATCTTTTCTCGTGTTTTAGTTTGATACATTTGGTAGAATTCTTTGGGATTTGTCTTCGCCTCCCTTGCTATCCTAACCTCATTATTCCTCTTGGCTTTCCTTATCTCGGTTTTAACCCTACTCGCCAATATCTTATAATAATCCTGGAGGTAAATTTTGCCACGCTTTACCCTTCTACCTATAGCCTTCCTTTGGCCAATGATGTTCTTTAAATAATTATTTATCCATTTAGGGTCATTGTTGTCTGATCTGAGTTTTTTGTATGGTATGTTCTGCCTTTGTGCATTAAGTAACTCATTATTTAAATTGTCGTGGAACTCGGCAATCTCAGATGTCGTTATCAGGTCGGAGTCATCTGTCAGGTTCACGGCCAAGCGCGACACCCCCTCTCTCAGCTGCCTCTTTAAACTGTCAAAGTTTGCCCTTCTGAAATCTGGTACTTTAGTGGAATTTTCCTTACGTCTGCCCTGAAAATCTAACTGGAATCTAATTTCTTTGTGATCGCTGTTTGCAAGTTAGTTCCCTACCTCGACATTGCTAATGAGGTTTTCTCTGTTCGACAGAACTAAATCGAGTATATTATTTCCCCGTGTGGGTTCAGTTATATGTTGACTTAGGAAACAGTCCTGGATCATCTCGAGAAAATCCTCTGATTCTGAGTTACCTGTAAGGTCAGTCCAATCTATTTGGCCAAGGTTAAAGTCGCCTACTATACAGACTTTGTTGTGTATGGAAGCCCTGCGCATTTCATCCCAGATAAGTCGCTCATTGACTCTATCAAGATTGGGAGGTCTATATATTACTCCTGTGACTAATTTTTCCCTACCGTCGCTTAATTCTATCCAAATTGTTTCAGTATTCCGTTCAGTTTTTATTTCCTTATTTATTTCACACTTCAGATTATCCCTAACATAGATTGCTACTCCGCCTCCTTTCCTGGTCTGCCTATCGGTATGGAACAATTTGTAACTCGCAATTTGGTATTCGACCGGCAACTCACGTGAGTCTAGGTTGATCCATGTTTCAGTGAATGCTATTATATCGATTTTTTCGGTACATACCAAGGCCCTAATATCATCCATTTTGTTTCTCATACTTCTACTGTTTGCGTAGTAGACATTTAAGTTAGTCGTGTTCTGAGTCCTCCCTTTACCGCTTTTAGTTTTAAACTCCCTGTTTAATTTAGTTTTGTCATCATTCCTAACACTATTTCCCTGTAATCTTTTACTTTGTTTACCCGCTCCCACTGCAGTTTCCCCCACCCCCGTGCCCATATGTTCCCCTAGCAGCTTAAAGACTTCGATATCCTTTGAACTGCCCCCTCTAGAGACCTAGCCAGGGTTGCCACCCCATCCCGAGACATTCCTTATGTTGACGATTATTTAGTCCTGCCCTGCCCTGCCCTGCCCAGCCCTGCCCAGCCCAGCCCAGCCCAGCCCAGCCCAGCCCAGCCCTGAACATAGGAATACCAGACTGTTTATTGCCGCACCTCCGGTCATTTGGTCTCCGGCCGTCCAAAAGTACACATCAATCACAGGTGGTGTTGATGGTGTGTGAAGCTCAATGTTGAACCCCCAGACAGGTGCTCGCTGACTGACCACCACAACATTGGTCGTCTAACTCACAAGTAGCTTAGTTTACCCCCCGCCAAGTCTTCTCAATTTCGTTTGGGATGTTATTGCTTCTTTGTAAGTGGTGCTCAGTCACTGGCAACCCTTCACATGCTGGTGTCCACGAAGATGAAAGAGAATAAATGTTACCCAAGAAGACATATCGCCAACTTGTTTACTTGAGGGTGGTTGCACGTGCTCTTGTTTACTTGAGGGTGGTTGCACGTGTTTGTATTTACAAGAGGGTTGCACGTACTCCTGTGTTTACATGTGGTAGGGTGCACGTGTTTCTGTGTTTACTTGAGAGGGGTGCACGTGTTTGAGTTAACACAAGGGGTGAGTGCACGTGCTTTTCTGATAATGCTCCTTGATTAACTTACCAGTAACGAGCTTTTATTTATCCCATCGGCGTGATATTTATATAGTCGACTGGCGTAACAGATTCTCCGTTATCGATTACCTAAACAACACTGAGTGATAACTGGGTTTTTTTTACGGTAGCAACAACTATTACGTGATGATCTCCATTCTGTGTATCCATAATTTGACCAGTTTAAAAGTCAGGTCATATTGAGGTTACGAAGGATTTTATGCGTTTAGAGACTCAATTCCCCCCATCATAAATACAGTATAACAGGAATGCAATTTACACTCATAAATTGTTCTCGCCTTGTGTGTGTTTTTTTTTTACAAGGTGTAGACACAAGAGGCCTTAATGTGTGAGGGCCAGCTTAGGGCGACAGAGTGAAATGTTGGGAATTTTTACCAGAAGGAAGTAGAGGTGCTGTGGTTATGTAATGGGGGTAGGAAGGCCAGAGGAAGGCAGATATTGGGAGGGATGAGGGATACAAAAAGCTGTGGTCCTCCAAAAATGCAAAATCTGGGAGGGTTGGTAAAGACAGGCCGAAAATACTTAAGTGTAGAGAGGGCCGTGGTCGCCAACCCTCAACGGCGAGAGTGGATGGTGAGAATAAATGGTGAGTTTGTGGGAGTCACTTGGGTCAAAGGTTGAGGTCATTGCTAGCCGGTCCAGTGTTTGTCCGTGAAATAATTAGAGGTTAAGGCCAGTGGGTCCTTAAGTGTTATACGTGAAAGGTTCAGTGTATGAATTATATATCGGATATTGTGTAGCTTTTATTATTATTGTTATTTTTAGTATTGTTATTATTGTTGTTATTGTTTATTATTATTATTATTATTGCGATCTCAATAGATTTAATGTTATTTAGTTATTGTCAAGGAAAACCGGAACAAATCAGGTACCTCCATCAAGGGCATTTATTAGATACTTTCGATGACCAACTTCGGTTACATCACGTAGAGAAGAGAGTGGACAGGATAGAACCACTCACATACGACCTCTCAAGTTGCATCTCTTCACTCATCCTCCCAACCCACCCAGGTGGCTTAACCCTCGAGTAATCCAGTTCCCATATTATATAACAACCCCAGTGTGCTGTAACCCTCCCCCACATACTGTATGTCAATGCACTTGGGACGACACAGGCCTGTTTGTCAGCATTTCCAAATGTTTGAGCCATTGGGTGTCATAATTCCCAGCTGTCAGAACTGGTGTCAGGGCTCCTGTACCAGAACTGTTAGACAACACAACCCCTAATTGGCATAACCCTCGTGTGTTACCTTGAGGTGTTAGGAATCCCCAGGTGACAGAACCCTCAGAGGGCATGACCCCAGGTGGTACGACCTTCACTTTTAAGGGGAGTTTACGAGGTACAGTACGTCACTTCCCTCCCTCCTCACCTCCATCGCCCAGACTGGTTTAACCTTATCATGTATTTTTACAGCACTAACTCAACATTACCCCGGCTTAGATATATATATATAGGTTGCAATAATAGTGACCAATTTATAATTGTCGAGAGAAAGATAGACAGTGGTGGTCAAGTCTAATTACTCTTTGGACATTTGATGTTACTGGTGTTCAGATTAAGAGGTGTCCCTCTCGTGCTTAATCGGTCGTGAGCTGCCAAGGTGCCGAGGATGAATGACGACCGAGATTATCCCGAGGAAAAAAAAATAATAAAAAGGAGGGGTAGGGAGGAGGTCCCTGGGCGGCCGGATGCAGCTGGCGTAGTGTTCGTTATGTAACTGTTTAACACACTTACGCTGTTGAGGCAAGTTATGACCCCTCACATGTTTGGTTTATGGCGCCCCTCACCTCCCCTACCCTTCACCACGCCTTCCCTTTACTTCCCCACCCCACCCCTCTCATATCCTCTTCTCCCCCCTTCTTCTTCCCTCCTTCTCCTCCCTTCTTCTTCCCTCCTTCTCCCCCCCCCTCTTAATAACTATGGCTACAAAACACGCACACACACACACACGAGAGAGAGAAAATCCCATCAGACTTTTTACCGCTGGACATAATCCCACCAACAAGATAATAATGGATATATTCTCTGGTGCTCAACATATCTCCAAAAGTCACCATGCTTTGTTAAGGTAGATTATGAAAACAAATCATGGGATCACATTTGGCTTGGTAGTGTGTGTGTGTGTGTGTGTGTGTGTATAGAGAGAGAGAGAGAGAGCTTACGTTTGTAGTGTGTCCGTGATCCTCCAAAAAATTAGTGTTTTATCAAATAATGAACCGATGAGTAGTGTGTTTAGGGGTCAACACAGATTTCAGAGTAAACATAACATACAATGAATGGCCCTGAAGACTTGGTGTAAATATCCCCCTTTAGACACACACACGAGATCTCAGCTCTTAATTATGTAAAGGAGCAGCAGGATAAACCCCCGAGTATATCCTTCAATTTAGAGAATGTAATGGTTGAGTGAATGTATTTAAAGGAAGTGGTGAAGTCATAAACACAGTTGTTGTCTTTATTGTGGGGTTTATCAGCGCGGCAAGTGTTGATGTACGATTGGAGGGACGAGAAGTGAATCGTCTTGTAGGCAGATAAAAGATGCTCTCTCTCTCTCTCTCTCTCTCTCTCTCTCTCTCTCTCTCTCTCTCTCTCTCTCCAAAAGCGCCATCTCCGTAGATTATTTTGTTCCACCTCTCGCAGAAAACGTCACACAGGCTTCCACTTCAGTCTCACAGGTAGCTACTGTGCTCATGGTGGTTTTTAATTTCTTCCAAGTTTCCGAGTCGCGGTTCAGTTCTGGTCACCGTACTACAGTTTGGTTATCGAATCCCTAGAAAGCATACAGAGGAGAATGACAAGACTAATCCCGGGCATTAGGAACCTTGAGTACAGAGACAGGTTAAAGCGTCTGAATCTGCACTCCCTAGAGAGAGACGTAGAGTGAGGGGCGATATGATAGATGTTTATAAATGCAAGTCAGGGTTAAGCAAAGGTGATATAACAAAGGTACTCAAACTATCCAACCTGGAACGAACTCGTAGCACTGGTTTTAAATTAGACAAAGTTAGATTTAAGCGCGAAATAGGTTAACACTGGTTTGGAAATAGAGTAGTGGATGAGTGGAACAAGTTACCAAACATCATCATTAACTCGAACACGCTGGATAGCTTCCAACATAGGTTGGATGGATATATGAGCAATAGGGGCTGGGTGTAAATGGGACTGCCCAGTTTGGGCCAATAGGCCCGCTGCTGTTTCCTCCATTCTTATGTAATTATATTTATACTCGGTGCGATTCTTTACCCGGGTGTTGTTCACTCATAGTCTACGTCCCCAAGTAACGGTATATACAGAATATGAATTATGTGATTATTAGACTCCCCGATCTTATTTCACCTGATTATTAAACACCTTAATGCTAAGCTAACCTAATATTATATGTTGATGCGTAACACAGCGTCACTAGTGAAGATGCTGGGATGGTGTCCTAGAGAGGTGTGTGTGTGTGTCACGGCTAAGGTCTCATTTTTCACACGGGCATAAAAGTTCGCCAGCTCTCTGTAGTCCCGTTTCTTTGTCAAATCTGGAATAGGGATGATAAGGGATGGCTAGATTTGGATAGGTCAAGTTAGGTTTGAGTAGGTTAGGTTGTGGTAGTTTAGGTTAGGTTGGGATTGGTTTGGTTAAGTTAGGTTGGGTTAGTTTAAGTTGAGTTAGGTTTGGTTAGATTAGATTAGGTTGGGTTTAGGTTAAGTTAGATTCTGTCGATTTAAATAAGTTGTAGTAAGTTTAGATGGGAGTGAGTTAACTTAGGCAAGGCCGTGTGGTGCTTTAACCTTCATACCGTGCCAGGGTGACTATGGGCAGTGCGGCGGGGGTAGACACGGTAGTGACTGATAATAGGTAACACGCCACTACATACTGATTGTTCCCCTCCGTATCACCCCCACGTCCCATCCACCACAAGTCCCACCTCGTCCATATACAGTCCTACCCGCCCCTCCCGCCCCTCTTCCCTGAATGCTAGCCCTCCCTGCTCCTTTTCCCCCGTGATTGTAAGTCACCTCCCTCCCCACCCTTTCCCCACCCCTCTCTCTCCCCCACCTCTCCCCCCCACCGTCCCCCCTTCTTAGTGATTGTAGACCCTCTCCCTCCCTCCCCCCAGATGACTGACTTATCATATCAGTGCCCTAAATAGTGGTGTGTTGAGGTTAACTTATCTAGGTCTGGCTTACACATTCCCATGACACCCTCTAGTGATTCCTCCACCACCCACCCACCAACCCCTCCACCACCACCCACCAACCCTCCACCACCCACCCCACCTCCCACCCACCCTCCTTCCACCCCCACGCTCATATTCAGTTGATCTTAGGTAGTCCTTCCTGTTTCTGTGTCCTCCTGCTCCCTTCCCCCTGCCCCCAGCCTTCCTGCACCTGTCCCCCTGCCCCCAGCCTTCCTGCCCCCTGCCCCAGCCTTCCTGCACCTGCCCCTGCCCCAGCCTCCTGCACCCGTGCCCCTGCCCCCAGCCTTCCTGCACCCGTGCCCCCAGCCTTCCTGCACCCGTGCCCCCTGCCCACTTCCTCTTCATACTGATATTCACTCATCTGGCTCCTGACACCATACTGTCCCTCTTGACACTCCTTCATACTGGCACTCATGGGGACACTGCTGGTTCTTTCTTTTATACAATACCCAGACTAAGAGTCCCGCCTCCTTGTATACACCACATGCAGGGGTGTCATGCGTAATACATGATTCTGACATGACTGTATCTTAGGCGTAATCAGGAGTGCAATTATGAGGGAGTGTCAGGAGTGCCATTATGAGGGAGTGCCAGTAAGAGGGAGTGTCAGGAGGGCCAGTAAGAGGGAGTGTCAGGAGGGCCAATTTCATTCCAACAACACATTATCCTTGCATGACTAATTTGGAGAAATTTCCTCTGTGTGTGTGTGTGTGTGTGTGTGTGTGTGTGTGTGTGTGTGTGTGTGTGTGTGTGTGTGTGTGTGTGTGTGTGTGTGTGTGTGTGTGTGTGTGTGTGTGTGTGTGTGTGTGTGTGTGTGTGTGACTCGACTTGGCGTTGTTTAGAGGATAGACAGACACAGACGCACCCGATTATTACTGGCCAACAAATACGTCCACCTGTGTCCCACCGACCCACTGACACACTTACTCATCTCCCTCATCCTCACTCCTCCTCTCCCTCATCCTCACTCCTTCTCTCCCTCGTCTTCACTCCTTCTCTTCCTCACTCCTTCTCTCCCTCATCCTCACTCCCACACAAAATCAAAGTAAAAAGAAAAATCAAAGCTGCATCAAGATAATATACCGAGACACTACATTCAACCACCAGCTGTTGGGTGGAAAAAAATATAATAAAAAATAATCCCACCAAATTTTCAACCATAATTTTAGATCATAAGTGTTTTGGGGACAGGTATTCTCCCTTAACTATATGATCGAACAGTTTTGTAAAGATGTTCTCCCTAAGTTATATCAACTAACCTAACCTATATAGATGAGTTAGAGGTTTGGTGTAATTATGGCTGACCCAGATTAAAGGGAAAGACATTTTGTATTTCCAACTTTTCTTCTTAAAATTAATAAGTATCGTCACTGTCGATTATGATCCAATTAATATGAATCTTACTCGGCTTGTACAGTACTTGTGGTCCAGTGTGTAGTGACCACTCAGTTAACATAGAAATTGGATTGAATATCCCGAATTTGGATTTGTAATTAAGTTATCTGCCATAGATTTACTAAAATTCATTGGTTGCGATAAAAGTTACCTTGGTACGCTGTTGAACAATGATATGCGGTGAATAATTTTTGAGGTTACAAAAAATTTCACACTTTGGGGGTTAACCCATAAACCATCACACCTCAGCCATTTTAATTGGGAATTTGGATTATTTTGTCCGTGGCCATTTTACAAGGGTTAAAGGTCATCAAGTTAATGTAGAAGTGAATGGAGGAGACAATGTATGAGTGTTTTAGCTTAATTCAGCTTAATTATGAGTAACATCCATCGTCCGCGCGGAGGACCGATCCCTGGGGTAACCAGTATCTCTGTGTATCAGGAAATGGTTGTGTTGGGAAGCTTGTGGCTTTTTGCAATAACTTAACAATATTCTGAGGTGTTATGCAATACGTGAGGGCAATTAATGCATGGTGTTGCAACTTGCTTGTAGCCGAGTGGTGTAAGATGTACCGACCGCAGTGAGAGCGCTTGGGCTGATGTGCTCAACGAGACACATTATCATCGTTTACCACCTAATTATAACTGTTGAATGTTGCGAGGCTGGTAGGCTTCGTCCTTGTTACTCAATGATGTGTGTGTGTGTCACGGAAACACATTGTTAATACACTATACACTACCTCTGAGGACCTGGATAAGATTGTTAAATTCTCGGGGCTAGTTTCAGGCGTGTTAATATCGTGTTCCCAGAAAACTCAAGAGCCAACATACGCCAGGCTGTTGAGGTTCGTTGAAGGATTAATTGAACCTATGACGTAACAACTGTTCTCAACATTGGTAAGAGGAAGCCTCAGTTACGACTAAGTTTACAACAACAGTCTTTTAATGACGGGGATTAATATTTTCTTGTGGCAGTTTAATGTGACGCTTTCATTGCTCTACATTTAGCGCCGTCAGCTGTTATCCTCCCGGCTCTCTTGTTCACACTCCTAGTACTAACTGTAATTGGACGCCGTCACTCGAAAGTTACGTTTCGAAAGTGGGGCTTAATGAACTGTTATTAATATTAACCATGGAAGTTGCTTCACTAAACAAAAGAAAAAAATAGAAATACTCTAATACAATGGGCTTTTCCCATAAGAAAGTCACAAGACGAAATGCCTGTTGCAAATATGTGAAAGCTGTCACAAGGTAACTTAATGCAGTAACTAAATGTTTCGTTAGAAAATGCATAGCCAAAACTTTTTTGTAATCTATTTTTTTTATCTGGTTAGGATAATGCACAAATCTTCCTATGTATCCCCCGAGGTCTATTATCCTTTAGTTTGGTCTCCCCTGGGTTAATAGAAACTGTCAGGGAAGACGTGGTTACATTAAGTGGGTGTAGGTCAACGTTCTGCCTTGTTACTAGGTCAGAGATAATAGTCTAGACGTCATACCTTGTCATTCATATAATTATGAGATACCTGATCATTCTCACGCACTTAAATAAAACATATCTTGAAAGTCTGAAGATCGCTCACCTCAATTAATTTGATGCACTGTAGTTAATACCTAAACATGGGATAAATATGGTATATAACTTTGAATAGATTAAACCCTTGCTTCTGTTGACTTCCTGGCCGTTAACTGCTAGGGTCGTTACGACCGTAAATACAATAGTAAAAAAAAAACATTCAGAAGTTTAATAAAAAAGGAAGAGAATGAATAGAAATGGAGCAGTGAATAATTCTCCCTTTTACGTGTTTTTTTTTCCCGAGCATAAGTCCACCCGGGTACAGACCACTGACCCACGTAGGGACCTGGGGTGGGGAGGAGGGGTATAATAATACAAAATAAATAAGAATTATAATAAAAAAACAAAATACTAATAATAAAAAAATACAAAATGAAAAAAAAAGATAGTGAGAAACGATATATGTATGTTGTGTTGTCAACGTAAGAGAAACAATTGAGAACCTGCAATTGTGTTGTGTGTAAATGAAGCAGAATGTCAGATCAGCTACCTAGAACTTGGCCACAATTTTTGTGATGCCATATGGCAGCAGGGTCTACCATTAGACAACATAATGTGTTTCCAATATCTTCCCAGGCGGTTGTATCTCCGTTTGATAGGCTTTTATGTACGTATTAGATATTTTGTCAATATACTGTACATAAGCGCTAGGTTCAAAATGAAATGCACGTTGGGGGCGAATAATTTCCTTGATATCATCATCGACTTGCGGAGTGACGCTCTGTTCATCTCGTTCGAATGGAAATTTAGTAAAAATAAAAAAATAAAAAAGTCTTCTCGTTGTTGGAGCAAAGATGTTGAATGATTATTACTTTTCTGCAGTATATATGATACATTATAGGGTTTGGGTGCGCCGTGTTGGGTATGGTAGTGTGTGTATAACCGACGCGTCCATGGCTGTAAGTACTGTACAGCATATTGTTGAAGTTGTTAAGCCATTTTGTATTTTATATTGTTAATTCTCCTTTTTTTAAATTGTTCTGTGTTAGATTTGTGAAAACATTGTAAACATGGGCTTAAGGTACAGGTATAAATTCGCTGGCATGTACATTTTTTTATCAGATATACCCCTTTGTTTGCTTCGCCTTCATGTAACAATACCCCCTGACTGAATGTAAGATGCTGTTGAACGAAATGCAAGTTCTCTTTGCTTGAGTACATTGACTAAGGTAGTTTAGCTTCATTCCTGCTAAAAATGTTAAACGTAGCCTTAGCCAGTTTTAATTACTCTCGACTTGATCAAAAGTAAACTTCGACAGTACACAGTATTTTTTTTCAGCTGGTATTTTTAATTTTCTTCGTGGTTAAGATTCCAATTCATTGAAATTAATTGGATATTAGAGAAACTATAATGTTTGGAAAATATACGAATGACCTGAACTTAAGTTGGATAAATTACAAAAGTGCTCCGCCAGACTATAAATTATTTGACAGAAGGATGGATGTACTGTTTGATTTTTAAATTGTTTACTAATTGCAGCCGTGTTTGAAACAAATGGGTGTTGTTGGTATGTTTAATTATAATATGGTTTGTGTGGTTCAGTCAACAGGTGACAGTAGTGTGTCGTCGGGCAGTGCTGGAGAGCGGAGTATCAGCCCTGCCCGCTCTGATGAGTCGGCTGACAGCCGCCCTACCCTGCGCCCGCTGTCTCACGCTTCTT
This sequence comes from Homarus americanus, assembly GCF_018991925.1. Classification (NCBI taxonomy): domain Eukaryota; kingdom Metazoa; phylum Arthropoda; class Malacostraca; order Decapoda; family Nephropidae; genus Homarus; species Homarus americanus. The sequence continues at coordinate 7,877,204 of NW_024737042.1, read as the reverse complement.
CCTCCGCTACCCTTACTTCCACCCAGCCCCAGCTCTCCCGCCCGACCTCTTCCCTCAACTTGGCTAAAACCAGAAAGAGGCAGGCGCCCGCCCCGCCACCCCCGCCCTCAGCACCCACGCCCGCACCACACACCAATGGCAAGGTGAGTCACTACCCACCCTCGCATTCGACTTGATTACCATTGACATGTTTTAATGTGTAACTAATTTTCAAAAACTAGTACAGTACTTACCGCATACTATTTTTATGAAAGTAGTAGTAATATAATAATAGCTGTAATAGAAATAGTGATACTCTTATATCAGGGGCGGATCCAGGGGGTTCTTGGGGGTCCAGACCCCCCTTTTCATCAGAAAATTATACTTTTTCTATAATGCAGTACGGTACTCAGGCCTATGATGGTCATATTAAAAAGGGGGGGGGGGGCTTATAGCGCCCTCCAACTGGGTGGGCTTGCTGTGCTCGCCATCAGTGCCGGGTTTAGACCTATGGAGGCCCATGGGCAGCCTCTTTGTGGAGGCCCCCCTCATTATAACTACCCAAGAGGGTGGGGTGGCGAGTGAAGCAACCATAAACATCTGGGAGTTCTGGGGGGCGCTGTAAGCCCCCCGGGAAAATTTCAACACTTCTTTGGAGAATTTTGAAGCCATATGCAGTTATATGGAGGAAATTAGAACATTGAGAAATTTTTAATTAACTGTATATTTATTGATAGTGTACAAATTCCCAACACACACACACACACTAAAGTGAGACATGACTAGAGTCATTCATGTGGTTTCAAGTCGACCAGCCCTGATATGTGGAGGCCCCTGGGCAGCTGCCCACTTTGCCCACTCCTGATTCCGGCCCTGCTCGCCATGTTCCCCCACCCACAACTTCTTGGCCCCCACACACCCCTTTTGATATTCCTGGATCTGCCTCTTTACATTACTACCTGTAATAATAACAATAATAAATACAGAATAATAGTTGGCCAGCAGAATTACTGTACTGTACAGTACCTGTACTAAACAGTATAATTACAAGGTACAAATATGATATCTTGTGGCTAAGGCAATTAAGCATAATATGCACTTTCTAATGTTTAATTAAAGATATACTGTTTAGATCATTTTCCACTGTGCTCTGTTACTTCCACCTAATCTAGATTAACAGTACAGTATAGGTGTACCTGTATGTACTGTACTGTATTTCATACTACTGCAAACATGCCACTACAGGATACAGTAATAATTTTCTCTACAGTTTGTATTTAACGAGAGGATATCTTCAATTTTTGCCATTAATTGTTAAAGTAACCAATTTTTTATTGTCTTTTCCTTATCCAAGAACTGATTTATTTGAAAATATTAATATATTAAAACTGAAAGGCATTTCCTAGGGTAAAATTTTAGTTTTGGCCATCCATGTATTATAATATCCAACCTAACCTAATGTAGCCTAACCTAGTCTAACACAACCTAACCACAGAACCCAGGAACTATAACCTAATGGGAGGTTTTTGCCACCCCAGACCCCCTTTTCTGGTGGGAGTTAAATCCCTAAGATTCTCCAGATAACCGAAATTAAAATAATAGCTTTTCTAGATAACAGCTGGAGTTCAAGATGATATATAATACACTACCAGTAATGTTATTACTTTAGTCATATATAGAAAAAACAGTATCACTAGCACAGATAATTTTTTATTGTGGTCATAAGGCAGGACAATTAATAACAACAACTTGATATAACATAGTAGATTTTATCATCATCCAGCTTAAGGCACCAACTTTTGATTGTCTTTATTACAGTAATATTTTTTGTTCTTGTACTTGTATTAGAACTCATTTGTTGCTCAAAGTTGTATTCCAAAACTTTCTAGTTGTAGCGATTTTTTTATTTATTTTTAATAAACTTTATTAATGGGATGTGTTTATATACAGGTGGAGAGTGAGCGTGGTGAGGGCGGGGGTAGCAGCCTCTCACGCCGCAGTTCTGACTCCTCGGGTTATCACGAGGCCGACCAGCGCTCGCCCTACACAAGGTAAGAACATAAGAATGGAGGAAACTGCAGCGGGCCTATTGGCCCATACTGGGCAGTCCCATTTACACCCAACCCTTATTGCTCATATAAGCATCCAACCTATGTTTGAAGCTATCCAGCATATTCGAGTTAATGATGATATTTGGTAACTTGTTCCATTCATCCACTACTCTGTTTCCAAACCAGTGTTTACCTATTTCGCGCCATAATCTAAATTTGTCTAATTTAAAACCATTGTTACGAGTTAGCTCCTGGTTGGATAGTTTGAGTACCTTTGTTTAGCCCTGACTTCCATTTATACACCTCTATCATGTCGCCCCTCACTCTACGTCTCTCGAGGGAGTCCTCTGAATTCTTTCCAAGGATTCTATATCCATTCTGTAATACGTGACCAGAACTGAGCTGCGTAATCCAGGTGAGGTCTCACAAGCGCAAGATATAATCGTAAGATGACCTCGCTAGTCTTGTAACTAACACTCCTTTGTATGAACCCAAGTACTTTATGAGCCTTGTTACGAGCAAAAACACATTGTTTACTTGGCTTAAGGTTCCTACTTATCATTTCTCCTAAATCTCTCTCGCAGTCGGATTTCTCAATGGCATCGCCCACACCACCACGTTCCTCCTGCAACCACAGCTTAGGAGAGTGGTAAAACAGAGGGAGCAGTTCATGGGGCATGTAATAGGAAAGATGTACTGTATTCAAATGAAGAATATACAGATTATACTATTGTACCCAAATATGAGGAGACCATTCATTAAGGGGATGAATGTGATATTAATTGTAAGGAAGTGAAAGTGGGTCTCATAAGCCTGATGGCCCATTAGGGGCAGTGCAAATAAACATACCGTAAACTGTAGACTAAGCCTTTTTTTCAGTACTGTAGGAGGTAGTGTAGTCAATACTGCACCTGACCATCTTCACCTTCCCCAACTAAAGTTAATTACCCTTTCACACCTGGATCAATTGGGGGAGTCTTAGGCAGGAACCAGTGACCCATTGGAGAGCAAACAAGCACTTTACTATTATTGGTCATGGGGAGTCCGATAATAACAGTAAAAAGTGATTGTGAGCATTAAACAAGAAGAAATTGAGGGAGATGACACTGTACAATACAATATACTGTAGTGATTAGTGAAAAATTTTATTTACTTTACTAAAATACTGTACAGTATTAAAAGCAAACAAACCCTAAGGTCCAGAAATTCATGTAGTGTATTTATTTTATTATTTTTTAGGTTAAGACATGCACTGTTATAAGATTTGTAGAACTCTCATACAGGTCAGTCTTCATCATTACTTTTATCAACAGCCCAACAAGTTCGGAGATAAGTAGTGCAGAGGCTGTGCGTGCTGCTCAAGTCCCACAGGCTACCAATCTTACTTCAGTGGTCTCTACGTCCAGCCTCTCATTATCTTCCTCACGGGGTAAACGGAGAGCACCCCCTCCTCCTAAGCCACCTCCCATGCGACAGGATGATTCAAATCGACCGTCAGCCATTCCAGAAGAATCAGAATCCCCAGTACCTACCAAGTCTTCTGTGGAAGATGTCACAAAGTCTACTGCAGAAGATCCCACAAAGTGTCCTATAGAAGAAACCACAAAGTCTCCTGCAGAAGATCCCATAGAATCTCCTGCAGAAGATCCTATAAAATCTCCTGCAGAAGATCCCAAAAAATCTCCTGCAGAAGATCCCAAAAAATCTCCTGCAGAAGATCCCATAAAATCTCCTGCAGAAGTTAGCACACCTTTGGTGAATGGGGAAGCACACCATGAACCTCCCCAACAACAACAGCCATCTTCCCCAACTTCCTCCCATATAAGCTCAGTGTCCTCACTGAGTAGTGTAGAACAACAACAAGCCAATAACCCTCTCCTACCTCCCCCGCCAGATGTAGAGTCCCCCCCACCGCCATCCTCAGCCTCAGGTAAGCTCATGGCTGCTCCACAGACATTTCTTGATGATGGCAACATCGAAGATGATTGGAATGATTTTCTTAATGATCTTGGAGAAATTTTTGAAAGTCAAAGAAAGTTAGGATTTTGAACTATTGCTAGTATCAAGTAATAAATTTATTTAATAGTACTGTATTACAATGTTGCCATTTAGCAATTTCCATGGTTTTATATGTTGAAGTTTTTAGATTTTATACATTAAAGTATAATTTATTGTTTGTGATATAAAATAGCAATGTGGTACGTATTTGAATATATTGTAGCATAGGTTTGACTTGATAAGATTAGTACAGTACCTTTTACAGAAATTTTATTTTGTTTTAATGATATGATGCTGTAGCTTTATTCTTTGATACTGTATTTACACTTTAAATATTTCATGCATGGTAGATTAGTAAATATCTGAAGTGCTTATTTGTTTAGTAGGTTGTATGAATGTTGTACTGTACCTATAAACATCAAACTTGTTAGTCAGGTATCAAAGTAGAATCATGAGTGAGTCTGTGTATGTGTGTGATGACATGATCATGCAGTAGTTTGCCAACTACATGAGTAATATATCATCTGATTGAGAGCAAGACTTTGTCATATTAGATATTTATGCAGATATGAAATCACATCAAACAGATTGTAGAAAATTTAACAATTTTTCCTCAAATTTTTTATTATCAATGGAAAGGAGTCTATAATAGCATGGCATATGTCTGTAACATTTCAAGTCTGGTGTGCATGTTAGTAATTAGTATCCTTTGCATGCTTGGTAATTGGCTGTACTAACCCTCCACAGAATGCACTAACCTTGGCGCAACCTTCTCCAATAGTCCTCCCCTTCCTTACACCATTCCTTCCTCGTCCAATATGCAACCTCCACATCAAAGTTTCCCTACCACCAACAAACCTCCTTCACCCACCGCCGCACGTACTACTGTTGCTGCTGGAGTCACCTTGGGAATGCATCATGAAGCAGCAACAGCAACTAGTCTAAGCCACAGCACAAACAGCAGCAAAATGAACAGCAGAGCAAGTGGCATCATCTCTCCTGACAGGTTAGCTGAGTCTGAGGGTCTCCAGCGCCACCACCACCAGGACTACCAAATTCAAGATCAGGACAAGCGTCATCATTCCTCACAAGAACTTCCTTCTGCATCTACTGTGCTTAACCAGAAGAGGCAGAAACTCTCCACAGAAGGTGTTCAAGAAGGAAATAACTTGCCTGTTATGCAGAGTAGAAAAAATCAAGAACGTAGTCTTAATTTTCCCAGTGATGGTGTTAGTGCCAAAAATATTCCTAATCTTGATGATGCCATAGTGCCACAGAATGTTGGTATGGAGGGCATACCAGATATCCCTACATTTAGAATTGTCACTAAGTCACACACAGCTGTTCATAAGGATGATGTCAGTAAGAAATTTATAGCAGATGGAAAAACTCAGAAAGTCAGTGAAGAAGAAAAGTATGGCAGTAAGGGTAGATCAGCAACCAAGTCCAAAACAAACCCCCTGGCAAGAGGTAAAGGACTTGTGAGGCAAGATAATATTGTATTTGAAAATGATGATTTTGAATTTAATGAAGATATGTTTGAACCCAGGAATGTTTCTGATAACACAGCAGTTGGCCAAAGTAGACAAGTTAGCACTCATCTTACATCAATACCAGTTAAAAGGGGTGCCCCCCTACCTACTCCAAGAAAAAATGCTCCTGTTGCACCAACTTACACAGCATCAGGAAGTAAATTTGCAGTCAGTACCACAGATCACAGTATTCCATTGATATCATCAAGAACCACAACTGGTGAAGGAAACCAAAACAACAGAACTGGGGGTTTCTCACATGAAGAAAAGGTTGTATGGAAAGTAGATATTCAACCAAAGCCTACACCAAGAACTCAACCCCAGCAGAAAAAAATGGCCCCTACCCCTCCAGTAGTTGTGCAACGAGCAAAGAACTTGACTCCTGTTAAAGAAACAATGCCTCACAATGAAAAATTACAGGGCTCTCAAGATAATTCCCTAAATGACACTTTAAATATGGGATACTATAATGATAACATCACAAGTTGTGATTCCTCTCGGATTTCTCATCTTTCTCAAGTTGAAGAATTTGAAGGAAAAGCTCAAGAGCCTCCAGATGAGGAGTTTAAAGTTCATGTATCCAAACTGTCCAAAGGAGATGCTGATGTTTTGTCTTTATTATCTGAGGAAGAAGTTGATACCCCATCTGTTTCCTCAAAGTGTCAGTCACGTACTTCTAGTGTTGTATCCAAGATGAGTGATTCATCTCAGGAATATGACCGTGTCTCAACTCTCCCAGTTCAGAATGACAATACTTTAAATGCACGAAGTTCATCTTCTACTTCCTCGCACAACTCTTCTACTACAACTCCCCTTGTTCCTCCCATTGCTGCTCTTCCTGCACAAACAGCAGCAAGCAGTTATCGAGCTGGATACTTGGCAATGATGGCAGAACTTAAAAACTGGAAAGATGCAGATTCTCTTCATAATGTAGGGTTGGAATCATCAGATTCGGATAGTGATAGCCCACATGATTCACTTCAAGAACTTCCAAAAGTGATGGGATCTCCTCAGGGAACTTCTGAAGGAGTTCTTCGTGGATCTCCTTTACGACCTCGACTTGCCTCCAGCTCTTCTCTGTGCTCAGATACAGGTTTGCATGATGAAGGTTTCAATTGGGGTCTATCAGTATGCTTCTTATGGTGCTTATCCAGGTCTTCTGGTTTGGTTCATTAATTCCTCATTAATAAGACAAACTGTATTAATAGTAGAAATTAATGGTATAGTACAGTACTTGTAATGGCTAATCAGTTTAATGCAGAGTAAAAATTGGTAGTTATTCCATAGACTATGTAATGTATAGTATACTGTAGTAGATATTAACATTTTGGTTAAAATTAACAAATGGAAAGTATACTGTATAGTAATTAAGGTATTTTAAAAAAGTGAATATGCATGCTCCTTTTGTATTCAGTTATGTAGTGCAGTACTTTGTGTTATATTCTTTACATATGAATTTTATTGAAATACACATTTTAGAAGGCATAAGGGTTAGCTGTGAAACACATTGATTTAAGAAATTAGTGTTTTTCTTACTACTGTATTTACATTTGACAGATCATGAGGTACAAACTCGCACTGCTAGCTTTTCCTCCGAGACAAGTGAGGAAAATGTTGACAATGCTCGAGTGAAGTCAGATAAAACCCCTGCTGAAGAAAACTTGCTTCAAAATAAACTAATAGGACTAAATTTTGTAAGAGAAACTAATATTGTCAATCAACAAAATATTGCTGATAACGAAAGCATTAGCAGCAGAAGCAAAACTGGTAGCATAAATAGTGTCGAGGACAATTTTAGAAGTGATGTCCAACAAAAGAAGATTCCCATTTCTACTAGAAAGTTGGAAGTTATCAATGATTTGGAGGCTCCCTTGCTCAAGAAAGAAGTCATAAACAAAAGTGTAATCTCCAAACCACAAGAAAAATCTAGTGAAAATGGCAGTGAAGTTCTCAAAGACTTCGACATACAGTCGGTTTCCTCATTGTCCATCACTGACTCTGAAGGAGACGACAGGGGAAAGACACTACAAAACACGCCAGAAGAAAATAAAGTCTTTGAGGAGGTAAAAACAGAGATACTTGAATTGCCATTATCCTCTGTTAGATTCCCAGCAGTTGAGGGAACCATCCAAAAGAGTTCTGATGCTGCTTCACAGGACCTTAGCAATGACAAGGTATGTTCCAGTTTTCAGAAGTTACACAGATTGTGACAAATTGTATTGTTGTAGATGGATTTACACAAAATACCTGGGAACAAGAATTAGAGGATTTTAGATTTCAAAATTGGAATTTGTTTTCATGGGTCATCTGTTTGTCAAAAGATAAAAATTTATAATATAAATGTGGTAAGCCGAGATTTGATTGTATTGTACAGTAAAACCCCGAAGATCCGGACCCGGAAAATCCGGATTTCGGAAGTTTGGACCCGGGAAATCCGGATTTCGGAAGATCCGGACAAAAAATTCAGGGGTTCTGGGCTAAGAAGTTTCCCTAAGAAGCATTCCCAAACCAGAGTAAAGAACATTTTAGGCCCATGGGCGTTGCTTGACCCGTCAGTTGCTTGGACACAGGTGCCCGAGGAGGTGGGAAACGTAAACGGAGTTGACAGTTGTTTGTGGGAATATTATTTCATTCACTCAAATAATGATACAATGTTTCTTATTATGTTATCATAGGTAAATGCATGGTTTATATACGGTAATTGGTTTATCACTACAGTATAGTCTTCATTTACGCGGTCAATTGAACCCGTGGAGTACCGCGTAAAACGAGAAATGCGTAAATGAAATAACAGAACATATGGGATTAATTGAAATAGAGACTGGGCCGTCCCCCAAACTCCACTTTTTGCGACACAATACGTACGTTTTAGTAAAAATATTACCTTAATTTTATGATGGTATGCACACACACATAATATAGAAGAGAAATATCAATAAGAGAATAATATACTGTACCAGGTATAAGAAAAATCAAGGTTTAACACTTACGTTAATAGAAGAGATGGGTTGGCATACGAGGATGGGGGCTGGTTTCGAGGCAAAGGGCAGATTACTGGCCCTCTGGTGAATCACCATCACTATCCACCATAGTTGTCAGGGCCTCCCTGACAAATCCTTCAAAGTCCATAGCGTCACTGTCACTGGCTTGGGCTGGCTATGGTGGGTTGCGGGCGAAGAAGTCAGTTATGTTACGCTGATGGCTAGTGTTCATGTGGTCGTGATACATCGTGATGTACGGCTCCATAGTTTGCAACAGATGGTTACTGAAGACTTCATAGCGGTGATCGTCAGGGTCGTTGGAAAGGACGAGCTTGAGTTTCTCGGCAAACTCTATGGCATCCTTAACATTACCATGTGTTAACTTATGTTCTTCTTGGGCTACCGCACCACCTGCATCTTCACTGACGTCATCGTCTTCCAACATTTCGTTGGCAGTCACCTTAGGATCTCTGATTACCTCCATGATGTCGTCGTTGGTGGTCTCGGAGAAGCCTGCAGCTGTAACACTCTGTGCAGCTTCTCTTGCAAGGTCCACTGCCACTGCAACAGACTGAACCTCACCAGCCACAGGTTGACTCTGCCTCCCACCTGGGATACCCTGCAACACATACCGCCACACGTGATGAATCGTTGCCACAGACAGCTGCCCCCATGCCTCCACCAAGAAATCAACAGCTTTCTTGACGTTAAACATTTTCCAAAACTGTTTAACTCGCACTTCATGCTCCGCCAACTCTTGTTCTGCATCCTCGTTGTCGTCACTCTCGCTATCTGTGCCACTCAGAAGGTTACGCAACTCATCCTTGGTGTTGGTACAGTCGTTCAGGAGCTTAAACTTCTTTGCAGAGAATGCAGCCTTAACGTTGCATATCAACTCCTGGTCCATGGGCTGGATTAACGACGTAGTGTTGGGAGGAAGGAAGACCACTTTTACATTGGGGTGACGATCCAACAGTAGGGGCGAGTGTCCTGGTCTGTTGTCAAGGAGCAACAAAATGTTGAATGGCACATTATTTTGCACGCAGAATTTCTTGGCGTCAGGAACGAAACAGTCGTCAAATCAGGTGAGGGACAGACCAGTGAACATCAACGCCTTACGTGAGGTTAGCCAGTGGACATTTAGCTTGGTCATGTCCATGTTCTTGTAGGCGTGCGGCTTGCGGGCTGTGTGGATCACCGACAACTTGAGCTTACAGGTACCGGAGGCATTGGTGGTAAACAGGACGGTGATGTGCTCCTTCTGCAATTTCCGGCCCCGACACTTGCTGGCAGACTGGACAACGAAGGTCTTGGAAGGTAATTTTTTCCAAAACATACTGGATTCATCCATGTTGAACACCTGGTCGTCGGTGTACTGTCCTTCCTCCATAACTTCTCGTAAGAATGGAGGAAAATCCATGGTGGCAGCACGGTCAGCACTCGCTCCTTCACCAACAATGTTAATGTTGGTAATCTTGTTCCTTTTCTTAAACCCTTGCAGCCACCCAGAGGAAGCAGTGAAGGGTTTGGGCTCTGCAATTCCCATCTTGTGCGCCACTGATGCGTACAGTTCACGTGCGTAGTCCTGCATTGCCCGCGTGTCGACCGCCATGTTACGTCTTGCCTGACGAATTAAGTAGCTCACCAGCAAGTTCTCCGTCTTGAGCAGCACCTTATTCTGACAGTACTTCACCATTGAAGCACCTGTAGACTTTGTGATGCTCATATGTTCTTTAATCTTGGCGGCATCATTCTTGATCGTCCGGATCGTAGATTTGTTCACGCCATGCTGGCCCGCCAAATCAACTTGTCTCGTTCCTTTTTCTAAATCTTGCACGATCTTGTACTTAACTTTGTAACTTAGGGCATGTCGTATCATATTGGGCTTGGGGTGGCTAGGTCCAGGTAATGCAAGGTTTTTCTGTAGTGGTGGGGGTCCAGCGGATGCCATTGTTGAACAGATTAGCGAGCACAATAGAGAACAGTATACGCGGCGACAGGAGAACAATGAGACTGACGCGGCTGGGTCAGGCACTCCCTCCCGTCCCAGGCCACGTCATGTAACATTAGACCAATCACAGCTAGCGGCGGAGGGAATGCGTGGGTGGTAAGGATGCGTGGCCCAATCACAGTCCAATACGTCATATGACGTCAGCAATAACGCAACAGCGACCTAATGCGCATCCCCACTGTGCCGCTTCCCGCGTATGGTCGAGAATAGACCGCTTGAATGAAAAATGGCGTGGATCGTCTGGACCTCCAGCCGCTCTCCGCGTAAATGACCAAATTTACCGTGTAATTAAAGCATTTTTATTCTGGCAAGGCACCGCGTAAATGACCAAACGCGTAAACAAAACCCACATAAATCGAGGCTATACTGTACATTAGTTCTGTATTTTTGGTGTTTCTTATATCATTTATTATTCCTGGAAAATCCGGACAAACTGCTTTTCCGGACAGGTGGTCCCCCCCCTTTTAATCCGGATCTTTGAGGGTTCACTGTAGTAATGTACATATGTAATATTTATTGCAGTGATAAGTAAATCAAATTAATGAAATGTTTTATGTTCTTAGCAAGAAATGAATGGAAGGAACTTAAATAATGCCTGTGACTTTTTAGATCAGACAATTACAAAGAGAATACCCGGTACTGTATTATTGTAGTATAGAAATTGTTAGAAAAACAAAATGTTATATATGCACTGTACTGTACTGTACATAATCTATAGACTGGGATTCAACTATGTCAAACCTTCCTCTCAGATCATTACCTTTCTCTTAACATTTACCTTCTGTTTGCATCCATTACATACCACGTCAAAGTTAATCATCATCACTACAGTTCCTGTTCGCTCTAAACGTAATTGGGTAGTTTGGGAACTTTTGTGGCTGGCGATACTGCATTGTGTGGGGGGAGGGGGGTAGCAATTACTGCTTCTGACTGCACAGAAATGTAAAGACTTGTTACCAGTGACCACACTCGGAGGGAGATGTGGAAATGACAGAAGTGTTATAGAGAGTTAATAAGGGATTGTAAAGGTGGTGTGGGCATAAAATACAAAGGTGGATCTAGGCATTTCTGTAAGGTGGGCTCCAAGGAAAAAAAGGTGCAACCCCAAAAATAAAAAAGGGTATACAGGTAGTATTATTTTCTTCTTGGAACAAACCTCCATTGAGTGAGTGTAAAATAAATTACAGTACAGTTTATTGTTTTATAAGGTCTATCTCATTCAAATATGATACAAAATTAAAATCTAATTTGGATACAACAGTTATCAAAAGAATCTTCAAATATCCTGTACAATAATTGCAAATGTCTATTTTTTTTAACTTTTATCCTCTTCGCCACTGATCGGCTTGTTAGCCGCTTGGGCGATCGGTCACGTCTCTTTTCATTTATCTTCTTCACCAAAAGATTGGCTTGCTAGCCGCCCTGGCGATCGGTCCCGTCTCTGTCACGCACTGTTGACAAATACTGGGCATGCACCGTCTCCTGAATGCACCTGAACCCGCTCCAGTGTTGGTCAAGTCTGGTCTTGAAAGAGCTCACACTCGGTGCCATCACAACACTCTGGTAGATTGTTCCAAGAGTTTACAACCCTCACTCCGAAAAAGTTTGCCCTCACGGTTTTCTGGACTTGCAGCTTCTTCAATCTTGAGCTGTGACCCCTTGTGGGGCGAGCATCTGCCAGCTCCAAGTAAGGACACTCAACTGAGTAGTGCCCCCTGAGATGCTTATACACCTCAACTAGGTCCCCCCTTGCCCGTCTGTAGTATAAGCTAGGCAAATTCAGGCGCTCCAATCTCTCAGGGTAGCTGAGGTGCCGAAGTGCAGGCACCAGTCTGGTGGCCCTCCTTTGAACATTTTAAACCAACTGATAGTCCCCAGCATATCTCGGGGACCAGATGGGGTGACAGTACTCCAGATGGGGAAGCACTTCACTCCTGAAGATCGTTACGAGGGACGGACCGTCTAGATATCTGAACGACCTTATAAGACCCAATAATTTATTTGCCTGATTTACCTTCTTCTCACAATGGCCCGAGAACTTCAGCTCATTGTCAACATACACACCTAGGTCCTTCTCACACACAGTCTCAACAAGTGCAGTTTCTTCATCCCGTTGGGACGCCCCAGGTGCATCCTCTTACACTTCGTGACATTGAATCTCAGCAGCCATTTCTTCGACCATTCCTGGAGCCCACAGAGGTCCTTCTGCAGCTCTTCACAGTTCGATTGGTTCTTAATTTCCCGAAATAACTTGGCGTCATCGGCAAACATTTGTATGGAGGAGTGTACGTCAGGCATGTCATTTGTGAAACAAACAAACAGTGGGCCCAATACACTGCCCTGTGGTACCTGACTTGTGACAGGTACAGATGATGATTTCGTGCCATTAATCACCACACACTGCTTGCGGTCATGTAGAAAGTCTTCTATCCACGCTAGGACATTTCCCCGAATTCCGTACCCTTCCAGTTTGAATTTCAGCCTTTCGCGGGGTACACTGTCGAAAGCCTTGCCAAAATCTAGGTAAATATTGTAGATATTACGACCCCGTTCCAGAATATGGGTCCAAATATCCAATAACTTGAGCAATTGTGTTAAGCAAGAGCGCCCCCGTATAAAACCGTGTTGGCAATCCTTTACAAGGTTGTTTCGTATTAGATGTTCCATCGTGGCATCTCTTAAAATGCTCTCAAGTACTTTACATACTATGCTGGTCAGGCTCAATGGTCTATAATTAATCGTGAAGTGACGATCGCCCTTCTTGAAGATAGGACTCACATAAGCCACTTTCCATTCACTGCGGACCATTTGTTCATCCAGGCATTTACAAAACAGGATCTTCAGGGGCTCTGCAAGCTCGTAGCACAACTCTCTTAGCACTCTAGGATGCACCATGCCAGGTCCGGGACTCTTATGGACCTTTAGCCTGGACAGTTTATTTCTAATACCCTCTTCTGTGAACACAATGTGGGTCAGTGCTGTGTCGAACCGTCTGTACTCAAACGCAGGAAGGTTAGTTGCATCCTCTCTTGTGAACACTGAGGAAAAGAAACTGTTCAATGCCTCAGCTTTATCCTGGTCAGAATCTGCGTAACTACCATCCGCCAGCCTCAGGTGTGATACTCCTACTCGCGTTTTCAATTTCGACTTTGCATAGCGGTAAAACGCCTTTGGGTTTGACTTGACCTCGCTTGCAACCAGCCTCTGGAACTCCTTTTCAGCCCTTCTACACTCTATCTTTGCTTGGTTTCTGGCTCTTGCATACATCCTCCTGTCTTGCTTATCATTTGACCCAACCCACGTCTTGAATTTCTGTGTTTTCTTCTTAATTTTGTCAACCGCCGCATGGTTCATGTGTAGGGATCCCCTCGTATTCCTAGAAGCACTGGGTTTGGTCTTGGGTATATATTTATCGATCAAATGGGTCATTTTACTAGTTATGATATTCAGCGTAGTGTCTGCGTTCTTGTACCTTAATAAGTCAGGCCAGTTGATACCCCTCATCTCTTCCCTCATCCCATTGTAATTTCCCTTGTAATATTTGCACCTTGGCCTGGCCTTATCTTGAACTAGGTAACAGTTAAATCTGAATGACAACACTGTATGGTGACTGGTGCCATCTGGGGCAAGGTGTTCCAGTTTGGCCACCATACCCTCCTTGTTTGTTATGATGAGGTCAAGTGGCTTGGGTGTTTGCTCCCCTCTGTAATGTGTCGGGTCTCTTAACATGTTGGAACAGAAAATTATCTCTCAGAGTTTCTACGAAAAGAGTAGCAGGGTTATTCAAGTCATTTGGGGTGGACTCGTTTCTCCAGTCGATGTCGCCATAGTTAAAGTCCTCCATGATAAGGAGGTGGCTAGGGTTGAGCATCGCCGCGTTGTTTATTAAGGTTCTTAAGTTCCTTTGATTTAGTGGGCCACAGTTTGGGGATCTGTAGATACACCCGATGATAAGTAAGTCCCCTCCCTTTAATTTATTTTTACACCACTTGGACTCTTCAAAAACATCCTCTCCCTGTACACCTCACCTGGCTGGCTCTAAGGTCTTGCCTAGCGTAGATAACCACACTCCTCTTGCAAGTTTCTTGAGAAGGTTTCGTAAATGACTCATGTCTAGCAATACTGAACTCGCATTCATCTGGGTCGATTCTCCTGTTCTTGTACAACAGTTCAACAACTCCTACAATATCTGGTTGGTGTACTCTTAGTAGTGTTTCAAACTCCTCTCTCTTATCAAGGAATGTGCTAGTTAAAAGAACTATAAAAATGAAATGAAGATAAAAATTGTGAATTGCCGCGTCAGTACTGTACTTGAAGGGTACCTATGAAAACCATTACAACTATAAGTTAAGAAGTATTGTACAATGTATACAGGTAAGGACTCAAAATTGAATTTTGATAAAATAAAATAACTAGGAGCTATTTACAAAAGAAAAAAAATTTCCAGAGGCATTCACATCAGTCAAAAAGGATTTTTTTTCTCAACAAACATATCAACAATAACTTGTATATCTTTTTCAATGCCATGATGCATCAAAACCAGGCCAGTCAACCTTTCTACTGTCAACCTGTTTCTCGGGTAGCTCTTAATGTGCCTCAGCGGAACCTGTAGACACAACCAATACACTGTAGGTCATAGAGGTAGGGACGGTTCCAGGAATATCAAAGGGGGGATCTGGCAAGCACAGTGAGCCCACCTAGCTGGGGGGTTTTGAGGGGCCGCTGTAAGCCACCCATAATGTTTTTGTTTTTTAAATCTGACCAATATCAAGGGCATTTTTAGGTCATTTGAAGCCATGTGCACTTGATATTAGGAGATGTTCTGAGGTCAATAGTAGCTACTTTTTGCTGTACTAAAATGCCCAAGTACATTACTGTACTGCATTAAAGAAAAAGTATTGGAATTTTCTGATGGGGGGGGGGGTGGAGTCTGTACCCCCTGGATCCACCTCTAGAAATTTGGAAAATATCTGAAACATTTATTAAAATTTGTTAGGTAGGTTTTCTTTCTTGGAATTCAGAGATTTTCAGTACCTTAACTCATCTAAAAAGGAATTGGGTTGAGAACAAGTCAAAGGTCATATCCAAAATACCAACTATAAACAAAGAATGCCAAGGTTATTCATATGCTTTAATTAACTTTGGAATAATTTGGAAGAGGGCAGCACATGCCCTTGGCTCTTCATCAAAGTGGGTATCCATCTCTTTTAATAGGTGACCAAGAAATGGACTGGCTAAATTTGTGTGGTAATGATCGTCTGTTGTTTTAGAAAGAGCATTATTGTGATTTAGCCTACTTACGGTATATTTTTTTATATCATTCCTGCAGCATTCAACAGGGGCGGATCTGGGGGGGGGGGGTTCCTGGGGTTCCGGACCCCCCCTCCCTTTTTTTTTCATCAGAACATCCAAATACTTTTTCTTTAATACAGTATTGTACTTGGGCATTTTTGTACCTGTATAGTAAAAAGTAATTACTACAGGTATTGACCTCAGAATATCTCCTAATATCAAGTGCACATGGCTTCAAAATGCCCTCAAAATGCCCTTGATATAGGTTAGATTTAAAAAAACAAACATTATGGGTGGCTTACAGCGCCCCCCCCAAAATCCCCCAGCTGGGTGGGCTCGCTGTGATCGTCATGCTCCCCCACCCACAAGTTCTTGGATTCCCCCTTTTAACATTCCTGGATCTGCCCCTGCTCAACATGCTTGGAGGGTCAGTGAACCATTGACTAAAGTAGCGTTTCACAACAGTACGAATGCCCTTAATTTGATAAATTTAAGTGTCTATCATTTCATATCCTTAAATGAATCAATTTGTTCTGCTGAAGTTTGGCAGCAGTTAGGTAGACAGGATCCAGATGTGCTTTTGCAACAAAAAAGACAATTGTGAACTCAAATGACTGCAGAGTAGTATATAGTCCTTGGGTATTTGTACAGGTATCCTGTTCGCACGACTAATTTTGAATACTTTACAGTAAATAAAAGTACTGTACCCTGTGCACAAGTATAAAAAAATGGAGGGGGGGGGGGGGATTCTAGCTTGTTTGAAATGGCCAACCAGCAATTTTCTCAGGCCAACCACTTTTATAAAGGCCAAATTTGAGTTATTTGGCTTAAAAGGTCAACTTGGCGACACTAGTCACATGATCAACAAATCATGGCCAAAAATTCAGTTCACATGCTATGATTAAGAAGTGATTATCAACTTCAAAATCAAATTGCTTTTACAGTATTTAGTTGCAGTGATGGATGTATGAGCAATAGGGGTTGGGTGTATATGGGACTGCTTAGTATGGGCCAATAGGCCCGCTGCAGTTTCCTCCATTCTTATGTTCTTAACCAAACCTTCACCCCCTCCACAGAACATGCCACAAAAGGTCCAGAATATATTGTAGCTTATCGTAAGAGCCAGTAGTGTGGAAAAAAATTGCCTTTACTGTATTTGATTTTTTCAACCTGAAGAAAACACTTGAAAGAAACTGAGAGGTCCAGATGTTACTTCCCCCCCCCCCCTTACCACCACCCCCTACCCTCTAATCCTTAACGCACAGAGTAAGAGAAGTAATAAGAGTGCATAATTCATAGTTAGATGGTAGGAAGAAGAGAAGACCAAGAAGCATGTGGAGGGAAGTACTGAATAAATACAGTAAGTGAATGGGTGACAACAAATGAAGGGGAAGTCTTGTGTTTACTCTTGTTTTCAGCTACCCAACAGCATACTGTAGTAAGAAAAGTCATATAAGACTGTGAAAGAAACAGATTATTTGAAAATAAGTAATTTTTATATGCTTAACAACAAATTATTGTTTTCTGTTGAATATTTTATGTATTATACTTATAATGTAAATCTCATGTTAAATTCCCAAAAGTTGATTTACTTTTTTGTGATTTTATCAGCTCACCACGACTAATTTAGGGAACAGAAAATCCTCGGTGTCATCAGCATCATCTGCTTCATCAAACAACTCTTTTGTCAAGACCAACCACAATGAGCTGACTGCCCAAGTATCCCAGGAGGTATGTTGTTACAGTGGCTTACTGTACCTGTACTGCACTATGTTATGTAAACATACTGATACAGTACTGTATTTTATTTAGAATCTATAATCTTAAACAATGCTTTGGAATCAGTCTGTGAAATGTGATTTATAATCAGTAGTCATGCAAGATTAGATTATAGAACTGTATCATTATTTAATCATTACAGTACTGTATTTAGTATGAGGCCTTTTGTGTTTACATAGTAATGACATTCATCTCTGTGTTTATAGTGTAATAGAATTTTATTTACTTCCCTTATTTTATTTCTTATTTCTATTTATTTAATTTTATTTCTTCCTTCTATTTATTTATTTACTTTAACTCTTTCTTTATTCTCTTAATTCTCTTTTCTTAATCTTACTCTTTCGTTCGATAGGTGAAGGAGGGGAGACCTGTGGTTGAGGGAGGGCGGCTGGTTTGTGGTCAGGCAGCAAGAGGGGAGGGAGGGAGGAGAAAGTAACAGTAATAACTGTAAGAATAAGTATATCATGCACTAACATATACATGAGGGGAAATATGTGATAGAGTAGTTATGTTGTTACTCATAGGGGTCACTGTATGACTGTATAACATTTACTTCAGAGGAATATTTTACTCATTGCACAAGGGAAGTGAATTGAGAACTATTCTTAACAGTTCTTCATTTATTAACTAGTACATTATTTAGAATGTACAGTTACACTTTCAAAACAATACCCTATTCTCCTAGCTAGTTAAATGGGGTTACATTTTGTGAAACAAATAAAGCTTTAAGTGCACTTGCTTAAACTGTATACATCTCTGTCGATCCACACACGTCCACACCCAAACACAGATTCTGGGTTTAAAAATCAAGTGCACCCCTTGCTAGGCACTACACTCTAGCCTCCAGCCAATCAACCCGGTTATGCCTATGACGTCACACTCACAAGTCACTGTGATTGGCTTTAATCTAAGGCACCCCCAGGGCACTGTCAGCTTGGCAGGTGGCAGGCATTGTGTTTTGGTGGGAATTCATATAGTATATTTTCTCTACAGCATGACATAAATTACTCCAAAATCATAGCACCTGTACAATAGGACGAGTTGCTGGACTGGCTCACTTACCAGTTCTGTGTCATTTACATTGCTTACTGATGTTTTTTTCTAATTGGTGATTTTGATTTTCTGAAGTTTGTTTGCTAGTTGATAAAGTTTCCTGGGAGGATGTGGATTAAGAACAAAGTTTGGAAGCTTAAAGAGAAGTTTGGACAGTTTCTCTCTTCTTCCTCTCATACAGCTCTCTCTAGCAACTCACTGCATCCTCCAATACAGGACAAGTATTCATGCTTCACTACATATTTTTTATTTAATTTTTTTAAGGGGGGGGGGGGCAAAAATAAAGAGTAAAATTAGAAGAGAAAAAGACTACAATATTAATCTACACCACGAAGGTGCTGGAAAACCATCTTTTTGAAGTGAGACAAATTGTAAGAGTATGGAAACACAGAAGAAGGCAGAGCATTCCACAGTTTGGCTGTGTGAGGAAAGAAGGATGTACTACAACGAGTTATTTTAATGTGACCGACATCCACACAGAAACTGTGGGCACCGTAAGCAAGATGTGTGTTACGAGCCCACTGCCTTGCCGGCGGTACACAGGATGCCAAGTTCACAGAACATTGCCCGTTAAACTACCTGTAAGAGAGAGAGTGAAGCAACATTGCGGCAAAGAGAAAGGGAAGAGAGATCAATTACCGGTAAATGAGGAGAGTTAATAAGATGAAATGCATTTGATTCCACTCTATTTAACAGTTGGACAGAAGAGACACTCCAGATATGAGAGCAGTACTTAAGTTAGGACAAATGAGTCCCATATAATCTTGAAGCAACTGCTCAGGAGTGAAGCAACTACGGCATCTGTACAGCATTCTCAGCTTTCGGGAGGCAGCTTTAGCACTGCTGTAGATGTATGGCTTCCATGACATATTAGAGGAAATGGTGAGGCCTAGCATATCTGTTTTAGAATTTGGATGAATGATTGCAACCTGAAATGTGATTGGTGAGAGATCTTCTATTTTGGAAAATGTAATTGGTAAATACTGTGTTTTATTACTATTGAATTTAAGCAAGTTTCTACCTCCCCATTCGTAGATGCTGTGAAGAAGAATGAAGAGTAGAATCATCAGCATGAGAATGGACAGAATTAGTTGAAGTGTGAAGTAAATTATTGATAAAAAAAAGGAAGAGAGATGGTGAAAGAAAAGAATCCTGTGGGACACCACTTGGTAGAGAAAGAGCAAGAGATAGTATATCCCTAAACAACAACTGCCATGGATAGGTTCTCAAGGAAGCTAGAAATTAGAGAACAAAGTGGGGGAGAGATACCATGAGAGGGAAGTTTAGAAAGCAAAGACTTGTGCCATACCCTGTCAAATGCTTTGGAGATGTTGAGGGCCATGACAAAAGTTTCCCCATAATCCCTAAGATAAGATGACCAAAGATGGGTGCAGTAGGAGAGCAGATTACCAGTAGATCTCACCTGGCAAAAGCTATACTGGTGATCTGACAAAAGAGAAAGGCGTTCAAGGTGACGGAGAAAATGAGAGTTTAAGATGGTTAAGAAAATCTTCTCGAGGGACGAGGTTAGGGCAATGAGGCGATAGTTAGAGAGATTAGAATTTGTCACCCTTTTTCAGGATGGGCTGAACCAAGGCCCGCTTCCAAGAAGAAGGAAAATTTTGGGCTTTGAGGCAAAGTTGGAAGAGGCGAGCAAGCACAGGGGCCATAATTTCAGAACACAAGGGGGTATTCCGTCTGGTCCATGCACCTTACTCACATCCAACCTGGATAACACACCAGCAACCCTATGAGTGGAGATTATAGGAAAGTGCATAGGTTCAGTGGGAGGAGTAGTGTTGGAATCTTCTAAGGTGGAGTTAGAAGAGAATAAGGTGCCAAAGAGATTGGCTTTATCAGAGGGATAGTTGCCAGACAACAATTTTGTCTGCAGGGGGGAAGGTGACTACAGACAGAGGGACATCCTCTTAGCTTTTCCTGTGTTAAATCTTTCACATGCACCCTGGCCATATTTATGAAAAGCATAGTGCGTTTTTTCTCAGCTGAGAAAAGATGCCCGCCCCCTTCTCAAGAACTACAGCTGATTGGCTGTAAGTTCCTTAATTACTTGAGAATGCAGTGAGCCAACAGCTGTATAATAAAATTTTATAATAGCTGTACAGGTATTTGTTAATTCAGCAAATGGCTTAAAACAGAAATAATGTACTATACTGTAATTAGCAGCTCCTTCTATATTTATAGTCATATTAACACATGGAACTAATTGACCTAATCATTATTCTCTAAGTTAGGTTTTACTAGAAATAAAATATATTTAATGTGGTGGTTAATTCCTTAGAAAATACAGCTGCTAACGTGTAAGTATAAGAGTTGCTCTTTTTATAACAGTAAACACAACTTGTCCAGGAAAATTGTATAATTTCTCATGGCAAAGTTTTCAAAATATTCATATGTGATTTAAAAATTTAAGAGCCTGACTTAAAAGTACTTGTATATTTTTCCTTCAGGTAACCAAGAAGAAGATAGAAATTCATCTTGAAGCTGCATTTGCAGAGTTGAAAGATGAGAGTAAATCTTCGCTGTTTTCATCGGAGGAATCTACAGTGCATTCAGCAGTGAAAAAGACTGACCAATTACCCGAGTGTAATTCTGGTAACACCTGGGGTTACAAACTCCCAGATCCCCCTACACCTTTTAAAGATGGCCCTTCATCAAAAGTGACTGATGAGTCTTCAAGTATATCTTCAGAGACTGTGCCTGAGATACTCTCTGATGTGCCATCTGGTTTTAAGGATTCTCCATGTAGTTCAATTTCAGAATCTAGACCAATAGATATAATAGAAAAGACAGAATCTATGAAGGAAAGAAAAGTGACTAAGGAAACTTGCGATTCTGTAAGTAATATATCCAGCAGAAAGAGTTCTTCATCCAGCCACTCTTCCACATCATATAAATTTGAAGACAAAGCAAAGCAAAATGTCATAAATGAATTAAAATCTGCAATAAAAGAAACAAACAACAATGAACCAAGAATTGTAGAGCTGAAACCTAAGACCAGGAACTTGGAGACAATTGTATATATGCCTAAAGCACATGTTAAGGAAATGACCCCATCTACCACCAAATTGCAAACAAAGGATAATGTTACAAAAGCAGAGACATTTTCAGTCAGGGCTAATATCCCAGTTCAGCATTCCTACATCCCTCGAGTTGTTGCTAAGGTTCCTATAGATAATAAGGAATTCCATGGCCCAATTTTGTCCAATGTGGTAAATAAAACAAGTAGAGACTCTATATCGAGTTATGAAAGTTGTAATAGTCCAGAGCCAGATGCTGTTCTTGATCGTACGAGATCAGGCTCAAACACCAGCTATGAGAGTGCTCCACCACCGATACCAGACGCACCAATACCAACTGATTCAGATGTGGAGGTGCGATCATCACGGTCATCATCAGACGTGAGTGATGGTAACAGCAGAACCATGCAGACTAGTTTGGCTCACCAAAATTCAGACAGTGGTAATGAAAGAAGTAAGAATCGAGCACGTGTCATGAATTTTTCAATTTCTACATACACATCGAGATCAGAGGAAACTAGTTATGACAAGAAGATCATTAAGTCAGAATCATTTAATCACCAGCTTAGACCAAAGATGGGTCAGTTGTCAACAACTGACTCATTCTCTACACAGTCTAACCCTGATCAACTCAAAGAAGATAAAAAGGAGCCAGTCATATGCAGTGAAACATCTGTGGCCTCCAGTGACTTGGAAAAGCCTTCTCTTCCCAAGAAACCACAAATCAGTGAATTTTCCTCAGCACCTGTGAAATATTCCCCATTCCTTTTGAAGCAGGCACAGTCTGCTAAGCCTGCTGTGCCACCAAATAAACCCACACTCTTTGGGATGCATTCAGAAACCAACCTCAACGTGAATCAACCAGTTGTTCGGGTCAATAGCTTGAATGATCGACCTTCCATGTATCGCAATACCAGCAATGAAGGCCATTTTGTCGTCCCAGATCCTCCACGTCCACTACTCAGGCTTAAGGTAAGATCTATACTCCTTTGATCATTTTATATATATATATATATATATATATATATATATATATATATATATATATATATATATATATATATATATATATATATATATATATATATATATATATATATATATATATATATATATATCAGCTTACCTGCCAGTGCTCAATGTAATTTTATGCCACTTAGTGCAAATAGTGGACAGGCTATACTGTACCATATTTAGATTGGTGTGCACTTGCACCTAAGATATTTTTGCTCCAGTGAGTCAGTCTGTCCCTTCTTCCACCTGCCCCATCTTTAGGGGGATTTGTCATCTTCAGGTAAAATCATTATTGCATGATTTTGATTTTCCTTGAATACAGTTTTCATTTGCTTACAATTCTAGACATACTGTACTGTATATCCTCTACAGCGTCAAACATATTATCTTAGTGTGCTATAAGTGAGTAATGTTCGGTTTAAATATTGAAGCATTAGTGTAATACCTATGTTCTTTTCTCCCTTTCTATAGCGAGTTGACAGTCAGGAACAGCTTGAACGTACTACCTCTCTTGTCAACCTTGCAACCCCCAACTATGAACTCAGAAAAGCTCAGTCTTCATATGATATTTCATATGGTGAGTACCATCTACACTCTTCTTCAACCATTTTAACTCCCAGACTGTGTGATTGTATTCATATGTGTGTAGTACATGTACAGTATTTATGTGTTTTGATAAATGTACACCTAAATAGCACAGCAGGGAACAATTATCAGATTCACTGCTGCAAAAACACAAACTCCAACTGTCACAACATACAAAGTTCAATACTTGCATTCACTTTCTTTCAATAACATTTCCTTTACAACATCCACCAGTGTCACTTGCTTGGTCTTACTTTGACTAAAAACCTTTCATGGATCCACCACACTTCCAGCATTACAAAGAATGCACCCAAATATTAAGGCTTCCTCTATTCCCTTTACAACAACCATGCCCCTCCCCATAGAAAATTGCTCTTACATTTGGGGTGACATTCCTCACTATGACAAAAAATTCTTAAACAAAATACAGTCTAAAGCTACTCTACTTATTAATGACCAATCTCATCACCTCCATATCATTCCAAAGCACCATTCTCCCCCTTTTCATCATAGTTGCAACCCGTGCCATTACTAATCATATCACCTCTACTCTGTGCTACGACCCTTTAGTCGAACCTCATCTTCTTTGGCTTCCTTCTTGCCTTGCAGTTTTTGGTTTTGTAAATTCCTTCCCTCTCCCTCTTTCATCATTCTATCAACCTACAGGTCTTTAACTGAAAGGCATATGCCCACCTCTAAAGTGCAATTTTGGGGGGCACTCACTACTAGAAGACATTGAAGCTGAGCACTTAGGTATGATGAATTAGACGATGGAAACAATATACTGTAGTAGTACTGTACCCACTGAGACAACACAGTGAAGCACATAATATGGATGAATGTCTGGGTGTTGCTACCACATGACTGAGGTGCTTGGTTTGGGTATGCCACAGCATGGTTGACCTCTGCACTATGCAGAATTTAACATGGCTCACCACCACTCAGATTGGCTCCTGTTACTGCATATCAGACTTGCATTAATCCTTATAAGTGGGTGTAAAAGAGGGTCACATTATCACAAAATCGTTGTTATGATGCTCATTAACAAGTGAGTACTGTACAGTATACAGATTCATGGCAACAACAGTATATTATGGAACTGCACAGGGCCTGTGATCTTTGTCGAAAACTTTACAATAGACATGTGATGTAGGTCTTGTGACCCTTTTTTCAGGTCTTGGTCTTTGGATTTTTGCATGATGCTTGGTCTATTGGGAGGAAGTGGTCAACTGATTAACCCTTTGACTTTGATTGATGTGTCCCCCGGGGACCTCCCAGACGACAGAATTTTATGATTTCCAAAAATAATGGTATTGTATACCTATAATTAGTACATTTTCAGCCAAAAATTATGGTTGATTCTTGTTGATACAGAATCATGAATGTGATAAATAATATTAAAGTTATACAGTGCAATTGGTCTCGGTCTCGACTTCTAAGGATCACAGTCTCGGAAGGCAGACTCAGTCTTGGATAGTACAATACTGTACAGCACTACAAAACACACAGAAAAATTGTACTGTGTTCTAAAAATAGGTAAATCCTTACTGTCTTCTTATTCATTCATCAAGTACAGTACAGTATACAGTACGTACATATGAACAGGTATTTGTATGTGTATTTTCAAACTTATTGAGGGCCAAGTTTGCAAATTCAGTGATCAGATGATATTGTTTTTGGTGCTTGGATTTTTGTACAGACGGCATTTCTAGTATGTTCAAGGTTCCATTTATATTTGTCATGCCAAAGATCTTTGTTTAAACAATGCTTAAGGGTCAGAGCTGCTATGACACGATTTTGTTTAACACAGAAATGCACTTTGAACATCTTATATACAGACAGGATGTAAACATAATATCTTGTCAACTTTGAACACACTCCATTTGGGATATTGGCAGTGAGGATAAACAAGAGTGCATTGTAGCTTGCCTAAGGCTTAACACATTCCAGGAACCTTGGGATTCTAGTTTACCCCTATATATGTTGAACGATTGTATTCCACCTCTGGAGAATTGTAAGTCAGCATTTTCTTCGTGAGAATATGATAGCAGTAGAGAAAATGTGTGTGTGTCCAAGGGCGGGCCCTGAGGGGGGCGGTGTCCGTATCCCCCTTATCACCAGAAAATTCTAATACAAGTACTTTTTCTTTAATGCAGTATCGTACTCAGGGATTTTTGTATAGTAAAAAATATTTACTATTGACTTCAGAATATCTCCTAATATCAAGTGTGCATGGCTTCAAAATGGCCTCAAACTGTCCATGATATTGGTCAGATTTCAAACAAATTCTGGTTTGGGCTTACAACCCCCCTAAAAAAAATAGCTGGGTTGGCTGGTGCGCTCGCCACGTTTCCTCACCCACAACTTCTTGGACCCCCCTTTATATTCCTGGATACGCCTTTGTGTGTGTAAATATTTTCTGAATGTTAAATGACGATTACCAGTCTTGCAGTTTCAAATTGTGTTGGATATGTGATAAGACAGCAGACATTTTTTTTAAATAAAAGTACTGTACCTAAAAAACATAAATATTCTTTTGTGTAACATGATGTCTCTACAGGTGTATGTCTACTATAGTGAGTATATAAAGATATTTTTTGTATAATGATACAATATTACGTACCCGGAAATCCTACTGATTAAACGACATTGAAATCTCGATTTATTACATAATCTGCATTAGTAAACCACTTTAGTAGTTATTAAAGTTTGCTCATTAGCATTTTTGTGAGGAAAACATAAGTAACACCCAGTCATACAGAGGATATATCTTTATTTTGATATAAACTCAGTTAACCTTTTTTATCCATTTGCACCGTGTTATATAGTTGAGTATCATCGACGTGACCGTATGCTGTATTCGAAAGATTTCACGTTTGCTCCACAATATTAACAATTTACCCATCAGCTGACACACAGACTCCGTTTTGTCTGAAGGTAGAAATGTGGCGATAGTTTAGTAGCGAGACATGCAAATGTTTGTGAAGGTGAAGCGTGGCCACACGGGCGGGAGCTTGTCCACTAGTTTGACTGGCCAACGCCCATAGTGAAGGCCCATGTGTGCTACCCACGCTCCTGGCGCCCACACCTCCCATACCCCTGACACTGCTACTCTCACAAGCTACTTTCCAATGCGTACATCCATTAACTACTCTTGAGTGATGCTTCCTAAAATTTAAGTAGTCTTGGATACCGCCGTTGTTGCTTGGCAGTTCTTAGCTGTCGTATCCATGCAATAGTAATACAGGGTACTGCATTAGCTATTTCCCCCCACTAACCCACACACGCTGCTACTGCCGTAACCATGGTGAGCGGTCTTGTGGTTGTTCCCAATTTCCCATCACATCCAAGCAAAAAAAAAAAATGTTGTTTATATATTTTTATAACGCGAAGCAGGCAGTATAATAAATACATCGTGTGTGTGTGTGTGTGTGTGTGAATGACTCGCCAGTATTTTGAGTGATACGTGACTTTAATATTTCCGCTTCATGTAATAACAGTAATACTTAAATTAAAGTAATTTTAAAACCGATCCGAATATTCCCGGTTAAATCCACTTTGTTATAAGTGTTATAATTTTTCGTTGTTTGAATTAGTGGGTGTGGAGGACTGCCCCATTAACCAATTGTCAGTGCAAGTAAATATCACCCCCCCCCCCTTCCAAAACATACATGTAATGAGATATCTTGAACGAGGCCTTGGCAGACAGCTTTTTACTGAGCTTGTGAGGGGCTGGCGTTGTGTTGATTTTTTTTATACTACACTATATGATCGGCCTTGCTAATGTGATGGGAAGAATGCAGCTGGATTTTAAACTACACTTGAGGGATATATTTACTGTTTTAGAATGTATTGGATGAAAAGTGTGTTCTACGGTAGTACTAAATCATTCCTAACCTTATGTAGCCTAAGCTAACCATAACAAACTTATCGTAACCTTAACGTACCAAACTTATATCAAGCCTTTTCAACTTAGCCTAAGTTACCCAATCATAACCTAAACTTACCTCACCTAACCTAACAGGACTTAAAATTGAGCAGGTGGAATTTTTTCCCATTAATCTGTATTTTGGTTGTGGTGTTTTTTCCTGCTGAAAATTTTTAATTGAGAGTTTGCAGCGGAGGAAATTGTTTAGTGGGATTTTACTCACTTGGAAGTTGTCAAATGAGATTTATTCTTGCGGGAAATCGGTTGTTGGAAAATATCGCCTAACATAGGCGAGACTTGCGCAAGCTTACCACAGGAGTCAGCAGCTGGTAAATGGGGTTGTCTTTCTGTTGTCCCAAGTGGCTTCGAAGGACGCTTTTTACACTCTTCCAGTTTTATTATACTGCAGACGTGGTGTTTATTGAGAGAGTGAAGTGTGGTAGTGGGTGGTAAAGGCAGTGCAGGTGGATTGAAGGGGAGGGCGTGTTGAAGCTTGGTGATATTATGGGAGACAGGGGGTGGAGAGGGCAGATAGCGAAAGCAAGGTGGGATGAAAATAATTGGGAGGAAAGCGCATGACTAGCTCGTCACGAACATGTGAGAGAGGAGGCGTGGGATGCCTTGTCACACACTTTATCTTCACCACCGTGTCAATGTCTACATCGAGACAGGCATTGGAGGGAGAATGCATCGAATCTTATTTTTATTTTTTGTTGTTGATATGCACACTTTATTTTTGCTTGATTATATAGAAACACCTCTTATAAGTCAAGGTTTGAGCATAACTGTAACATTGTTGACCGTAATGTGTACAGTATTTATATTCAGAACGCGTTTAAAGAAACATCAATACAAGCGCAGGTTCGAGAATAAAATATAACTAGGTGTAGTGGTTTCTATTCATGTTCAGTTTAGTGTCTGGGCGTGGTGGTAGTGGATGGTCGTGGGCAGTACACAATCCCAGCCCACCTGCACCACCACCTACACATCTCCACCTACTCCACCAACGCTTGCACCCTTAGGTAATAACACCACGCCTCACCCACACTCGATTTTTGTCAGTCCAGTCCAGATCAAATTACCCAACAGTGGATGACGAGAATCTATAAATGTTTTCCAGCAGTCGTATAAGGCAAATACTGTGGCTCTGGGAGGAAAAACTACATGATAGAATTATATAGAGAGCGTGTTAAGGTCCAGCACTGTGACGAACTCCTCCCAGTCGTACTCCTCATAAACTCACATTCTGTATTTCTGAAATGTCTAAGATTGTTTAAACGCGTATATAGAATACAGGATTAAGTTTCATTGTATTCACAAAAGAAAAACTAAAATTTATTAACCTTTTGGACTGAAAGGTATGTAGGTCACGCCTCGGGTTCCTGTCCCTGCGAATATTAATACAATTTATTTCTTAATGTTGTCTAGCTTCATGTTTACTGTTGAGAAAAGTCTTATTCAATTGATAGTGACTAAGTAGTTTAGTTACACCCGGTATTATGCAACAATCGTAGCCTTCCATAATCTACTGTAAATCTTATACTGTATGTAAAGATAAGCTCGATCTCACCGTGATGATAATTTTCATTCCTTAACTGATGCACTATCCATTGCTAACCTGGACATATCAAGAACGATAGCCATTGGTGATTGTTTATCATGTTTAACTGGAGGGCATTCATTATTCAGCGTGGGTAGTTGACGTCAGTGTAGGTGTAAGACAGTTAGGGTGCCCACGCTGCCTTGTAATAACTACTCTGCCAGACACACGACCACCGGACGAGAAAGTTGTCATACCACTCTCTTGGTTGTCTTTTCGTCGTGTTGTTATCCCTGATACACGCTTGTTATAATTATGTGTTAGGGCCTTTCATTCTACTTCCTGTCGGTAATACCTCTTGAAGATGGCTGTTTTAAGTATATTCAGTAACACGTCTTAAGAATGTATTTTTTTTATGTATTTATAGGAAGACCTGTTAAACTTAGAGGCTAGTTTAATTAGATATTCATTTATATTTACATGTCATTATTAAGATTATAAGTCCACGGAATACTGCAAATCACAGATCCCGAAGTTTTGCGATATTTAGTCAACGGTTATGTCTGAACATGTTGAAGGTGGACGAGCCCCAGTAACAGGTTTGGTGTACTGTAATCATCCCGGCAGTCCGGTTTATCGTCAACACCTCTCATGTCTGGTTTAATCCCAACACTAATCACCTGTAATCTTATCGCATCATCTCAGAAGCGGGAAATACGGCATGTTTTTTTTTTTGTTTTTGTTTTTGGTTTATTAATTAGTGACCCTGAATAATGCTCGTCGTAAATAAAAACCCAAACAGCAGCAAGACATTACAGCACAGGTGGCAGGAGGAAGTTACTTACCGTACGAAAGTTTTTCCGGGAGTGTGGCGTCACGGCATCCCGCGTCGTGTGATGTGACCAAGATTTCCTACATTAGGAGGCGTTCGGGTGTCGCTCCCTGTGGGTCTGCGCGCTAGTTGTGCTGGAACACTGCCTGGAAATTATGACTGTTACCTGTTAGTTTGAAATCTGATATAAACAGTTTTACGTAGTATTCATTTTATGTGTGCGTGATTGTTACCACGTTGGAAGATGAATTCGTCTTGTAGAACAGTTTCGTACAACAGAGTGCCTCCCAAAAGAGGTAAGAGAGATGAGAATGTTTTTTATTATCTCTATGCACGTTATGTTTAGATTTTTTGCAAGTTGTCTAGGACTGTATCGCGGCCCTTTCCCCTCATCAACTTTTGAAACACGCAAGACTGCAGTACCTAAGATTGTTAGAATAGATTAGTTTGGTTTGTTTTGTATGTATTAAAAATGGTCTGTCGATTTTCACCACATTTGAATTATTTTGGAAAAATGTTGGAAGGCCATTTGATGGAATCTGTTGAATAGGACAACTTATCTTGTGATGTTTGTAGAAGGAAAAAATCGAAATGATAGTGAAAATCGACAGTGATATCTACCTGGATAATATTTTTTTATACACAAACAGGAAAATGCAGTTTTAAAATTCTTTACTTGACTTGTATACTTATCTGCGTGGAGTGTAGGCATTAACGTATGTGCTCAGAACTGATAAATGTTCAGTTTAGTTACGCCATTTTATCGATATTTTTTAAAATGGATTTCTCGCTGTCTTTGTTTTTGTGTGTAGCGAGTGGGAGGAACAAGGAAATAAACTTGTTTGAAAACCATTTTAGGAACTGGTCACTAAAAGCAACCGAATTTGACCAGAACGTTCTATCAGGGGTTCTGAAGGTTAAGTTTGTTTGGTTCTTGTTGTCTGCGTCCTAAGTCGTATTCACACTCTCATTTCTTTTCTTCCTCCCCATTGAAGATACATTACACCAGGGACTCATTAGAAGGAGGAACTAAATGGGTGTCTAATGAATTTCCTAAAAGAACTAATGTACTGAATGAATGCATGTCCACATAGTTGCAGTGTTGTAGTTCTTTCTGGAAATCCAAAACAATGAACCATATGATACGGCGTTTAAAACAAGCAACATATTGAACATTCATACTGGTTTAGTTTAAGAGTGTGGAGCCTCCATATGTTCAAAATTATTACTTCACCGAGTTCGTTGTGTACAGAAGTTGTGTTTAATCATAATGAATGAGAAAATGTATTATGTTGGGGACATTGTAATAATTTTTGACTCAGTTATGTTCCCTACTCCGAGTCCTCTATCCGTGAGGTTTATTATGATTTCGTGTTTGAGGACGTGGGTGTACATCCTTGGCTGAATGATGAAAATGTGTGGGTGACAAAGCTAGCAAGCTGGGAGGTTCACTTCACAATTTCACAGCCACAGTCAACACCGCGTACACCTGTGGGCCGTGGTCACTCAGGTGTGCCGCCACAAGTACCGACATCCTCCAGCCACGATATAGCCTTAGATGTGAACCCCACACCGCAGTCTTAACCAGTGGTTGGGTGTGGGCGGACCACATCTTGTTTCTAGTCTGTACAGTAGATGGTGGTGGTATGGGCGGGTCAGTGTCTAGTAGGTGGTGTGGGCGGGCCAGTGTCTAGTAGGTGGTGGTGGTGTGCGCGGGCCAGTGTCTAGTAGGTGGTGTGGGTGGGCCAGTGTCTAGTAGGTGGTGTGGGCGGGCCAGTGTCTAGTAGGTGGTGGTGGTGTGCAGTGTCTAGTAGGTAGTGTCCAGTGTCTAGTAGGTGTACCAGTGTCTGTAGTAGGTGGTGCCTGTCTAGTCAGTGTAAGTCACACTGTCTACACATGTTATCACACACACACACACACACACACACACAGATATCCCATATGAACGGTGTCACATATTTGTTGATGTGAGAAATATCAAGAATTCTTTAAAACTTGGCCTTTTTATATGAGGGGGCGGTGCCTAAGCTGAATAGCCTACCCCCCCCTCCCAAACACGGTTTGTGTGGGGTTTTGAGACAGGATGGAAAAGAAAGCTGACGGCAGGTATCGAGGACCTTACTGCTCATGATAGTTTTAACATGTTATTGTTATACTACCCATTTATATGTTGTACAGTATCTCAAAAAAGTATCTGTCCACTCTGAGAAACATGAGACCTCGGATGATGGATATTGTGATGTGAGGGTTCCTGCCCTGTTTAGTTTAACATAAGTTACACAATGTTTATTTATTTCGGCGTAATTAATATGATGTTCGGTTACCAAATGTAGCAGGATCAGTAGGCTATAGAGCCAAGCATACCAACCCTCCCGGGACATCATCACTTGCATGTAGCATTTCCGTCGTCATCGGAACCATCCTGACAAATACTTTTGTGAGATATTGATCATACTATACACGAGTCAGTGTTATGTGGTTTAGGTTTCTTTTGGGAGAAGTTAAAGTGGTTTTCTTATTATTTTATGAACATTCCTCAGTATAACGTGATAATCAGGCCAGATATCTTTAATCGCATATGGTTTAGTGTAACTTTCCTTATACTCCAAGTAAAGATACATCACCTGCATTTTTACAAACCTTCCTACCATCAACAACTTGTAAAGTCACCACAATACCACACACGGTGCCATTTAAACTCTAAATAATCTCTAGACTAGACACGTGCTTATGACTCGTTGCTCTCTGTACAATGAAAACAGATATTCTTCACATATTTAGTCTGTGATGCCCCTCGCTCTTTGTAATATACTTTCTGGACATGGTATTCAGACGTACCGTCTGGCATTGAAGTTGCGTGTACCTCAAGTAGTGAGCTTGTTAACGTTAAAAAGAAACAAAGGATTGTGTAAGTTTGGAACAGCTGTGGCCAGAGGATCACCATCATGCTGGTGTAGGAGTCGAGATGTTTTGTTTGAACCATCTCTCTCGCCTTATATGTGGGTCCCCTGCCCAGACTCCCGCTCGCACGTAGCCATCAATCTTACTCGTTACTGAATAAAACTTGAAATTTAAGAAAATTACCTTTTATTCAATGTTGTTATTCAATCAAAATCGAAGAAATTGTCGTAATAAATGTGTAATTGGGATAGTGGTGCAGCGGGTGCAGGCTTCCACCAGTCCTTTGGCCAGCACGTAGCTCCTATTCAGTACTTATTTGTTCTTAACATCTCGCTGTTCACTGTGCCGTCAGGAGTTTCATCTCATGGTACAATCACTCTTTGTCATGGTGTCCACAATTCAGTGACGTCATTCGCTGTTCCACGTTATGAGGGTTGGCTTATGTTGTATATACCCAGTTTTAGAAGTGACGGGAGTAGCCACCACTAGGTTCAGCTGCACGTTTAACCAACACGTTAAGGCCACCACTCCCAGGACTGTCCAGTACATTCAATTTTCCGCCGAGATGGAAGACACGGCTAAGTCACTCGCTCGGTAAGATGGTGGTGAAAACTATGGCAAAATTACTCTCGAGATTCAACCGTAACTAAGCACTTCTAATCATGTATATCGTATGAATCTTTGAGAACCTGGATTGTGGACAAGACACCTGCTGACTCACGTAAAGGCTGCCGATCATCGTGGGTGTGTAGTATTGTGAAGGTAATTGAATGAGTGTAGGTTTAAAGTTCATTCCCCTTAATCTCTGGTATTTGTCACCCTTCATTCCACCCCCCCCCCATGAATTAAACGTAACGTCATCAGTTATTGTGTATTTAGGATAGCATTAATGTGCCCCCAGCCTCATGATCTGCCTTCGAAACAACAGAACATTAAATATTTTGTATTTAACATCGTTGATTGATAATAAACTTGATAATTTTATATCTAACCTTTAGGATTAATTTAGGGAGAATATATTATGTATCCTTCATAAATATTGAGAGTGTGTGAACTATTAATTAGGTTGGGATCAAACCCCTCGGTATAAGGATCCCATGAGTGTGTTCAACCACTAGTGGTGTTTAGTATTCAAGAAAAATTATTAGCGTGAGGGCAACGTGGATAAGACGAGAGCCAGCAGGTGCGAACGACATCCTGCTTTGTTGAATACTGTGGAATGTTAACTGACTGTTGAGTGTTGGTGTGTTTTGCTCTCTCTCTCTCTCTCTCTCTCTCTCTCTCTCTCTCTCTCTCTCTCTCTCTCTCTCTCTCTCTCTCTCTCTCTCAAACAATTGAACAGTAATAAAAGACTTGAAGAGAGAAAAATGAGATTCCCGTTGCTAGCATCAGGTGAGAACCGGATGGGTATTTTTGACGTCACAGGACCCAGGTCAGATGAAGGCACTTCCTCACCCCATCTCCTAGGTCAGGTGAGAGCTGTTCTTCACACCAGGTCACACGCCGGGTGAGAGTTGGGAAGGAGGGAGGGTGAGTGGTGTAACCCGTGACTGTGAGGTGGGGTGGGACGCAGCAGAACTTGAGAGTGGGACACCTCTTAATTTACACGGAAGTCTGTACAGCTTTGCGAAAGTCACTAAGCTAAGGTGCTTTTCACTTTGTCATTGGTGTCGTTGTGTGTTGACGTTGTGACTTGTACACCTCTAAGTAAGTACGGCAAGGTTTATATTATTGGGTACCAGTGTAAATAATCGTGTGGGACGTTGTTTGGTAAGGAGGAGTGTATGTGATATAAACTTTATTTTGGAGTGATGAGTGCAAGTTCTACGTAGGATGGCAATAGTGGGGGTGTGGAGTCGAGTCAGTCGGGCTACAATGCGATGACTCTTCTCGCTAAGAAAGTCCGAATGAGTGATCCAGTGGACCTCTCTCCACCTGACTCATGGCGATATATTAACTATGACACTCATCCCTTGCCAACACTCGGTCACACATTCACTCATTGACCGAGGCTAGTAGTACCAAGGGCAGGAGTTGAGGCAGTGAGGCGGTCACACGCACAACAGGGGAGCAGTACCGACACCACCGCCAACTTTCACACAGCTGACCTACCTGTTCCCACTCTCCCCCTTCTCGTGCCTGCCAACCACATACGGGTACGTTGCCCCCCTTTCCACACTCTCACACACCTGGTCATACTTACCTCGCCGCACCGGTTTTGTCTTTGTCCTTGTCAGTGGTGGTCTGTATAATAGGGTGCACACTATTGTACTGTATTGGCCACATGCCCGATACTGCACCTCGTAAACACATCATGCCTATTTTGTCTCTGAAGTATTGTCTGAATGATAATTGATGATTATATCAGTTCAGAATTCATAAATTACTCTCATTGTGAACTGCATGTAGGAATATATATATATATATATATATATATATATATATATATATATATATATATATATATATATATAATATATATATATATATATATATATATATATATAAGAATGAAAGTTGTGTGGGTGGTGTCCCTGTCTGTGTTGCGTATGGTCGACGGCGCCTACCATACCTATGTGTGTTTAGTAGTGAAAGCTCTCTCTCTCTCTCTCTCTCTCTCTCTCTCTCTCTCTCTCTCTCTCTCTCTCTCTCTCTCTCTCTCTCTCTCTCTCTCTCTCTCTCTCTCTCTCTCTCTCTCTCTCTCTCTCTCCTCTCCCTCCTCTCCTCTCTCCCTCTCCTCTCTCCCTCCCTCTCCTCTCCCTCCTCTCCTCTCTCTCTCTCTCTCTCTCTCTCTCTCTCTCTCTCTCTCTCTCTCCCTCTCTCTCTCTCTCTCTCTCTCTCTCCCCTCTCTCTCTCTCTCTCTCTCTCTCTCTCTCTCTTCTCCCCTCCCCTCCCTCTCCCTCCCTCTCCCCTCCCTCCCCTCCCCCTCCCTCCCCTCCCCTCCCCTCTCTCTCTCTCTCTCTCTCTCCTCCCTCCCTCTCCTCTCTCTCTCTCCTCTCTCTCTCTCTCTCTCTCTCTCTCTCTCTCTCTCTCTCTCTCTCTCTCTCTCTCTCTCTCTCTCTCTCCTCTCTCTCCTCTCTCTCTCTCTCTCTCTCTCTCTCTCTCTCTCTCTCTCTCTGTGTGTGTAGTTTCGACAGTGGGAGCCATAAATCACTGCAGTTAATTGGCAACAGTGTGTGTGTGTGTGTGTGTATCAGTACTCACCAGACAGGAATCTCCGTTACTAGGTTCTTCTCTCAAAAACAAAACTTACAGCCTTGTCCTACATCTATTTCACTCACATTTTGAATTTCGTGACGACAGAGGCAACCATCTTCAAGGTGACAGAAGCACCAGGCTACACACACACGCACACACACACACACACACACACACACACACACACACACACACACACACACACACACACACACACACACACACACACACACACACACCACACACACACACACACACACACACAAACACACACCTCCCCGTGTTGTTATAGGTGTGATGGGGAGTAGGATGAAGTCTGAGGTTCTGTATTACGGTGGGAGCTATTGTGTCGGTGGTGTGTGTGTCAAGAGTGAAGATGAAGCATGTTTGCCTCGTGACTCAGGGCCAACCAGACTGGTTGTGTGTGTGTGTGTGTGTATGTGTGTGGTGGTAGTAACGAGGGCAGTCCCGTAATGCCCCAAAATAACCCGCTCTTCAGATGCCGCCTTCAGATAGACACAAGCAGATAACGAGGGAAGAGATTTCTCCTTTCTGAGCTCATTTCTCAAAGCAGTTTATTATGATCATGGGTTGTTTATATGGGGAATTCTCCTTACCAGTGAGGAGAAACAAAACAATAACCCATAAAGGAATTCGGGTCTGTAATAAGGTATTTTTGGTGCGGTAGTGAGTAGAGAACATCTCACGGAGCTCAGTAGTACCGGAGATGCGCGGACCTAAACCCTCTTGGTATACGATACCTGGTAACTCGGGTCTCTGTCATGTATTTATGTTTCCCCCCTCCTCGTGTAGTTTATATCTGGCAAGAGGGTCAAGGCGGTGGACCAGCAGGGGCAGAGACTAGCTAGACGTCTACCCACCGTCAGACGAACACCGGTCGTCTTCTAGTGTTCAC
Organism: Homarus americanus; assembly: GCF_018991925.1. Taxonomy (NCBI): domain Eukaryota; kingdom Metazoa; phylum Arthropoda; class Malacostraca; order Decapoda; family Nephropidae; genus Homarus; species Homarus americanus. Next base: position 7,840,576 of record NW_024737042.1, on the reverse strand, counting down.
ACTGAACACCGCCTCTCGACATGTTTTTCTGTGAGTTCATTGTCTTTTTCACTACCAAGGATCTTGTAAATGGGTAATTTGCTCGTGTTGTGGGCATGTTTCCTTCATGGTTAACGTGATATTCCATGGTTATTTGTTAATAGGAAAGTGGGAGTAATGCCTGGATCCTCGAAATTGGGGTTTTCAGGTGACCAAACACCATCCAGTGTAAACACGACAATAACATCTTGTACACGTTAACCCAGATAAAGGAGGTTGGTGCTGGATGTGTGTGGGGTGTAATAGTTATGGTGGCTGGGCGAGGACACACCTCCCCCTAATGCCACACCCTCCCGCTCCCGGTGTCATATTTCATCTTTGATTTGGGTGGGTGTCCTCATTCCCTGCGTCACTTATTGTGCCAATGATCACGTGCAGGGCGGTGGTGCTTCACTCATCGTGTTAAAGTGTGCCAAGTTGTAAGTCAGCGAGTTATGGCAGGGTGTGAGTATTGTTTGTTGACTCGCACTCACAAACATTGGCGGGTCAAAACTCACACCAAAGATAGTGACGTTCACTTCTGTCAGGGTGATGGAGGGTGAGGATGAGTGCGCGCCTGTGTCAATTCATAATATTTTTTAGATATCAGCACTTATATATATATATATATATATATATATATATATATATATATATATATATATATATATATATATATATATATATATATATATATATATACAGTATATGCGCGTTTGTTATAATTTGAGATTTAATTTTGTTTACAAATGGGAGGACTGTGAGGCTCGGCCGACCACCTAATTGTTAATATGAAGTCTGTATCAAAAAGCAGGCAATTGTGACCTTTGGCCGACGTCTCCCAACACGAGTCTACCGGTACACTTGAAAATAATTAGCACAAAAGATAATATGGTGTTAACCTTGGACATTGTGCCATCACATTTTAAAGATAACTATCCCACACCTGAGACATCCCAGAGCCTTACCTGTACACTCTCCAGTCATAGTTAATAAAACAGTTTTAACCTGAAACTAAGGTTAAATGAAACAGTAATGGATTATCCACTGTACTTGTTAATTTTACCCCGAAAGAAAAACTGTAGGTATTAATATATCGTCTACGAATGGAGTTTGAAATTACCGAATATAACTAAATTGAATACAGGGAATTAGTGATTGCATCCGCCTTGTCCTATTTTGACTGAAGAAACGGTTGGTGATGTTTACATGAACTTTGTTTATGTATTAAATTGTCAAATGTGGTTGTGTTTCATAATTATTTGGCATGAAACTACAGTATAATTTAGGAAGTAGTTTTTCTCTGGGCTTGTCCTATAAACTTTTATTGATCTAACCTGGTGGTTTTATGGCAGGAATTCGAGGTGCCGGACAGCAGGAGCACAAACAAACATCAAACTTAGATTTATTTCTCAGATTTTGGCCAAGTGACTATGTGTGTATGTGCCAGGCAAGCATCTGTCCGCTTCCTGTTCTGCCAGCCAGCACACATACACCAGCCTCCACGCCCACATCAGCCCCCACACTCGCCTCCGCCGCCCACATCAGCCCCTCCACACATCTCCGCCGCCCACATCAGCCCCTCCATACTCACCTCCGCCGCCCACACTAGCCCCACACTTACTGCATTAGTACCTCATGTACCCACACTTGACGCTTGTTCAGTATCACCCACACCTTCACCACTCACATTTACCATACCCGTGCCTCGCGGACCACGCTTGTTACTCATCCACGCCGCCCACACCTTTACTCCCGTGCCCACACAATTCGTTTCTCTGTACTGGTGGCAAGCTAACTGACCAGAAGATCTCTCAAGCACGTGTTATGTATTGCGTAAATTTCTGGATGTGATGTTGTAATCTTGTCCTGACTATTACAAGTCTTAAAAATGTAAGTTCAGTAAATGTTGATGTTCTTAGTTGTATGAATAAATTTATTCTCCATTCAGGAAGGGGACTTAAAACTGGCATTAATCTTTCAATGTGAGGGCTAACGCAGGCCTGGGACTCCGGGAAGAGAATGGTATCTGATAATAGCTGGGTGTGGCCCTGGGAGGCACCTCTGCCAATATCTTAGTCCCTCCCCTTCACAATTCATAGAAAACGCGACTAAATATATAATTGTTTATAACGTTTGGTGTTTCAGTTTAGCTGACAATGTTGAAACAGATATTACGTAATGTGGTTATTTTCGTATATAACTTAACATGTCATTGTCTAGTTACGTTATATAAAGCCTCGCCGCCTTTCAGACGAATGTAATTTATCGTGTGTGTGCAGGTCAACGTATTAGTGGTTCCGATGTTTTTTTGCATCTTGCACAAAGTATTAAATAGAAGTAGATGTGTTAATGTGTTTGTAGTTTCAGGTACACACCTGGGTAATGACCCACACACGCCACCAATCCCTCACCTCGTCGTGCTCAAGGTGTAGAATTTATAGACCTTGGTTGCGCTGAGGCCTGGTGCTACCTACGCCAAGGACTATAAACAGTACTAATATTTTATCCTTGACCTACATTGCCCCGTGCCCTGCTGGGCACTACTGCCACTTCCTTTTAATAACCGTCATCTGTCTAGTTTATCGCAAGTTAGTTTTTATTTTTCTTGATTTGAGCTTCAAACTTTTATCGAATTATTTTTTTAAGGCACAGACATTCTCTGGTGGTCCAGCATTGTAATTTTAGCACAAGTTTATTTAATTTTGGAATGTATCATCGAATTTATTTTTACTACTAGTCGTAAATTACCAAATTACGTACCGTAAACCGTTTAATGTAATCTTGTTTTCAAATAACTAATTTTTATAAGCTGAAGATGTCCGGCAATATTTCAAGTAACTGATAAAGGTGGTTCTGTTCAATGTTCGTTTTGTTTTATTGACATTAGGTGTCTTCTTTGTTAAAATTGGTTAAGTATTTCATCCTCATCTTTTTGTTTGGGTTTCTCTCGTGATGGCTTTCCAGGAGGTAGTTGTGGTGGAGAGGTATCATGGGAGGCAAGCTCCCCGCTCATGGTAAACCTGTGTTAATAGTTGGCGGGTAAAAATAACCGCGAGAGGGAGCCCTGCGAACCCCGACAAATCCCTGGTTGGCGGATGTTTGACACGCAGGCGCCCATCACCTCCCTCACGCTGCTTCATGGCAAATAAAAACCTTCCCGAGAGTTTAGCGCCGAGGCAATATAATTTTAGATGTGAGTTGGTTGGCGCCGCCGGTGATGTTGGCGGGAAAATGAGGTGGTGACGTCACTTGGTGGGTGGAACGGAATGTGGCTCTGAGGGAAATCTTTATTTTTGGGGTCAAGTCTTGTTGTGGTTTTATTTCACTGTTGTATTTATCTTCATAATTCTCCGTCATCTTTTAATTTATAAGTGATCATAATGTGTTATATTTTTATTGGAATGTTATGTGGAATTTTTGCTCGAGGGAAGCAGGTTGTTTGTCGCCTTGTTATTTCGATTGAAAAATTAAGTTATTTAAGAAAGCTGAAATGAAGTATTAATAGTGACTATTTATGTTCAAACACTGTTTTCGTTCTTCCATTGTATAGAACTATAGTGTGACGTGTGATCAGTGCACTGGAAATTGCTGTATATTTCGCATCAGCTCTTCATCTAAAATTTACCATGAAAGGGCTTCTTTATATATCAGTTTCTTAATATTTATCAGACTAGGATAAAACCAACGTTGGGGTAAGTTCATATTGTGTTTGCTTAAGTCGTTGCTGGTCGTTCGAAACTGGTTTTATAAATTCGAAATGATGAGTTAGCAAGCTGACGGTTGAATACAAACAACTTTTGATGACGTCATTACTTTTTATTTTATATCAAACAGTTCTGAACTTTGTTTAATAAATTCAGATTGATCATTAAGTTTAATTAGAAGAAATTTTAGACAAAAGTTTCTACATCTCTATATCCCCAGATCTTCATGATTCCGTGATGGGGCCATCCCCTGGGTTCATTGTACTGTATATATGAAAGATATTAACGGTAATTTATAGTGTAAGTTTGTGTGTGTGTGTGTGTGCGCGTGCGGCGACTGAGTAAATACAGCGCTCGCCTCCTGTCCTGTAAATGAGTACAGTATTTAACGTGTGTTGGGAAAAGAAGACGGTTGAGTGCATTGCCCGCCACACTGCCTCTCTGTAGACCAAGGCATAACATCCCATGTATTGTATCATACACTGCCCCTATCGTGTCTTCAGGCCAATGGGTTCAGTGTCATGGAATGAATCTTCAGGTTGTATTGTATATTTGTTGTGATTAGGACTTATATAAAGGGTTGTTGCATGTAATTTGTTTGTCTTATTTATCGTATTACCTAATAGTAAAAGATGAAACCTGCTGTTGCATTGAGTGACAGTTACATTGTGTTCTCGCGAGCAGACAATGTAGTAGTATTAACTTAAATCAGCGTGAAGGTGGGGGCGGCGTCCATCATGGTAGTGTCAGGTCGGGGAGACAACCACCCGCATCCTAGTCACTTGTACCCACTTCACTAACTCCTTGTACCATCCCACGTAGCTCTCTCCAGCCTCTACTGGCTACTCGTATTGTGGTTATGTTAATGCCGTGACGTACCACTGGTATTGGTAACGTACAGTAGTTCCCATGCTTACCAGTGTTGTGATATACAGTACCACTGGTCCCCGTATTCACCAATGCGTTAGTGTACGTTTATGAAAGCCCCAGTTAATACACAGTATAGCATGTACACCCACCTAAAAAGTCCTGTCAGCCCTCGCTACCATCCATGAACCCTAAGGCTCATGAACCTGTGAATCCGAGACATCACACAGTGGGCCATCTCGGAACAGAGGTTCATGCATGGGAGAGAGGACTAGTAGGATTTTTTTCAGGGGGGGGGTTACGCGGTAGACCCATGGTTTGGTAATACAGTGATGTGCGACGCCTGTTGGTCCTTCAGCACCTTACAATTGACTACAACAGAGGTGCGTGAGAGCCCAAGGCCAACAATTTGGCTGTACTCCTGTTGTGACCGTGGCGTTCTAGATTTATGAACGTGTTTATATGTAGAGTTTGTCTTGTGGCTAGTTTGTTTCGCTTCCTTGCCTGTGCAACGCTCCCAGGTTCAACTTCCTCTTCCAGTTTACAATTCATTCTCAGTGAATTGTCTCCGTGGTTGTAGTTTGTAGATCGTATACTGTACAGTATATCGACTCAGCGCAGCGAACACGTTTACGATTCTGGCGGTAAATGGCAAAGAGTATGCCATGTCAACAAGGGAGTTGTGTGTGTGCCAGATGCGGTAACGTGAGCTTCGTGAGGAGGAACTTGATGTCCTTGGGGCCGGAAACGTGCAGGAGCTGCTAGAGCGGAACTGACGAATATACTCATTGTTGCCGGTAACTGACACACTCCGTTTCGCTAGAAACATACTTTTGTTTTCCGGTTTTTAGCTCAAATGTATCTATCCTCGCCTGCACTCGTGTCATACTGGCTAAGATATTTTTCAATTTCTTTTTGACCTAAGTGCAGCTTTCATTTCAGGAGAATATTGGGGAATACCTGAAGAATGTCCACCCCAGCTTATTTCACCTCAAGATTAACCACCCTAACGCTATTTTGGGAGATGTGGATAGGGTGGGTTAGCTTTAGGGTGGTTAATCTTAGGTGCAATTAGCTGAGGTGAAAATTTTTCACTGACCAACATACTTCATACAGTATATTATCGTATGTACAGTATCACAAAAAGTATGTCTAAACTGTGTGAAACATTATGAGACCACGGATGATAGATATTGGGACATGCATTTACTTTTGTATATATTTTTACGTAAGTGTATTAAATTCGTGGTAATTAATATGATGTTCGGTTACCAAATAGTAGAAGAATCAGTATGCCACAGAACCACTCATAACAACCCTCCCGGGACACCACGAGTTTCGTAAGTCATTGGTAACCGAAATAAATACACATTGCATTACTTGTTATACCAAAGTAAATGCAAGTCCCGATACCTATCATCCGTGGTCTCATAATGTTTCACACACAATGTGGAGAGAGACTTTTTTTTAGATACTGTACACTGTATTCGTAATTGATAATTTGTTATGCAAAAGAAAGATTAAGACAAGGTTTCACGTGTAAGTCTTTTCTTATAAACGATCTCGTCTAACAAGTCGTGACTAGGCTTCAGTTGTGGTTAAGCCTGTGAACACTTTTTGGCTTATGGTGCTTCATTGCCCTCATATAGATTAAGTAATACACCTGTACACATAGAAAAGGCATATGACGACCTGGACATAAAATCAAGGTACAATGCAAAATTATACACTGAAATCTGAACTGAATACTATATAAGTAGTTTTGAATAGTAAAGAATCGATACCAACATGAAATATGTTTTGGGAAGTGTTAATGTTGCCTTAAACGTGTTGAGCCCCTTTTTTCTGGTGTGTGTGTGTGGGGGGGGGTGGCTACCCTAGAGCGTATCCGGGTTCGCTCCCCGGGCAGGGTGAAACCGGCAAGTTTGCAAGTTTCTTTACGCCATTTGCCTCTGTCTCCCCAGCAGTAATTGGGAGCCTGGATTAATCGATTTGCGGATCGTGTTCCGGAGTAATGGTTCGCCCTTGCAGTTGGCGAGTTGTCCGGTCTTCATGGACTATTCCTTGACACTGGGTCATGCAACTCGTTAACTTAAGGGTGTGGTTGTTGTGTTGGCGACAGCAGCTTCTACACCTTAGGTGGCCCTTGGGCTAGCCATCCTCGTTACACGAGGGGCAACCATTATTATATGTGTAACTACCCTAATAGTCTAAATAAACTATCTCAGATGCCACAAGTTTATTACTGTGGACTGAATATTCGTCCTTAGATTAGAAAAATAGTTCATGTGATAATATTAGTATATTGTTTAAAACCGTATAGAGTTGGTATTATTTAACGCGGGGTGTATTGAAAGCTGTTTTTAACAACTATTACATAATTATTTCCTTTTTATTTTTCAAACAACGCAGTGGACCCTTTTGTCTCCCTTCCCCAAAATGTTGATATTAAGCCAACAAAGAAGCATGCTCTACATTTATTCGTTCTTGCCTTTCTCAGAGGTAGCTGCTCAGATATTGAAAAAAACGTCATATTTTTAGTCGTCACGTAGCACTGAACAAAGAACTTATATTCAGAGTCTAATTATACAGCTTATTTTAACATTTCCTAGGTAATCACGTTGACTTTAGCATGGAGTGAGCCTTTGTGTTGTAAACATACTGAGGCATTCTTCGTAGAGTTTTCTTCCTAATTCTTGTTTACATGAAGAGGGGGAGAGTATATTTGTCGTAGGCTGAACGCCAGCTGTGCCATAATATCCGTCTGACAGCAGGGATCCACCTGCCGCCACATTCGTCTTCTCTTGCTGATACGTATTGAGGTCGACTCTACGTTATTCGATTTTCTGTACCAGTTCTACCATCGTGTTTGATTAAGGAGAATATTTAAGTTGTAAGTGTGGTGTGGTACTGTGTTATAAGATGGAGAGCAATAGGATAATACTGTAGTTGTATTCACACTGGAACCGTGTCTTCACAGTGAGGAGGATCGTGGTTAGTTTGAACAGTGTTGTATCTATCTGTTTATTGTTGGAAGCCCTAAACAGAGAATCCTCTCTATACAGACTTATTCGTCACCATGTGTAACGTGCCAACGAAACTAATGACCAATCAGGCACTCGCCTACCCATCATCTAAGAAGGCAAACTTGCTTCCCTGTTGAACGCTGTAGTGCTTTGGCCCCTTTGTCTTACACAGGTTGTAAGGGGGTGCCCAGTAATCTGCCCAGCACCCATCATCAGAGTTGTTGTTCACTCAGCTTTTTAATGATGATCCCATCACCACACGTAGTTTCCCCAAGTCCTGTAGTTTACTGATGGAAAGCTTTGAGACGGACGTGTGTGGACAGCACCCAGCTGACATACCATAACCTTCATACTGCCCACGGTTGTTACATAGCCTTCACTGTGACCATAATGTGGGGTGAACCTTGGTCGTGTCATTAGTCCTAATTCTCTTGTCCATAGCTGGCTGTCAAGTGTGTTTGTATAGTTACACTGTCTACTGTAACAATCTCCCTAACCTTGTGTATACGTTGCATCTGTGGTTAGGTCTAAATCGACTTTTCTATCATTTGCTTTGTATCTAACAAACAGAATCTTGAGAAAAACAGTGGGGGGGGGTATCAGATTTTTTGCAATATTAAATGTATCGATACTCTTATTACTATTTCCTTCTTCTGTAGATCCCTTTCTTCCAACACTTCCAGCTCCCTTCCCATACTCTGGGTAAGTCCACTTTTCTCTCCATTTACCACCTTAACTGTATGTCCACAACTATAACCTTCAGTATTTCTGCACATGCCTCTCTCCTCCCCCCTCCGTGGGTCTGCACATACTGTACATACACAAAAGTTTTTGTCTCTTCTATTTCCTTGTCGAGGGCGAGGGGGTTGCGTAAGTCGTGTGCCTTGGGACACCCGCCAAGGAAAATATTCTCTACAAATTCGTGCATTATGTGTTTGTCCTTGTATGTATTCACAATTTCCTTAATACACTGTTCGTTAAAAACTGAAGCTTCAAAAGTATTTTTCTATAATTTTGTTTTTAAATATTTATTATAGTTTCAGAATGTTTCAATAATTTTGATAAACAAATGACCATTTAAGGTAGAGTAGTGTGAGTGGCTGGGTGCTGGCTGGCCGCCTGCCCGAGATGTCCCCATCTTCCATGTGTAGTGAGCTCATATGAAATGGGAGTTGGACTAGTGTTACATCCTGTAGTGTAACTGGAGTGTCCGCTCGCTACACCAGGTGTGTTGGCTCATTCGTTGTAGTTGGGAGGATTGTACCCGCTACATCAGGTGGTTAGCACATAGGATGTAGCATGGGGGATATTGTTACACGGCTGTTGGCCCCTGGCCCGAGTCTCCTGCTTGAAGAATCTTACACATTTTTAGCGTATAATATATCTCTAATTCATAAAATTTTTATTTATTTTATGAAGAGATCAGTGCAGGGGGACTCCACCTGCTGAAATATCATGGATGATACAAAAACCTTCCTTTGGTAGTCATGCATTAACCAGTACAGTTTACCAGTCACGAGTTAATGTTAAGGAATTTGACTACGTCATTCAGTTCAAGGATCCGCGAAGTGTTCTTTTAACCTGTCTTTGAACCTAGTTACAGTAACCAGTCTCCTACGTAATAAACCCACAAATGGAAGCTTGATATAACGAGTCTTGATCATCTGAGTTGGGTCACAATGTTTGTCCTCCTTTTTCCAAATATTGTTCTTGCAAGTGCTCGTACATACTGCCCTGCCTGTGACCAAAATCTTTTAATAAATAGGCGGTGCTCAGTGTAGCTAACTGTTTACTACTGAAGCTCTCTGCTGCTAGACAAAGGAATGACCTCGTCCACCGGGGGTTAAAGATCTAAAGACAAGGTAAATATCCAGAAAAACTATTGTGTGTATTTGTAGAAGGCCCTGTGGTTGTCCTTTATGAAGCCTTAGCGGTCGTCTGTGCCAAATGCGTGGTGTGGGAGAGACTTTAAGTTCTGCTCCAGCCGTAAGACTATTCTGGCCCCCACCCTCATCACACCTCATCTGTTTCCTCTATCGCACACCTTGGAACGTCGTCACATTAGCCTTACAAATATATATATATATATATATATATATATATATATATATATATATATATATATATATATATATATATATATATATATATATATTGGGGGGGGCTTCTGGTAGTATTGTATTTCAGTAATACACATTTTGTCATAATTTGCATGTTGAACTATCAGCATTACAATGCAATACAGCACTTAAAATTTTCACCTTATGTTTACTCCCTTGTCTTATATAATGATATTATTAATAATAATAACTGTAATATTGTTAATAACTTTGGTTAAGAATTAGATCCATATATGGTATCAAATATAGGAACATGAATGGTTGATTATAGCTTTAGTTCTACAAAGATAACATTTGTGGGGGTCTGTTCTTGGTATCTACCCCATACCACGATAAGACAAGTATTGCTCGTATTTTGTCATTTTGGTAATCGCTGAAGGCAGTTATGTGGATCCTCACATCTGAGAATCAGGGCTCAGCATGAGGAGTTATCTCCTGTTATAAAGTGACTCGGTCTGTTGGCAGGAATACTGTAGTTGCTTATGGACGATGTGAAGAAATATCGGCCACTGTGAATGTAATGTAACGCGTCATTAGTGGGTTCAGTCACATGTTACAAGGCCCCCACGTCCACCCATCATGTTAATGGTTGTGCTACTCCGCTTCGACAGCATCACGTCGGCTATAGCTACGCCGTTTTTCCAACATCCCACAGTTACTTATTTTTGACAATATTCAGCTAGGTCTGAGACAACAAGTGAGTGCTTACTTTTTGTATACGTACAGGTTTTCCTGGGGTGGGAGAGGAGGGAATTTTGGAGGTTCTCTACGTAAAGCTAAGCTTCCACTCGACTTCTGGCAACAAGTACCATCTCCGCTGGACTAATCTCTTGCTGTGAATGACCGCTTCACGTTAACACAGGTGGGGGGAGCGCTGGGCGTCTGTATATACAGTATGTTGATTCTCATATTTTAATCCTCTTACGTATCAGGTTGATGGATTATAATCATGTAGATATTTTTTCCTCTCACAAACTCTTTACCACGAACATCGATCACGTGAAAACGTTTTAACATTTAAAGTTGTGGTACCGTTTTGCCTAGCTTACAGTTGGTCTGTGTTATTCATTTACTTTCTGAGATTAACTTGTTTATAATATTCCAATAGAAGAAATATACACTATCTTGGATAAAATTTTGTTGAACAGAATTGTGCGTGTGTGCATGTATATGTACGTGTACATGTATATGTGTATGTATATACGTATATGTATGTATATGTGTGTGTGTGTGTGTGTTTACATATATGTATATGTACTGTCAATGAATATGATGCAACTCTTTGTGTACGAACCTCTGTCCTGCATGGCAGTGAACAGTGACATTATCCATATGAATCTGACCTCTATACATTTATAGTTGTTAATGAATATAATGTATTTCTTTGTGTGTGAACCTCTGTCCTGCGTGACAGTGAGAAGTGATACCACCCTCAGTGTCAAGACCTGACTGAATTACTCGGAATAGGCAAACTGTACTACAAGCTCTGCCAATAAATTTGTTAAACTCAGTCATGTCAATGGATTTAAGCGTAGTACAGTATTTCTCTGCGAAGTGATGAACAGCCGCTAACATTATGAAAATATGAGAAAAACAAAACAAAGAAAAGAGTGTAGCTTGTATACCCGAGGAAGTTATTTTGATAAAGGTGGTGGGGGGGGGGGTGAGGGGCGACTGATGACATGGTACTACGGTGGAAGGTTTTATGTGGTGTATGACTCAGGCGGGCCTTGAGAGCCTGACGTCACTGCTCACCCTTCTTCACTTAGGCAATACTCATCACACTGGTTTTGCTCATTGAAGGGAAGGGAAGATGTTATGTTTATAAGAGTGTTTTAGCTACGTGTCATAGAGCAGTTAGTCGTGCTATAAGAAAATCGTTTATTCAACTGTGCTACTTGTTCCTGAAGAGGTACGCCCCACCACGTATAAACAAACACCTGAAAATTACTGTTTAAACAGATTAAGGACTTTCTTCCTCCATGGCCACATGAAAGAAATTACTCGGGTAATTTCGATAATGGGGATGAAAATTAGGCGGATACTTAAGATTTTCCATTATTTTTTTAGGACTTATCATAGATAGTTAAACATCAATAATAAATCATACTTCAGGTATATGTAATTACCTGTACTTGTTATATTTTTCAGTTATATATGTGATATTGTGACCACCCAGGTTCCGAATGCATAAAGATTCGTATGGTGATTAGTCCTCGAAGCAGTTGACTTAGGTTGACACAAAATTACTCTACCCCCCCCCCTCCCCCCCCAAAAAAAAACATTAAATTTTTACTAAAGCTGATTCATTGTGTTCTTATAGCTTCAAGGAAGCAAGATTAATGTATTTAATCTGAAAAGTGAACGTATCAAATTCAGATAGCGTCAATGTAATAATACATATTTGTTCTGTTAATTTTGGCTTTAACTCGATCGTGTAGGTTCATTCTTATGATCTTAGAAGTTGTCATCGTACAAACCTCTGAGAGATGGAAGTGTGGTACGTTCTCTTTGTACTGTACTTGTTCGTGCTCGTCGTCTTAACTAATTGGTAGCTTTGTCTTGGCTGTGAACCTTTCTTGGAATGTTGTACGGAAGTACTTAAGTTCGCGCTGGTGTCCCCAAATTGCATAATTTGTTAGTTGTAACAAGAAAAGCACGTGTGGTTTGAACGTTGAGATCATTGTTAAGCTAGGCATTCCATATATGCGTTTGCGTTAAATTGCCCTGAAAAACGGACACCCCTGTTTCCATTTGCCTGCAGCTGTCTTCCTGATGGCGGGAACAGGACAGGAAAGATGGCTCTTAGTGCATCGAAGCTACGAGCCTTACATGAACAGGATGGTTTGCTATTAAACATCATCCTGGGAAACATAGATGGTGGGTTCATAGATTGCTGCTGAATCGGATCAAATATGGAGCTTACAATACTTCGGTAAAATACCTAAGCTTGGATGACGAAAATTTCAAGGAATATTTTCGTCTGAGCAGACACCAGTTCGCACATGTTATTTCCCTGGTTGAGGAGGATTTGGTGAAACATTGCGGGAACAGTGAAGTCATTTGCCCAAGGCAGCGACTTGCCCTATGTATAAGTCAATTCATGCTTATGAATAAGAAATAATGGAAACCGTACAGTAGATAAATATTAAGCGACTCAAAAATTTGTATTCCAGTGACCCTTTTATTGAGACCATGAACTTTCATTTTAGAACAGTTGTCAAAAAGGTATAGATCTCGTAAAATTATATACAGTATAAAGATTGATGCTTAAAGAGTTAAGTTATGAAATAACACTTGCTAGGTTTCTAAGTGCATTACAAAAATAGGTTGGGATTATATTCTGAGTGAATCAACTTCTTAGTCTCCTTGACAATTTTTTTTCCCGAGGCATTTTGCTGGGTGAGGACTGAAGGAGAGCAAATACAGGAATAGTGACGTCACGGTGGGATTCCCTCGTTCGTTTCCTTGCGGTTGTGTTTTCATTCGCTACAGGGAGCGATTGAAATGTACCGCGAACACTACCGTTAACTTAACCGTGCCAGTGGAAACATCTGTGTACACTTCAATATGATATATTTTGGCGCTAACGCGGGAGTGTAATCCTAGCTTTAGTCATATTTTTGTTACAAAGGAAATACTTTATTTTTTACTGCATCTTTCATGTGTCCATCCTTGTGTATACTGTATATGTACAAGGCAATTAAAACAAATGAATATATCTTGATTGGCTTTTGAGAAGTGGATTGGGTGTTGGATATAGGGAGGTGCCTCAGGTATACAGTACGAGAGGGTCAACGCGTATCATACAGTTAAATATACCGTACTGTGCTTCTTGGTGAGAAAAATTTGCATGTAGGAACACTGGTTCACGTGGCAAGGCTGCACTTGTTACCCGTGTAAACCTCCACACCATACCTAGAAGAATGATCTAGTGTTAAACCATAGTATATTGTCTCCATTAATGCACGGCTTCAGAAACTGTCCGTGTAAACCTCCATCGTAGCCAGGACAATGTTCTCGGTGTTGACAGGTGACACGACCTCTACACTTTCCCTAGCCACGGGATTGCGGCCTCAGCCTGTGCGGTGAGTCTAGTGTGACGTGGTGACTCCGTTGTTTTATTAGGTCACGATGATATGACACAGATCCCGTGTTAAAGGCTATTGAGCAGTTTATGGCCGTATTAATTATCACTGACTCGGCCCGGATTCTCAGGGGTTCGTGTGTAAATCTTTCCTCTCAACGACGGACATAATAATCCATCCGACTGGCCCACTTAATCTACAGCACAAATATTACGTTCATAGTGGCATAGAAATTGCATTAACACTACCATAACTAGATGATTTTTCTTATTGTCAAATACGGAGAAATATCAGCTTGGGAATTCTTGAGAAGCTCCTTCCAGGGGTTTGATGTCTGCAACTAGAGTTGTTTGCTTTCGCGACTTGTTTAGGTCTTTTAGCGAAACCGTGTTGTTGTTGTTGTTGACTTTCAAGAAGCTGTAACTTGTTCAAGGGAATAATAGCGAAGCCTTGGTGTGCCATTGTACAGGCACGTCTCGCCCTCTTGAAGTCAGACGTAACCGTTGCTATTTATTTTGTATGTTCAATTACGTGCTAATTTTGGGTATATATGGTGTTTGTGGGAGCGAGAGGTGAGGTTCCAGGGACATGAGTCATGCCTCCCGTATAGCTTACCTCTGGTGGGCGTGGGCGAGGGGTGGTGTTGGCAGGTGCGTGAGGGGAGGGCAGAAGGCAGGCTAGCTAACTGCCTCCCCTCAGTTTGAGCGTCAGCGGGGCGGGAGGTGCCAGGTCAGCCCTCCGCTGTGCGATTTGGTGTATGTGTGTACCTCAACATTACTGACACCTCTGCCTACCGCCCTACACTACACTCGCTGATAATACCTTTGACACCTAGAGTTACACAGCTCTTCCTTGCCCGGGAGTGATCAAGCACGGCGGGTTAGCGACTTCGAGAAACTGGTTGTAATAGTTCTCTCTGCTCTTGGCTCGTTGTAACTCGCCTTAAGTGTCGCCCATGCTCGTAAATCACCGTTGCTTGGTGTCATGAGCGGCTCACTGCGAGACGAAGGCTTCCAACCAAAGTGTTGACACTGCTAACTTTGTTAAAGGACGGACGACACAGTGTGGCGATATAGTGTGGGCGACATGGTGTGAGACAAAGTGCGAGTGGCAGTGTGTGGTTTGGCTGGGTGGAGGCTGACCCTTTACAATGAGCCATCTGCCATCCACAAAGGTTGAGATCACCATATACGACCTCGTCAGCAGTGTGTGTGACCGTCTTTTTTTTTTCAGGAGTCATAATATTACAAAGGGGTACCATTGAACTTCACGTGGTGGGTGAAGGAAAGAAACTTTTATTGAATTTTGATTAACCAAAGTGAAGCGAGAGTTAGTGGGCACTGGTGGTGCGCTGGTTATGTTCAAATCTGAAGCTCAGATAGTCTTCCAGAACAACGCAGACGGAGCCCTTCAGCACCTCAACAGCAACATGGACCCAGGTAATGAGGAGCCGTGGGGAGGGAGCTGCTGTCGATGCAAATTAGGCAAGGATAATTTATTTTGATTACATCATACGAAGATGACTTAGGAAAGCTGAAGATCCGTGCCTATTTTTTTTTTTTTTGGCGGGGGGGACTATGGACTATCAGCTCATGTTTAAAAGCATACTGTTCTTACATGTGTAAAGCAAACTATTTAAGTTCTTCAAGTCGGACTCCTCCTTACCCGTTTAAAAAGGGTTTCGCGGATTTATTATTATTATTATTATTATTATTTTTAATGTGTCTAGCAGGAGGCTTATGTTAGTTCGACAATAGGGAGTTAAGTGGAGATGTTTGGGACGGTCACTTAGGATACCTAACCTGATCTTTGCCGTCCACCACTGCGCATTGGAGGTCCCTAGTGTGTGGTAGGTGCCATATTAGGTATAGGTGAGTTTCTGTACCCGCAAACACAAAGTCCTCCGCGCAAGGAACTGTTGTTTGTTTTTCAGCGTTAGAGGAATAGATTTTTCTATTTTTTGCAGTAACTTTTTTTTTCCAAAAAGTTAAATAGATTATTCCAGTGTTAGTGAATGATCTAAGCAAAAACAGACAAGGTAGTGTGGTGATACTGGTTATTATTACGACATTCTATTAATAACTACAGCTTGATGAACTGAAGCCTTGAATGTATTCCTAATAATAATTGACACGTGGATTTTAAGTGCTTGTAAAATATACTAGGTATTGGAAAAATAATTATCTATTCGATTACGGTACGCGGTACACAGTTTGTGATAGGTTTTAAAAATAATTGGCTCTCACGACTCAGGAACTGGTGAATGGATGGTCACTAGTTTTATCTCATAATTGTTAATGAACTTGTGTAATTACCAACCTTGTTACGTGCTTAAAGACCATAGCTGAAACACAGTAATGACATTAAAACTTACACTTCTGTTCCTGAACAAATGAGTTCACGTGGAAAATTAAGTCTTACTCCCAAATAATTATTGTTGTGTCCTATTTAGTGAGTATTATTTACACTTTCAGTGATGATGGTTAAGGACCTGAAACCATAGTTTGGGTCTTGTTGTCGACGTGATGGTAATAACGGGACTGTCGTAAACAGATCACTGGTATTAGGGGTGCTTCAACAATTATATTTAAATGTCAGTGTGTTATAAATTTAGAGCACATTCTGATGATATTTATTTTGAGTACTAATATTGCGTTTCGTGGCACGTCCGCTACTAGTCCAGTAGCAGACCTTGAATATTGTTTAGCCATAATTGTTGGTGGGTGGCTCCAACTGGCAACCACACGGGAACTATAAACATTATCTTGGGTTTTTGTACGCCCACAAATATACGGTTGTTTGCGGTGCGGCATTGTTTGTCATGTCTTCAATGTTTACATTTGGCTTGTGTTAATTTCATCATCGTTCAACATATATATTTTTTTAAGATTTTGGAAACGTTACTCGTAAGAAGTTATCGGCCATCTTACCCCCCCCCCCCCACACACACTTTTAGGCTTGTACAGTTTCAGGACTTTTTTCTTTTATTTACAATTTTACAATTTACATATATACATAGGTATTACATATTAATATATTTGTCTGAAGTATTTGGATGATTTTTCTTTTAAAATACACTTGATCACCCATTATAATATACGCTGCGTTTAATAAAGGATTAAGCATATTCAATCTACATAACAAAAAATAAAAATCTGTAGCGTGCGTATCATATCTCCGTAAGTGGATTGAATTTATATAAACTTATAACCACTGTACAGAGGTGTGGCTGAGATATGTAATTTCGTGATTGGTGTACGGTGCCGTTTTGACTCCCAGAAACAAGAGTCGCTTAGTTTATGGCCCTACTGTGCAACCAGTCCGCCCGCGCTCGTTTTTCTTGTTTATGTGATATGCTCTGGCATAAAAGTATCTTTTATTTCAGGAACCACTGTTTTATGTGAAAATTTGTGTTATCTGCTACTGATCTGCAATTGAGAAACGGCTAAAAATCTTGACCAGAATATGTGGTGAGACATAGAGACAAAACATTTAATGCGTTTGTCTAATGTTGAATATTATTGAAGCACGATGGCCATTTTCTCTATGGTGTGCGCGGTTGTAGATTGGGGTTGAATCACAGTATTGATCGTACAATTGACCACGCAAGGTTGATATTTCGACTATAACGATCAAGGGATATATATATATATATATATATATATATATATATATATATATATATATATATATATATATATATATATATATATTGAGTTGAAAACACTGGTGTGTGAGTTGTCTGTGGGTTAAAGAAGTATATAGTACTGAACCTGGTACTAAGAGTTATAATAGTCTCAAGTGTGATAACAGGGTGCCGCCGCAAAGGCCAAGGAGGGGGAAAGGTGAAGGGCAGGCATGCGATGCACCGTAACGCTCAGGATACCTCACACTGGTCGTGCCTGGCAGCAAGGACACCTAGTTCTCACTCATATCGTAACTCGGTTGAAACTGGTACTCGCGAGTACACTACAAACCTTTCACACATTTCTCGAGACCAATGATTTGATTAAGGGCGTTAATAAGTGCCTTATAGTTGTCTACATTATAAGGAAAATGTTTCGTTGCCTTTGGATGGCATATTTGTAGAAATTGCACAAAACTTCAGCAATTACTAATACTTGAAAACAGAATTTATATTGTTTGCACATACATTACATCGTTTCGAAATTGAATGATGTAATGATGTTTGGTGCAGGCAAACGACTTCACACAAGAGGAACATGTAGGTACAGTATCAGTCCACAACACGGGATTTTTATTTTTATTTTTTATTAATACGTGTTTACTTTTCGGATAAAATTTATATTTTCTGGTACACTGTACTGTACATGAACGTTAATTATACAATTGTTATGGATATGTTTTATTAATTATTATATATTCGTAGTTGCAATAGTTCATTTACTACTGGGTATATCCGACCAGAGTGAATGTGGATGAGTCAGTTGATATATAGGTACTATACTGTATTTGGTATAGGTTATGATTTGGTGAAACAGCAGAGTTCAATCACAATATTGCCTACCCAGAGACATATATATATATATATATATATATATATATATATATATATATATATATATATATATATATATATATATATATATATATATATATATATATATATATATGTGTGTGTGTGTGTTTATTAGAATTTTGAAGCTGTGTATTAACTTGTTCCTTTTTTATCACCAGGGAGCGGCGGCAATGATAACGGAGGTAGCAGTGGCATGCCGGGAATGCTTGGGATGCCTGGGATGCTGGGGATGCAGAGTGGAGGCATGATGCCCCACGATGCACGGCTGGCAGATGAATTTATGAAGCTACAGCAGGACTTCTTTAAGTGGCAACAGCAGCTACTACAGAACCAGCATGTCCTACATAGCCGCGTGGCGCCCCTCGCCTCCAACCCACCACAGCTGCAGAGTGTTGGGGTCAGTCTTAACATTTAATTTCTATTGTACCAACACTTAGTTTCTACAGTACTATACTGCATATAAAAATAGACAATGGAATTAAATGTAATTATGTATCAGTAGAGTGTGTTATGACTTGGGGAGGTAAAGCTGATAACAGATAATCATCCAGATGGATTCAGAATTTCATATGGGTGGGAAATGACTCATATGCCCTGGGGATCATCCAAATCTAATAATAACGTGTAGATTATTGGGACATGCCTGAGGTACATGTTCTGAAGATCTCATATCGCACTGCACCAGCAGTTATTAATCAAAGCATATTGTAGATGACAAGACAAGCATAATAGCATTGTTATGGCTTTCTTCCATAAAGACTTTTTTTTTCGCATGAATATTATGCTGTATGCGGAGGAGAGGTATACACCCGTCCTAATTTATACTTGTTTTTATGATTCTTACGATTTATTCCAGCTGTATTCAGTGTGTGGTTGCAGTATATTACTGGAAAATACTGTCAAAAACATAACAGGTTGATTATATTACTTCTAGAATAAAGCAAACTCCATTCAGAACAAATTAGTTAAATAGTTAAAACTTTTCTTTCGTTATGAATCTACTGATACATTATCGAATGTGTTTAACAAGATAGACAAAAAAAACGTGCTGTACAGTACTGTACTTCAGGACATTAGAAGTTACCTTTACCATGTCAATACAGTATGTAAACTTTTAATACAGGTATTTTGCCTCAAATATTAGTCTCCAGGGATTTATAACATTAAAGTTGTACAGGTATTTGAGTATACAGTAAAATTTATACAGTGTACTATATTAGCATTGTATAGAATATGCTTTTAGTTCAGTTTTAAAACCAATTATCCAACAGGGGTTAAACATGACTTTCAATAGTGCTAAAATTGTGGTCACCTGAGATTCTACGATTCATACCAGTAGGTGTGAAATTCTATCACTTGTCAGGAAATCTCAGTTGCAGTCATGTGGTATTGCTTTACCATTGCCTCATACAGTGAAGGTGTACTGTATTTGTGCACATGGCTGGTGTGTGTGTGTGCATGTCTAATGTAAAGTCCAGTATGCACGAGGTTGTGTATGTGTATATACTGTAGTGGAAAGTACCGTGTACAAGACTTTGAATATGTATTTATTGTTGACATTTTGTAGGTTAGTATATAAATAACGTCATACAAAATGTGTAAGAGCTAGCCCTGTGTTTGTGGCTCTTAATACTGTACTCTGTGTGTGTAAACAAAATTGTGTTTGATGCACTTTAACTCAATCTGTCTTTCCATTTCTTATATTTCACTGATACCTCTTCAGTAGTATCTGCTATCAATCCAAAGTCGTCAGCATGCAACAAGGTAAACCAGTCCTAAATGTCTTTATGGTGCATCTTAACACCATGATAAACAGAGGAGGGCTCAAGAGAGACCTTTGATGGATCTCCTTTTCACCTCAAATGCATTTAATTCAAGTATAAAACCCCTCTACTGAATTTTTTAATGATTATAGCAGTGTTAGATATTTTGAAACAAGCAGTGGTATGTTCACTGTGTTCTACATTCCCCCCCCTATGCTCTGCAATTAACAGAATGTGAGTAAAAAAAAAACTAAAAAAGTCATAGAATTTGATCACTCATATCCTCAGGACAGAGAATTTCATATCATATTAAATGGAGTTTTTATTAACATACAAGAAGATGTGGAGACCATTCACTACCATCACCTTGGAAACTCATGTAAGGACAATACTTTTCAATGATGTATACCATACTAAATTAATTGTATTGACACCAGATATTGAGCAAATACTGTACAGTATATGAATAAAAGTGGACATGCTCCTGGAATTCATTTGAATTACTAGTTAATCATTCATGGAATGTAAAAGTATCTAGAATATGAGGACTAAGGTGGACCATGTCATGTCATTGTCATTTTATGGTCATTTTCCATGCTTGTATAGGTTGCAGGTGCCCTGTATTAGTTCAGATTCATATGGTAATTTCTTATACAGAATAGTTTAGTGATAATAAACCTGTTCCTTTAATGCCAGTATGCAGGTACTGCACTTCACTCAACAGAGCCTCGGGTTCAGACCAGTCATATTGCCGGTGTACTTTACATTTCAGTATTATCGTGTAGGGAACTTGTAATTGATTCCCAAGACCAATCTCCGTTTTGTAGGTTTTGCGTGATATAATGGCCCAGTCACCGTCTAGTTACAACGGTGGTCCTGAATTGGTTGAGGCACGCAATCCTATCATAGAGAGAAAGGGCCCAGTGGAGAGAGTTATTAATATACAATTTGAAGATGGCCCAAGAGAGACATCTGATTCTCAAGTAAGTTTTGTATTATATTTTATTTAATGCCTATGGGTTAATCTGTGTGCAGCCATAGATCTGGGAAGCACATGTAGTCTTAGGTTTTAATTTCACTTTAGAAGAGTTTGCACATTAGTGATCAGGGAATCTCTTTTGACTGGAGTACTCAGATCACATTGAAACAAAAGGTTTTTTTTATGATTTACAATTGAGTGCATTTTGTTTTTACCTTGTCCTTCACCTTAGTCTTTGCACAAGGCCTTGAGTTCTGTAAATTAATTTTCATCATATTTTGTTTTAAGTGACACTCCAAGAGTTAATTTCTGCCATTTGGTATTGGAGTCAAAAGTTTGTTGTCAAGGACATCATGTTCCAATTAGCAATGCACAATTCTAGTTTAGTACTTGTCTTATGTTGTTATAAGCAGACACTTATGCATGATATGCCAGTTGTGTAATATACAGTATACTGTTCATGTTTTCACTTACTATATATATATATATATATATATATATATATATATATATATATATATATATATATATATATATATATATATATATATATATATATATATATATATATATATATATATATATATATATATATATATATATATATATATATATATATATATATATATATATATATATATATATATATATATATATATATAGTATTGTATATGTAGTATTGTATATGTATTATATGTTACTCTATAAAGTGCTGTTATCATTAAATCATTAATTTGCTGTACACTAAATATCACAAAAATTTTATCCCTCCCAGATACGCACAAACTCCATACCTCGCCTAAATCAGGGTATGCAAGATGTCACCACAGGCATGGGCCAGCTCTCTGCCAATGACTTTGGAAGGACCAATAATACACAACCAAGAAGGTAAAGAAAAATAATTGTTGTATATATATACACAGTGGTCCCTCGGTTAACGAACAGAATTTGTTGCAGAAGGTCGTTCGTTAACCGAAACCATTGTTTCAATGGGATTTTGGGTAATTGGTTCCAGCTCACCGAAAATTACAAACAAACTAAAAATAAATGCAGTAAAGTACATTTACTTTGAGGTGTGCATGTAGAAGGCTCCTGGTTGATGATGATGGGAATTAGAATGGGGGTGGAGGAGAAGGGAGAAGAGAATGCATTGGGGTGGAAGAGAAGTCACCCCATGCTTCATGTCGCCATTTCACCATAAAATTTTAGTTCACTTGGTGTAATTCAAGATGATTTTCATTAAATCAACACTGCACTCCATTATACATCGTCAATTTGTAAAATAAATTTCAGAATGATTAATACAGGGACTGTACTTTTTTGGGGGAGGGAGTGGGGGGGGGGCACTCCCCTACATCCTTGTGTAAGGTGAAGTGCAGAAGCGTTTACAGTGCCCAAGGGAAGCATGCTAAGTTCATGCTTGCCTCTATGTCTCATGAGTTAAGGGCGTAGAAGCCTGAAGAGTCGATGGTTTTTATGTCATCGAGTTATTGGAAGCTCCAACAACTTGTCCCTGAATACGAATTCGCAACTTTCGATTTACACCAGGTACCTACTTTACTGCTAGGTGAACAGGGACTAATGGGGGCTAGGAAGTATGTCCAAACAACTTCCACCGGCCCGGGAATCGAACCTATGACATCTCGCTTGCGAAGGCAAGAGCGATACCACTCTACCACCAGCACCCCAATAATTGTACTGTAAAAATGTAAAAATGGTTTATGTTCAAGAGAGTCTCAAGCAAGATGCTTCCTCCACAGAGCAGGGACTCACTTTGACGCCATTTTGGGTGAGTCAAGTGGCTGTTTGGCGTGCTAAAAACTAGTTTCCTGTACTTCAATTATGTTAAATAATTGTTAAAATGACTAAAAACTTTAATATATGACTTGGAAAATTATTGAATAGTACAACCTTCTTGATATTTACTCAAATGGTAACGAATTTAAGCCCTAAAACTGATAACTGTATTGGCAGACTAATACTACAGCTAGTGAGCAGGCAAAAGCAGGCGAAAACATGTTGGGAAAAATTTGTAAGGAAGTCGTTAACCGAAGTGAAGAATCTTATGGAAGGTAATTCGTTAACCGAGGGATCACTGTGTGTATATATATATATATATATATAATATATGTATGTATGTATGTATGTATGTGTGTGTATGTATGTATGTATGTGTATATATATATATATATATATTTCATGTAAATCACAATGAAAACGTGGATAAGATAAATCTTGATAAAAATCACAGGGAAAATGGAAACAACGATTACCTTAGCTTTCGTCTTTATTCAAGACATCTGAAGATATCTTGAATAAAGACCAATAAATACTATCCAATATATATATATATATATATATATATATATATATATATATATATATATATATATATATATATATATATATATATATATATATATATATATATACATACACATCTTAAGTTTATATCTTGTGAGTACATCATGGACCCCAGTTTTGTTTACATAGACAAATAAACATTTCTTGGTTACAGGTGGGGTGAGGAGCCCAGCGTAAGTGTTGGGGCATGGATGGAACGGCCATCTCAGCCTGTAGGAGTTTACCAAGACCGTGACTATGTTACCTCAGCACCGCGCTCCCAGTCTACTCAGGATCTCTCTTCTCCACCTGTACCAGAAGAACGTCAAAGGACTCCTCCTCGCACCACTTTTGTAGGACCCAGGGGTTACTCTCGGCCAACAGAACCTGTCAAGCCCGAGTCAAGATCTTGCCAGTGGCCTTCACCTCAGCAGCAGCAGCCCCAGTTTACTCAGCCACAACAATATCAGTCCCTCACACCAGATCAACAACAACAGTTTGCTCAATTTATGCAGCAGCAACCACCACAGCCACAGCAGCAACCACAACAGTGGCAGCAACAGCAGCAGCAACAACCACAGCAACAGTGGCAGCAACAGCCAATACAACAGCTGCAACAACAACCACAGCAACAGTGGCAGCAACAACCACTACAACAGCAGCAGCATCAGCCACAGCAGCTGTGGCAACCACCATCACAACAACAGCAGCAGCAGCAACACCCACAACAACCATGGCAACAAACACAGCAGCCACAACAACAACTACCAAAGCCTCAATTTGTACAACCTCAGCCACAGCAACCAGACAAAAAAGCCTTTTGGCAGGAGCTAGAAGGGAAGCGGCAAGAAATGGGTGTTACTAATGAGCATGAAGTGTCAGAACCTACTCGGCCTCCCAGACGAAATTCCCGTCAAGATTCTCCTCCACAGGTAAGATCTTTGTTCATGTGTCATATCCTACAATTTTATTGGTTTTGAATGTTTTATTGCCTAATCACATCACTGGAAATTCCAGTTAAAGTCCACACTCCATGTGGGTAGAGAATTTAGGATCTAGACTTCTGATGTATGTGACTGTTGCAGCTAGCTTGGATAGGGTTGGGCAGGGCAGTGCAGTGCATTTTCAGTTGTGATGATCTATAAATTCTCATTAGTCTTGAGGTGTAGTGGGAACTGTCTGGTTTTGAGGTTAAGTTCTTAAACTCTACATGATTCTCATTTATCTTTTTTTTTTTGGAGGGGGTGGGGGGGCATTGTCATTCTCCATAACCTTTTCTCTACTACTGTATAACTATTGGTTGCTTTGATAAAATTAAAATCACTTTCCTTTGTACTCAAGCAATCTGCCCAGTAATCCATTGCTTGTCATTAATATTCTATGAAACTTCACACATACACATTCCCAACACCCTCATCTTCATTCGTAGCAGTGAAGTCTCACATACATGTCTTATCTTCTTTATGAAACCCTTTTTACTGTAATTATAGACTATCGAGACAATTAACATAGTGTATCTGGCATCGGGATGAAGTGAGGTGAGATGAGACATTTAGTACAGTATTAAAAGAGTTAATACCTGGTAGTCTTTTTTCTGACAGTGCCAACAACATCAGTGTGTGTATGTATTCTCAGGTGCATATTTCCTTTCAACTTCCTGAAAAAAGTATCAAATGGAAATTTGTACAGTATTTGTATTGTCTTTACACTTACTAAAGTAACTGGAGATTTATTTTGTGCTTAGCTTTAGACATCATATAAGTGTAATGCACAATAAACATTTGAATCAATCAATATGGCTGCCTTGCTGTACAGTCAATAAAAAACTATTACCTGTATTTATGCACTGGGGGGTGGGGGGAGAAATCGATGATTTTCAGAATGAACACTACGACTTCTTGTTTTGGCAGGTTTGCCAAAATTCTTTGTCCGTTGTGTCATTGTCTAACAATTTTTTTAAGGATAGTTTTTTTATCAACTGTACATCAGTGGATAATCTGTACTGAATGCAAACAAATGCATCTACATTATGAATATCAACAATGTTGTGCCTACATTCTTGGAGTTGTGTAATATATTGTGTGTACAGAGTACTGTACATGTATATGACTGGGAGTTTTCTTCTATATCGGCATAATTTTGAAGTCAACTGGGCAGTGGTGTAATTACTATTTGTAATATATAACTTTGACAGGAATGCTTTTTGACATTGCTGGCTGTGCATATTAAGAACATTTTATAGATGTGACTTTAAGGATGTTGTTGACCTAATTTTATGATGAATCCCAATAGATAATTTTTTTTTTTATCCAAACTTCTGTTTTCTTTACAGGAAACTGAGGCAACAAAACCTTTAACATACTTTGGTCAGCAGGCACTTCCTCAAGAGCCTCCACCAACCTACTATTATAATGGGGATGGCAACTCAGCTCCGTCGAAGGTAGTCAACAGTACTACAGTAACAAGGCCAAAGGAACTGGAAACTGAAGTAGGAGGACCACGCTATACTTCTGTGGTTACTCTCTCCTCAGACAAGAATGACCAACCAAGTGGGGCACCTACACCAAAGGACAAAGTAAAATCAGTGGTTCAGCTCAACAACAGTGATCAACGAGGACAGCCCCGAACAGCTCCAGTTGTGCGTGGATTCAGACAACCAGGGGAGGAACCACTCAACCAAGGAGGTAGCACCCATAGTAGAATCATATCAAATGCACTGAGGAATGCTCAGCCATCACAACCCCAGCCTCGCTCATCTGTCTCTCCTCCTGCTGTAAATGGCACTGTGCCAACTGCCCTGTCAGCTCAGGTACCCGAGGCACCTACTGCTTCAAGGCTAGTTGCTGCTGTATCACAATCGGCTCCAAAAGCCCCCTCGCCATCTGCTATTTCCCGTATCTCACCACCTCGTACATCACCATCTCGTGTTTCACCCCCTCGTACCTCACCCGCTCGTGTCTCACCTGCTCGCACCCCACCCTCACGTATCAGTCCACCTTCTGGGCCAGCGTTCCCCAATGTTCAGCTTCGCCCAGTGCCAGCTGGATTGAGGGCTTCAACACCCCCTGAATCATCTAACACCACTCCTCCACAACCACCTCCACTTGCTCCAGTTCCCCCACCAGTTCCAGCAAATCAAATGGGTAATGCTCCCCCACCACCACCACCTCCAGCTCCCCCTATGGCCCCACCACCACCACCAGCTCCTAAAGTAAATGATGGCGAAAGGCGCACTTCATCTGGAAAGCGAATTGTTTCATCAAAGGGTGGACCTGAGTTGGATGCTCGAGAGGAACTCATGATGGCCATTAAGAATCACGGAGGCTTAAAATCACTTCGGAGGTCCCATAACTAAGTACCTTATGGTAATTATTAGTACTCATAATATACAGCGAAAGGATTGTGGCAAATATTACCATATACAATTCATGTTTGATAATATATAAATATTGAAGTAAAAGCTTACATATTTGTTAATATATTGGAAAATGTGGTAGGCAGTATTTTGGGTACCTTGAGTACAGCACAGTACTTCAAATTTGATGTGCTATACAGTATATTGATTTAAAAGGTAACTTTTACCTTTTTGAATGGATTTCTGGTATATTCTCCATATTGGACTTTGTAACTATGTATTTTGTTGTTGTTTCTGTAGTGCCTTACTCCACTGAAGCTCCAGTCACAAGCAGAGCTATGTATAGTCTTGTACAGTATATATTATCATTCTGTAGATATTTTGAGGATATTTTAATTATATATCCTATTAACTGTCATGTGGAAAACAAATGTTGGACTCACCCATCTCGAGAAATTTCTTCAAATTAGCACTTGAAATAATGTTTCAGTTAACACTTGTGCTGATACTCAGTTCTATTATTGGTGCTACCATGTGTAGATTTTTCATACAGTACTTTGTTACAACAAATATATAGAGGAGACTGTTAGTTTAATGAAATTTGATAATCATGACCTTGGAACATAACTAATTATGGTCAAGTTTTCATGTGTGTATAACCATTTTGATTATTGCTATTTTTAAGTATTTCAGTTAAGGATACATGTTTCTTCCATATAAGTATTAGAGCAGTATTCTGAAATGTATAGCGATCTTCAAAATCTGTCATTCATAGCTTTCTTCCTACAGCACTGAGTGAATAAATCTGTTTTTATAAACCAAATTTTTGATGCTATCTTGTAAAGATATAGAACAGGGCTGTTCTCAATTTGATAAATATACAGTATGTTTTGGTTACTAGATATAGTAATAATGGAATTGTTACGCTTTGCATTTTTATTCAGTTCTGTGTTAAAACTTCAGTAAATAATTTTCTGTTGCTGTGTACATAATGTAGAAGTATATTTTCTCCAATAAATCTTATTGGAATCATCATTTGTCATTTGTATCTTTATATAAAAATGTAGCCAGATATCAAATAAAGACATTTACATCAGTAAAATCTTTGTAAAGAATATTTAACGGTGACCATTTTTTTTTTTTTTTTCAACAAAATATTTGTAAAAGTCTCATGGTGAATATCCGTAAGCCATTAGAGATTATTTATAGGTACTGTACAGACATTCTCAAAACACTTTGAGTTTGAGTTTTCCCATTACAGTACAGTGCTAACTTGTGAGAAGTAGGCTACTTTCTCAGAGCAGAAATGTGGAACTAAGGTCACAATCATGTCAAACAATATCACACAGTAACATCAATGACCTCAACCTCAAAGAAGTAAAATAACCTCATTGTGTGTTAGGTAACAAAAATCGTGTATAGTGACCCCTCTGTAGTGTTTTGGTGTGTTAGTTTCTTTGCAATAACTGCTGAATTAGCTTAATAACCTGAAATGTCCAAAGAAGTGAGTTTGGAAGTGCCACTGACTGACCATAAGTCACTGTTTAAGAACAGTCCTGTGAAATAGTTGTATGCAATGCACTGTGTGAACTACAGTACAGTACAGTATATACCGAAAAAATGTAGTGTTATTATTTTATTGCAAATATATCAACTAGTAGCCCCCAAATGTTATTTTTTGTAAGTTTGGGGGAAAAATGCAAAAGTTGTGTGATAACAGTTGGTGATAATGTTGGTCAAGAGTGTCATGAATACAACCATTCTCGTGATGCCATTGGTATTGAAGCTAAGAATGTAATATTTAACATTCGAAAGGATGCACTACATTACTGTACACCTGTATATTGTCGCACACATCCAATGGAGCCAGCCTAGCACCAGCTAAGTTACCATCCATAAGCGATGTAAAAAGATCTACTGTACTGGGTACAGTATTTGGAATATACTTGAGAAACAAAATCTAGGGTAACTACAAATTATTGGATAGTTTATCTAAATGAGTAAACTAAAACTGAAAATGGAGATCAGTTCTTAGTCTCTGACTGGTGTGACAGGTAATAGAATATCGACTTTCTGTATGAGAAGAAACCTACAGTTACTAGAAAGTTATGATCATTTGTTTGCTGTGAACATGTATGTTTTGAAGAATTGTTACATCAGAAGTAGCTAGTGGTTTTAGAAGAAATTGTTAATTTTGATATTTGCTGTTTTGAAGAATTGTTTTTGGGAGTTACCTTCAAAGGCTTGTGTGCATATGCATTTGACCACAATATCACCATGCACACTTGGTAGATTTTTCTACTTAAGGAAATGGAAGGAATAGAAAAACACATTTTATATAAATAAACACTATCCTATACACCAATAAATAAGCTACTTACATAATACTACAGTACTACTAATCTTGTACAACCTACACAAGAAATTATTACAGGAGCTTGAGAGCAAACTCCACATACAACAGTAAGCCTAATAATGCACATTATCCCAGTCGAGTCAGCAGTCCTCACACAGGCACACTCAACATCTAAACATGGTGTTCTGATACAATTACACATACTGTACTGTACTGTGTCATGAAGGAAGTATGTACATAACACCTTGACAATTACACATACTGGTACAGTACATGTCTTCATTCAGATACACCTCAATATCTACACATAAAGTACCTTGATGTAATTACACTGATAAACACACACTACAGTATTGTGATGCAAGTACCTCTTGAAAATTACATACTGTATGTGTGCATACGGTATAGTGTTCTGATATAGGTACCATGCAACATCTCCATTCCCAGTGCTCTATTAAAGGAACACGTTAATATCAACACCTATACACACCCAGTCCCACACTCGTCCAGGGCATAACCAGATGTCACAAGGTTATCAAGAGGTGAATGCTTACAAGATCACTCGCCATGTACAGGCAAACTGGAAATCTGGATATTATATAAATTTAATAGTTCTCTTTCTCCACAGAGGCACTGGTTTCCTTGTGCAAATTTTACAGTATTTGTGAAGCCAGAAAGAACAAGGGGCTGTAAGCTTTACGTTTTTTATTTAGTTTTTATCGATCGTGAAACAGAATTCAATATGAGTTACAGGTACTGTACTGTACCCCTATTAAGAACTATACTGTATTACTAAATAAAAATTTGGAACACATTATTTTATATAATTTAATATGGCACTGCTTTAGCACAGAACTCAATGAAGAGATATCACCATCTTAGTTTAAACCTACAGGAAAACATATTGCTAAGATTTTTGTACTGTATACTGTACTGTACTCTCTCTCTGTCCTCCTAAGGTACAATATTTTGAAGACCTTGTCTCAAGAATAAGGTGCTCAAGTAGTCTGAATCCAGAGTCAAAGGAAATGACAAAAAAATTGTCCCTCGCACAGAAAATTTGAAATAATTTGAGTTTTTCCTTTATGGTGTAGCAACAATGCTTCTTAACCCAGAGAGTTCTATCTCAATTTTTAACTGTTAATGGACTCATAATACTGACCTTATTACACACTTAAAGATCTTGGTTCTTGAAGCACACTAATAACATTATACTTCAAACATCATACAGTGCTTCCCGAGACAAACTGCTCAAGCTAAGCAACTTGTCCACCGTACAGTGTTGTACAGTAAGTCCTCGTTTAACGTTGCCCCCTATAACGTTGTTTCAATATAACGTCGCTATTCTTTAGAATACCATGATTCGGATAACGTCACGGACTACTTTGTATGGCGCATTTTTTGGCGTGATACAACGTTCTAACTCACGGAGCGTCACACGGTGTCCCCAAGCGTTGCCAGTCTTTGTTAGGTTTCCACAGCGTTCATGCGTGTTTAAGTGTTTTTGCTCTTACCATTCGAAATGGCTTCCAAGCACCTATCAAGTGCTAGTGTTGTGAAGAAGCCATGTAAGACCAGTAAGCCTTGCTATGAAAATGGAGTTTTTAACCCGTTTTGAGAAAGGTGAACGTGCGGTGGACATTGCTGCTTACTGTAGGTCTAACCCCCACAACAGTGCGTACTATCCGGACCAGCACAGACAAGATTAAAACTAGTATTGGAAGTGCTTGAAGTTCCGTGATGAAAAGATGAAAAAGATGTTGGCTATGTGGATGGAGGATCAGAATCAAGGCAATGCCCCCGTGAGCCTTATGGTTATCCAGCATAAAGCAAAATCCTTGTTTGTTGACTTAAAGGCAGCAGAGGGTGAAGGATCAAAGGATGAGACCTTTACGGCCAGCTGAGGATGGTTTCAACGTTTTAAGCACCGTTATAACTCCCTAACATTAAGATGACTGGTGAAGCTGCTAGTTTAGATACGGTTGCTGTGGCGATATTCCCGCTGGAGCCCTGAGAAGTTACTCTAAGGATCACCTTCCTGTTATCTACAAGACAAATAAGAAGGCATGGATAACCAGTGTCATATGAGGCGTTTAGCGTAGGAGGGACGAACTCGTCAAATCATAGTTTTGAGTAAACGCACAAAAAAAGTTTTAGAGCTGTAAAATCACAGCACCATACGAAAACAGAAAACAACGGGGAGTAGAGACGAACACGCCTCCTCCTGTCATCACAGCAGGAAAGATAAAGCCTGGAAAATTCAGAAACCATAGAAAACAGATTTTTAGGGGACTGGCGAGTTCATACCTCCTACGCTAGACGCCTCATATTTAGCCAGTGGTTAACTGTGTATGCTGTTCCTGCACTGAAGGATTATTGTGCCAAGGAGAACCTGGACTTCAAAATTCTTCTTGTCATTGACAATGCTCCAGCGCATCCTCCCAGTCTCGACGACTTACATGACAATGTTCGAGTTGTCTTCCTGCCTCCCAACACGACAGCTAATGCTGCATTCAAGGCGTATCATTTAAAGCATACCATGGACCAACTGGTCAAGGCTACTGACGGAGAAAGTAAACTTACGATCTGAGAATATTTGCGGGGCTTCAACATTCTTCATGCAATCTACAACATTGGCACGGCATGGAAAGAAGTTTCAGAAAGTTGCCTGAATGGTGTGTGGCGTAAGTTTGGCCCGAGTGTGTGAACAGTTTTACGGGATTCACGGACTTAGTCCCATCTGTGAATAGGGATACTGTATCCTCAGCTTGGCTAGACAGGCAGGCTTTCATGAGTTGGAATCTGTGGATATTGAGCAAGTCCTGGCATCCCATACAGGAGAGCTTACTAATGAAGATCTGCAACTGCTAACAGAACAGTGCCGCTGAAGACGACGACGAAAAACCACAATGAACGCTAACTACCAAGAGGATGGCAGACGTGTTCAACATAATCCAGCAAGGAATGCAAATCTTCATTGATGACGACCCAAACAGAGAATGTAGCTCAAAGATTGTACGCAACATGGAGGAAACTCTTAGTTGCTATAATGAGATCTACAAGGACAAAACGAAGAGGAGCACTAAGCAGTTAACTCTGGATTCTGTTTTTGTCGCCGGGAGGCAGAAGCAGCATCTTCACAACAGCCTGCAAGCGAGGAGGAGCAACCAGCAGCCGAGGAGGAGCAAACAGCAGAGGAGGAACCCCAGTCAGAGCGGAAGGAGAAGCCACCCGCCAGGTTTCAGTGACTCGCCACCCTCCTCTCCCGCCTCCTCCTCTCCAATAGCCACCAAACACCTCCGTCCATCAGTGAGTACAATACAAAATGATTTAGTTTATATATATATATATATATATATATATATATATATATATATATATATATATATATATATATATATATATATATATATATTATATATATATATATAATACTATTTTCTATAAAAATGCCATTGAATTTCTGGGAAACGAAACTCCAGTATTTTATCTATTTCTTTTGGAGAAAATTTATTCCGTTAACGTCGCGGTTTTCAGGAACGGAACCACGATGTAAAGCGAGGACTTACTGTAATTCAAAGGTGGCAAGAAATCACTTTTTATGGAAGTGGATCACACTGCATGGTCAAATGTGATCGGTAAAAATTTTAAAATGGGAAAGTGAATAAACATTGCTCATAAATGTAGGAATTGATATCAAAATGCTATTCTAAATTGTCACTCAAATTATAAGACTTGTGAAATTTAGTTCAACTATAGCCTTTTACTGCAAGGCTTGAAGGTCGCACAAAAATAGTTCGAGGCCCTCAAACCACGGGTTTTGGATCACTGATGTAAGCGGACCTCAACATGACAGGCATTCCAGTACAGGTATACTTATATTTGTTCTTTGAATTATACATTCGTGACACATATTGGCTCCGTTTTGATATTTAGCTTCATTTAGGTGCATTTTCTTGCACCTGGGCAAACCTTTCCCACTGTAGCAAGGGAAAAAGGTAATAATGGAGCAGACGACTAGCACTACAAGTTGTTCTATTACGTTAAATTTTTCCACGGAAGTTCTTTGGATGATAGTAACAAAAACGATAAAACTTTATTCTAATTATAAGTATTTTAGTTTTACCTACGATCATAAAACACCTGTAATGGGCAGGGTAAGAAGGATGAAGGAAATTGCTGGGTAAAACACGGCAAAAAACTGATCTAGGGTGTCAACCTGCTTTGTATGCAAAGAAATTATTTACTAAAATATTCCTCCCCAAAAATTGCCTTGTGTGTTGTCCGCTGTTTCAGTGCAACAACAGAGCCGTTCGGTCCGATCGTACTCTTTGTCCACAAAAATAAGAAGGTAAGATTACACTATGCCGTTTCAAGAAGGTTGCTTTCATTGGTACCAGATATCAAAGTAAGTTATTTATCTTTAATATTCTGTGGGGCGGAGCCCCCCCCCGTCTAGGAAGTTAGGTAAGGTTAAGTATGTCTCTTTGGTTACATCAGGTTCTATTAGGTTCTGTGTATTGTTAGATAATTTTATTATTATCATAAAGAAAAGGAAAAATAAATAAAACTTCTGGTGTAAGCCGTCTGACCCATCTTTACCGAGAAAAATTTACCTGTACTACAGTACTGTATATGTGATACTGTACTCAACTATATTCCTTAGTACTAAAATTACAAATTCTTGCCACGTTTAGAGTACCCTGCTATTTCTATTTTTTTTTTAATAGATAGGCATCCCGGTGTGAAATGAGTAAACCTGTGATGGTGGATGCATGTGTTGAGTCTGTTAACTGATTGTTATTCGCTTCAGATCGTGCAGGCATGAGACAGTTGGACTCAAGTTGCGCCAGCTTATTTTGCAACACACATCATGTCATTTTCCCGTGCAGGCAACATAGTAATGACTAGAATCACACTCGCTTAGCACATTTTGAATATGCAGTATAATGCACAGTCTACAAAGTAATATGTACACACGTTCCTTAACGAATTGAGCATTCTCTATTTAACACTGCCATACTGTAATCACATTTAAGGGACAATGTAAAGTTTGCAAATGAACAGGTATACGGTAGTTGTTCTACATTATGTGCGATAATGATAAAACGAGTAGTTTTGTGCATTACATTATTTTTTGTTCAATCGTAGGCACTTTGGCATGCAACTTTTCATCATGTATACCCATTGCAGTGAGTTGAGATTGACATTCCTAAAATGTCATACAAACTTACCACTTACAGTTATTGTACGTGTAGTTCTTATTATTTATTTTCGTGGATACGGAAGAACACGACTGATTGGTATATACCAAGAAATTACTACAGCAAGAAATGTATAATGAAGTTTTTTCTTTTTACAGGTATCTTTTCGTAAGTTATGAACTGTAATACAACAGTGAAGTTATATACTCTACTTTCCATACAACATTAAATAAGGGAAGAAGACGAGGAACACTCGAGAGGCAGCGATGCGATTAAGTGTGGTTACACCTTTTTATGCGTAGCATGAGATTATCGCCCTGCTACTGTGGTTACTGTCTCATCTTCTTGGCTTCGTTATGGATAGTCATATATTCCTTTTTCTCCATAGTTGGAGAATACATGCTAGTCTTCAAAAGCGTATAGAGTTTGCCATAGTTTGTTAAATATGAAGACCTAACAATCCACACCTATTGATATTCACTTATCAATGCGTTCGCATTTTAAACAAAATGCCAACAATAAAGTCGGCGTCACACCTACACTTTTTGCGTCATATGCTTGCAATAATTTTCTTAAGGATTTTCTTTTTCTTAAGCTCGCCTTGTCACACACAGAACCAACCTATCAGCGCAACTGTAAACCTCGGCCAAGAGCGCCTGATGAAAACGAACAAAACAAATGTATTTAGGAATATCAATACCAACAAAAAAATTACACAAGCAATTTATTAACAATGTAAAATTAAAGATTCTTCAAATTAAGTTATTTACCGTGGTTCGATTATTTTATATAACGGTCTCATTATCGAGTATGGATCTTAATTTGACCATGAAACTTGGCACAAGGTTGGCACCGTCGTAACAGCCCATGCCGCTGACGACCAGCAAACCCAAAGAAGCAAGACCACCGTGAAAAATACAACAGATTATGTGAGCGTTGAATCAAAAAGTGATAGTGTGACGCCGCCACACTAAGTAATTATTTCAGGAAAAGTCCCCTATTGACGATTCCTGATAATCCCGAGGAGTAATCTCAGCACGCCGCAGTTCCGATAATTTGAAAAGGTGTTTATGCCCAGTACACTCTTAGCACGCCACACTGGTTTCCTCGCCCATGCTCTTTATAATACAGTACTTGTTTCCTTCAAAATTATGTCCTTAATAGTACAAACAATAACTGTTTTTTCTTACTCGTAATAGCTTATCACGTTAATGTTACCCATGTGTTCTTCTGTCCTTACAGGTACTGCCTGCGACCTACTGTATATAGTCTACGCTTTGCTTCTTAGGCCATATTCTGCATCCTACTGTGCAAGGTATAAATATATCTATACCTTGCTACTGCTGTACTTGTCCGTACGGTCTTCATATTTTACATAAGCATCCTCGCTATTATCATTATTTGACCTCACCTGTAATGTGGTTGCGGCATCTCTTTTATGTTCATTAACTACCACCTCAGCACTTTCATCGCAATTTGCCTGTACCAACGTGTCAACAACCTACACATTCGTCTACAAAGTTTCCATATTTTAATACTTTTGTTATATTTCCCGTGTGGTTCTTTATACAACTTTAAGAATGAATAATCAATAATAACATTCGTCTTACTTATTGATCAGCAACTTGTTAAACAGAAAATCTTTCGTCTTCTGAGGTAGGGTGTTGGTGGGCGCGGCTAAGCTTGTAAGCCAATATATCCAAGTAATGTGAATGAGTTTTACCTCCATACTGTGGATTGATTATTAATGCCTACTATCCTCTGGCCTTGTTGAGTCATTGCCAAATATATTCATATTTGTACTGTACATACTAACGTTCGAGTACTTCCTGGCTTTAAAGGCAAATGTTACAAACATTGTAACCCGATATTTGTGGCGTTAAAGGCTGCACAATCTTTTGACTGCCTAAGAAACTCCACAGTTACGAACATCAGAATGTCAGAGGAATCATTAAGACCGTACTTATAAGTTTTGGTGTCACCGAATATAAGACCTTGGCGTTATTTCACTTTTGCAAGACGAAGGTGAGGCAACAGTTAGCGAATGATAAAAAAGTAAATACTTAAAAACAATGACAACCAAGGCACGATTCCGGGCATCGATCCTCGCTACTGTCTACATTCGACAAGAATTGACCAAACCTAACCTCCCCGAACGACCTTGGTTATCTTATGGTTGTTCGACGAAGTTAATTTGGTTCCGTGTCGTATATCATTACAAACGAAACGAGAGCAGGAATCAGTGCTAATTCTTGAAGATTGCTTCTAAGAAGGGACACACATTGGTGTTCAAACTGCAAACTTACAAGGGTGTGGCTATGGACACAGGTCTGGCCCTTCAATATTTACTTTTGCTAGAGCAGGATATGTACTGTATAGTCTGTGTAAAAAGTAAATGGCCTTAGTACGCACGAGGCTGATTTGGTCGTAATAGCCATGATCGGTGAACCTCGGCGTACGACACAATAATCACCTGGCGAGGTAACAAGGGAAAAATAAACCATTTACAGGATTCCTGTTTCATATCTCCGCTGGAAGGGTGTTTGTGGTCCCGTCAACAACAGAAGCTCTACATTACTGTATAGGCTTCGACGCTATAATAATTTTCACTGCAAACATGGACCAACCAAACCTGGTAAACTAAACCAAAACCTAAATCATATAGTTATACAGTATCTAGTTACTTTGAGGTCGCATTTTAAACAAAACCAACTCTAACTGAAGATCGTTTTAATTACGTTAGTTTAAATATTTGTAAGTCCGGTTGGTTCATGACTTCGCTAACCAAGCCAAACGTAACCTTCGATCATCTGGTTAACTTAGGTTGATTATAAGTTATATTTGGCTGGTTTATGTCTGCCGTGATTAAAATCACAGCGGAATACACTCCCTGCTTAAAAAAAAATACATAACTAAGAGCAGATCCCTTAGTCTGTAACCACGGCGAACTTATGCATCTAAACAAAATAAATAAATCGGCCGACAAATCGCAATACAAATGATTCCACCATAGTTGGTTGGCTAAGTTTGTTCAATACCAATCGTCAGTCGATAATCAGAACAGTATGTATTTGGGACTTCGTCGGCCTACTGAAACAGTTGAAAAATGTTACTGTTATACTTCTTAAATAGTGACTAGTTGGGCACTCATCCAGGATTCTATCTCCATACGCAAAGTTTGGATGGTTGGACAAAATCGCACACACGGAAACAAAACCAGAACACCACAAACGACGACCAACTAAATACATAAAAATCATGGGCAGTTCAATGATTACTCTTTCCTCAATAGCTTATTGTAGCTTAAATCAGAATTATCGTATTACTATTCCACTTAATATTATTCTTTGGTAGAGGCAGACATTTCGCATTCTACTGGAAAGCACCAATAATACAAGTTAAAATATTCATTCAAACCACTTCGAGATAATTTCCCCCATCACTGACTTGTGCTGTCTTGAGCTGTCCTGTGTGTGTCATTAAATCATACCCTCACAGTTCTTAAATGATGTTGCATATACACTATTGTCATCCCAAACGTAATTGTGCGAGTGCCTGCGCGCTGGCGGATGTTGAAAGTAGATAGGACTGAACAAATAGCTTCAATGTGACCATATACATAAAGATATAATGGTTATGTACTGTGAATAAATCGGTCCATCTGGATATTGTACATATATTGTGAATCGAGGATTGTGCGGGGTGTGGGAGTAGGCAACTGTGACTTCAAGCGAACGGTTGTCCTGAGGTCTGACCAGCAGGCGGGCGTCACAGTGGCAACGGGGCAGGCGGTGGCACCATTTCCACCTGGTTCTGATTGTGATGGGGCGGGTTTGGCGCGGCACAGCGGAGTGGCGCCTCCAGTAGCAGATGGCTCAGTAAAAGTTGCGGTAGCGGCAGCTGGGGGCCCAGAGAGCCTGCACCAGCGGTCTCACGTCCGTTTTATGTATGACCCGCAGCGTAGTGTAGACGAGTGCGGCACTGCCGCTTAAGTGGTGGCGGGGTCTTGGTCTCCTCGGTCAACCATGCCACAATACCTGGGTCTTCCTGCCATGCTCGGGAGGTGAGGTGGTGTAAGCCACTCACACTCTCGTAGTTGTGCCCCTGCTTCAACAAGTAGCCTGTCGAAAACAGATTTATTACCGTATTACTGAATTTCCATCGACAAGCATGTAAATATTTATACTAAACTTAAATCATAAGGAAAAAATTAAATATTACCTAAAGAATTCAATGTCTATATGTTTCATGGCCCAGTAGAGTGGAGAGTGACCTTTGTAGTCCTCCAGAGTCAGGGGAACGCCAGCTGCCACCAGCTCCAATGCCATCTCTCGCCGACCCTGACAATAGATCAAACTTTTCATGGCTGATCATAATAATCAAAAGTACGCTACTGGCCCAAACATTATTAAATATTATTTAAATGCCTTCCAATATTAGCGCCTCAATTTAAATGAATGTATCATCAATCCCCATCACTTTAGGGAAAACTCACCATACTCTAACACAATACAGTACTTGAATACCATATTGGGACTTACCCTATAACCCAAGAATTGCATGGCGATGTTAAGGGGTTCTCCTGGCCCGAGTGAAGTCTATAGGTGCCCCAGACTTCAGGAGGACTCTGACGAAGGTTAACCTCTGCTCCTTGACTGCAAACCATAGCGGCGTTTGATTGTAGAAGTCGCGCAGGTCAAGGCGCGCCCCTCGACTTATAAGTTCCTCAAAGATCTCCCGGTAACCAAGTCTGAATAACAGTGTACTATATACAAAAAATGCATAGAAATATACATCTATTAAGTCAAGATATTTAAAATAACATCATCGTACTGTGTATATGAAAGTAGGTCCCATACGCATGCCTGCCCGTTAGGGACAGTGTGGATGCAGCACACAAGGAGGTAGCATGGCCGGTATTGTACCCATTTTCAGCAGGGTAAACTGGGAGTGCCCGGAATTTGCAATAAATCCCACTTGAGAAATAATTACAAAACTGTATACTCTTATTCATGTAATATATAAGCATTTTTAGATCATGTTGATAATTTATCGCTGTTGTGTGCATATACCCCTACTACTTCCTAACATCCAATAGGAAACAGACAAAATTATTATAATTAATTATATGAATATATAACTGTAGGCCATGCTAATTAGGGATAACTGCAAAACAACAGTACTGTATCTTCATTTTTTAATTCACACTGGCCTGTATACAGTATAGAGACGATCGTATGGCTAATCATAATATAATTTATCTTGTACATAAATAACATTATTACTATTCTAACTTAATTTACATATACTGTACTTGATTATGATAATAAAAGACGTGAAATAACAGCTAAGCTTATTATAGTATATGAAAAATGAGTTACCCCGATATGGCAAAAATTCAGCTGTTTTAATCTCATAAGAATCTCTTAGTATTACCATTTCACAAAAATTTATCTCAAATTCCTTTACACATAAAAACCTGGAACGTCAATGTGGCATTTAAAAACTCATGCACTGTTAAACAAATGTTAATCAAGAACCCCCAATGGGTTGCATTTATAAAGTTCCTTGCAAGGAATGTAATATGTTTTACTTAGGCCAGACAGGTAAAGATCTTGTAACTAGACTTAAACAACATAAATATAGTGTTAGGACAGGCCAGGAATCCAATGCTCTGTTTGTTCATCTGAGGGATAATAAGCATTGCATTGACTGGGATAATGCCTCCTCAATATTACCTTGTAATTCATTGACAGTAGGAACATTATAGAATCTAGTCTCATTAAACATACCGAAGCAGTCAACATGAATTTGAGTAATGGCATGTACAAACTGGACAATTTTGTAATTAAGAAGATTTGTAACCTTAGTCTGTACTCATCCCTGAAGATGTGAATTACACGAAAGCGCTTGGGCACTTCTGTGTTTCTTCTTCCTTGTGGTTATCAGCATATACCTGGATCACGCGCACCTACAGTGATTTACTTGCATATATATATATATATATATATATATATATATATATATATATATATATATATATATATATATATATATATATATATATATATATATATATATATATATATATATATATAAGATTATTAACTGAAATATTCGGAATTTCATCCTTTTACATAATGAGGCAGGCATATCTACAAAATTAAGACTTGAGATGCACTAACTGGATAAGACCGTAACTTATTGCTGAGTATCAAGGAGGCAGACACATTAGTACAAATGAGTCAGTAAGTTCATAATGTATCCAAATATACCTGACCACCAACCTGATGGAAGATATGATGGGGGTTTCAAGACGTTCCAGGTGATCTTTGCTGCGTTTGTCTAGGGGTGCCCCGGCCTTTATAAGGACCCTGAGGGCGTGGAGGTCGCCACGGTAGACAGCCAGGGAGAGAGCAGTGGTGCCTCTCACAGCAGCCCCCAAGTCCAGCCCACTCTCCGCGAGCCTCACCACTTCACCCATGTCTCCGTTCACGATGGCCTAAGAATGGAATGTAGTGTTTAATTATTTGTTACGAATGAGCGTTCAATGGTTGGTTGTGGATTCGCAACATGAACGTCTTTTGTTTGTGACGTCATTTCTGCTCGCTTTGTTTACCTCACAAGCCGGTTACGGGCCACGGCAGTATTGGGCTGGCAATGATAAGTTAAGTGCAGATTATCTCCTTCCTTATTGTACAGTATATTTCTAGTGATATAACGTGTAAACCTTGCTCGACTTTTATAACACCAACTACAGTATTATATGTGAGATTGTTGTTAATCATATTTTAGAATTCCACGGAAAATAACTTACTTATTTATGAGGTTTCGTGTGGTGGATATACCACGTTGTTCATAGTTGCTAAACTGAAGTGTTTAGTCTTTACTTTTATGTTCATTATTTTGTCACTCAGTTGAGTCATTTATTTGATCAGATTTAATTTGTATTTGTTTATTTTTGTACATAACTGATATATTTGTTTTATGGTTTGTTTGTTAATATACTCTGTAATTTGATTTACTTCGTGAATTTCAATATACCCCATAGTAATTGTTATCGCCGCTGGCTTCAGCTACAGTGCTGGCGTGTGATGCCATTAAATCTTTCGATCTGTGACCTCGCCAGATGTAGAAGTGTTTACAGGCAAGTCCTGGTTCTGCTGAGTGGACTGTCTTAGACTGGTGGCGGTGGCTGCCCGCCCCTCCATGAGATAGATCGCCCTCTCTAGCGATGCTGTGAAGACCAGCCTTCTCCTGTCCGAGAATTTGTGCTGGGACTATTTACGCAATACTGTTTTCTCTTGGAACACCATACTGATCTGCATTGACCCGCACTTGTAAGTACAGCCTAAGTGATGACATATCCCTCGGTACTGAAATATTGTTGATTAATTACGCCTACTCGTTTCTGCAGAATGAAGCGAAGCTAAGATTAATAGAGTTATGAACTTTGTGTTTTGTCAGTATGTTTAATAAATTGTAATTAAGATAAAATTGTGTGAGACTAACTAATTATGTATCAGATGGATCACCTTGTAATATTATGAACGCCTTCTCCTCTGCAGGTTTTGACCACATCAATAAATATTGAGTGCGTCAAAAGACGGTTTTCAATCATTCCCTTCGACTTGCCCGTAACCTGAACGTCCTTAACTAAGGCATTTACAGTAATGAGGTGATGATTTTGGTGGGATCTATTCCTTGGACCTATAATACAAAGAGAAGTTGAATTTGTGATTTTGTTACAACCTAAGAGGCCAAAGGGTCGTAACATATTTGTGTGTTACTAAAGTCACTGTAATTGTCTTGGCCTATAGGGTGGCCTGAAATGTGTCTCAGTATATATGATTTTAGAATTAGTCATAATGAAAAGTGAGAAACCTAAACATTTGCTAAAAAGGCAACTTTACAGGCATTTGCAGAATTCTCATTGGACATAAGCCAGATTTGTTAGTGGTAGGTAGGAGGCAGCTACCAAACAGGGAGGTACTACCGCCTGGGAAGATATTGGAAGCATAATGTATTGTCTAATGGTAGACCCTGCTGCCATATGGCATAACGAAAATTGTGACCAAGTCCCAGGTTGCTGGTCTGACTTTCTGCCTCATTTACACACAATTGCAGGGTCTTAATTGTTTCTCTTACTATTGACAACACAACATACATATATATATTGTTTCTCACTTTTTATTTATTTTTTCATTTTTGTATATAGTTTTTTGTTATTATAATTTTTATTTTATTTCATTTTAAATTTTGTATTTTGCATTATAATTTTATTTACTATGAATTATTATTATTATAATTATTATTATTATTATTATTATTATTATTATTATTATTATTATTATTATTATTATTATTATTATTATTATTACATTTTCGCCCCCCAGGCTCCGATGTGGGTCAGTGACCTGTGCCCGGGTGGCCTAATCCCCGTTAAAAAAAAAAATGGACACGTAATTTTCACTTCGCCACAATGCCGATGAAATTCTGAAGCATTTTAAGAAAATTGTCAAAAGTAGTACAGCGTCTCTCACTCTGGAAACCCCTCTATAAGCATGTCAAAATACAGTGAGTCGAATAAAATGTAATTTCCTTGTCAAAAAGCTATAGGCCTGACGTTCGTTTCATTAATCATGTGTATTACACAAAGACGATGCGTACTTATACAAAATGCATTTTAATTACAGTATCTGATTTCAAACCGTATTTCAATTGATTCACCTACATAATGTATATTAAGTCACAGTGGTTCTTGGGAGAGGTGATTATGAGTCGCTATTAGAAATAATGATGCATTTGCTACTTTCATAAAAGTCAGGTTAGTCACTTCATAACTATCACGCCAAGTAATGTATGATTATATTATTTTATATCACTCATTGCTAATTTTAATGGAAGACTAGTGCAGCGTACAACAAATATTAACTAGTTATATGCCCAATCTTACTAATTTGTGTAAAGCCTATTTTTGCGTTACTTTTGACGATACATCTTTACAGATAATGGTCGATATAATATTAACACAGGTCACTGATGAGGTAAATATCCAACCATTATAAA
Source organism: Homarus americanus (assembly GCF_018991925.1). Classification (NCBI taxonomy): domain Eukaryota; kingdom Metazoa; phylum Arthropoda; class Malacostraca; order Decapoda; family Nephropidae; genus Homarus; species Homarus americanus. The sequence goes on along the minus strand of NW_024737042.1, from coordinate 7,797,141 downwards.
AGGATCTGCGGCTATATTCCCTATATTGGAGAGGGCAAAGACTGTACTAAAACAATGCAAGATGAACTCTTGCTCGTGCACAACAAAGAATACATTCCTGCTTATTAAAAAATGTGCCATGCTTAGAAGACACTTTCCAAAGAATATCCTTGGCAACAAACCAGTCGGAAGAAATAAGAATCGTTTTATATAACAATACACAAATTTTGCCTTTGCTGTGTGTTAATCAAAGATATAAGGACACAGTAACGTTGGTATCACAGATGAAAACAAAATATAAAATTTTTATCTCCTGAAGATTTTTGAAGATTATTTGCATACGTGTTGTGGCACTATGACTTACATTATTCATTCATGGAGTTGATAATTAGCATTGCTAGTGATAATAATGGACATTGTTAAGAATCATTACTCACCTGATGGAGATCGAGGATATGTGGCATCCTGCCCATTCTGGGGGAGGTCGCCCCCAGCACACCACTGGAGGACACGTTGCAGGAGGTTATCATGGGGGTGGAGGGTACAAGGTGTGAGCGTGCGGAAGTGCCTCACCCTCGTCATGGGGCCAGCACGTACAGCGCTGACGAGGCGAAGGAGACCGGTCTTGTGTACGTCTAGCTTAAACTTAGTCACAGACGATAACGTTTATCTTCACTATATTTTGTTTATTTGCTGACTGTGTCGAGGGTTAGGGATATCATTAATTTCCAGGATATAATGAACTATTAGCGAAGACCGTTACAGCGCATAATTTTGAAAGTAGTGTATTATCTTGTCTGCCTGAGATAGGCAAAGGGCCACTTAAGTAATCAATAAGCATCTAATTATATCTTTTATTGTCTGTATTGGATCACTGGATACACTTTTCACTACGGCACTGTTTTTGTCATTCGGTAGCTCGGTTTTAGTGAGTTTCCATCTTTGTGAACCAGCTAGTTTACAATGCTTCACGTTCCCTTTTCTTCCTTTTTTTTTCAGTCCTTCACATTTCATACAACTTTCACGGAATGACTGAATAACTTGATATGCTGCTGCCTGACTATCATAACGTTACACCATTGCTCCGCCCACTGTCCGCCTGACACAATTATCCACTAACTGTAAAGGTAAATAAAGAAATTACAAACATGACATTATATTGACTTTAAACTGGTTTGTAGGGTAGGATAAAATTTTATTTATTTTATTCAGTGCTAATAGATTACATCTTGTTGTAAACCAATGACAAACACACACACACACACACACACACATATATATATATATATATATATATATATATATATATATATATATATAGAGAGAGAGAGAGAGAGAGAGAGAGAGAGAGAGAGAGAGAGAGAGAGAGAGAGAGATGTAAATCCACATTGGCTTCTGGGTAATGGACATCGCAACTTTAATTAATTTAACTTTAATCATAGCAACTGACTACCGGTAATAATATTTTAGCACGTAAAGGTGCAATATATCATGTCTAGACTTAGTTATTTTACTTTTTCTACTAATTCACCACACGCATATAATTCCCTTTCATAATATGGTAAATTCATAAAATATATACTTTCGGTGGGTGAACAGATGTACAGGTAAGCATGCGTAAAGGTGTGTAGCTTCATGACTACTGAGGATTAGTCACACTGGTCAGCAACTTTTTTTCTATCAAACAATTCCCACAATAATACACAGAGGCCGAAAAAACAGACTTACCTTCCGGCACGTTCTGGGGAATAAAAAAATCAAGTGATACATACAAAGTCGCAGTCACACTTTCTCTCTGCCAACACTGTGCCCCATCCTCCCCAGTGAACACATACTAGATCTCCAACAGACACACTTTACTTGGGCATACAACAAACAAACTAGAAGGTTGTGTCCCGTGCCCCTACTACTACTGCTGCTGCTGCTGCTGCTGGCAATCAATTCAGGCTGAATGGTAAAGACCTCAAGTCTTAATTTTCCTTCCAACTTTATGTTTTCTCATCATGCGCTAAATACATGAGATACTTACACAGCATTAATTCATCTGAGTTGCTTTTTCCATAAACTTCTGTGATAAAGTCATGCCTTCGTTTTAACTTATCTTGCATCATCAAATAGACGATGAAGTTATCTGTATGGATGTAAAAGTGTTACCTTTAACAATTTATACCGCTTAGACTTTCAATGAAACCAAGTAGACAGACAGACAGTTACACTGTGTCCGGCAGGAGGCATTACGACTCCCCAGGATCAGCATACAAATTGAGTTGAACCGTCACCCGAATAGCCTCTTCCTCACTCTTTCACATATATGGCTCCTTTTGTTATTATTAAATGTTTTAAGTGCCTAATGTACAACCATTCTTTTCAATTTGATAAAAAGTTCTGCCACCAAGCTCGCCATTAAGCGGTGGTTGGAAGACATGTGTGGTAAGAGCCGGTGTGGCTGCTACTTGAGGAGACCTGTCACACTGTGTTACCCGAGACGCAACCTGAAAACCTGATTCTCTTATTTTTGGTCCAGTTTCACTTAGTTAAATGTAGCTGTAATGTTTATAGTTTTGCTCAGCCATGAACCTTTGGTGAACCTATTGTGTACAACAGTAGGTACAAAGTTTGTGACATGAATTTCTGTATAGCGAGGTTACGTGTGTCTGGATTTAACCCCGTTCCAGTAATAAAGCTTTACATGATACTTTACACTTCCAGTTGAGATAACTTTAGACTTTAAGATTTTCAGGATATTAATAAATATAACATCAAAGGGAACTGATACTTTTTGGTTTTAAGATGTTCACATTTTTGAGGATGTATTGATACTTTTAAACAGAAGAGACGTTATTTAAATTAGTTACGTTGCAATTTTTCTTTTCATTAATGTAGCATAATTAAACAAATATATATTAACTGCAGTCTATATAATATTCCGTGATATGAACACATATTAGCCGTATGAGGTGTGGACACAAAATAATGTAGTTAAGAGAGAATACTGAAGAGAACATCATTTCTTTATTGTGTCACTTTTCCTTAGGAAAATCATTTATGTCTACTCAACTGTTTCTCTTCACTCCATTCAACTTATATTACCGTACACAATTTCTTTAAGTCAATGTCACTGCATCTCCCTAACTTCCACTTTCTCCAGTTATGTTCCTTGTATTCGTTATTCATATGGTAATTTTAATTATATTCTTAAAGTACAGACTGATAAATCGTAAGCGTGATTATTGCCTTGGATAGTCCAACCAGTCTGCCACAGAACGTGCAACAGGAGTTAATAAAAGGAGCCGCTTTAGAGCGGAAGTCAATACAACACTGTGCAGGTATTCAACCACTGCAGTAACTAAGCTCCACTGGGGGCTTACTGCGTAACCTGTTGGAAAGTTCCCACACGTCCTAGGTAGAACTGTCTGGCTCTTTACAAGGCCAGGTTAAATACGATTTACTTGTAACAACATTATAAGCCACAATTATTGTACCGGGTGATGGTGTTGCCTTGAACTAGTACAGCTTCTCGAAATATTTTTTCAAATTTTTTAATGTTTACAAAATTGTATAATGCATGAGAGATAAACTGAACCATAGGTGCTATTACTCTGAAAGATAATAACACATCAAAACGTATAGAGAATTACAGTTTTACCTGTTAAATCAGTTATACAATTGCAGTAGTCCAGTCAAAGCAAGGTTGCCGGAACACCCCGATATTACAATCCAGTTTCCTCACCACCATCCCGTAATACCTAAATTGTTAACATTAGTTGCTATGAATGGCAACCACATGATTACTTGGGTATTATGTAACAAAGTTATTAAGTTTTATAATTTTCTGTTACTGTTTCTTGAAGCACAACAGAAGTCAATATTAGAGTTGCCACAAATCGCAGGACCCTTTGTTTGTACTGGTCAAATTGCAGTCTCTCACCACATGATTGTTACTTCACAATTCTAGACAGCCTCCGAGGTGGGTGTATTGTGGATGGGGCTTCCAATTTATAGAAGGGATAGGTAGAAGCACTACGCCTGACGAGGGCTGAGGGGATACTGGCAGCTCACGTGCTGCCCTAGGACACGAGTAGTTGCCACACACCACTTACTAGAATTACAAAGTCATTGTTCACGGAAGGTCTTTAGTCTCGCTGGTCTAGAGAACCGTGTGGCACGCCTGAATCTGTTAGCGCTTGACGTCTGTGATAACAGACTTTTTGTCTTCAAGGTTTTCATGAGCAATATACAGCGGCGTGTTCAAGTTTGTTTTGTCCGGCAGGCACGTGTCACTATTGATTTCTCTGCTCGCAACGTCCTCCACGCACCCGGAGGTCTATCTTGAACGAAATTCTGACATTTGTTAGGTAGTGCGTCCTTGAGTGTTTGTTGCCCCAGATATATAACGGTGAGTTGACAGGCAGATAGGATTAACATCCACCATGGATCAACGTGATTTGTGCGGATATCCTATCTGCGTATCAACACACCCTTGTGTGTGTGTTACGCTAAATAGATTTAATTGCCCAATTAAGCCTATGAACACAATTAATGGTAAAATTGGTTGTTTCATTGTTCCGTTTAGTAACCTAAGCAAACCAAACCTTAAGTAGGCCAAATTAGGCTGGTAATGATGCTATTTACAAGATTTAATTCTGATTAAATAACCGTTTCTAACTACAGGCTAATCCAACCTTTCGAGAAAAAAATAAGTCCATAAATCACTTGCACCTACAGTGATTTATATATATTATATATATATATATATATATATATATATATATATATATATATATATATATATATATATATATATATATATATATATATATATATATATATATAAGAGAACAGTTCAGCGCAGTCTGAACCTCTATGTGAATATGAAAGTGCTTTGGGAACTCGTGTTTTCTTTTTCCTTGTGGTTAAGCATATACCTGGATCACGCGCACCTACAGTGATTTATTTGCATATATATATATATATATATATAATATATATATATATATATATATATATATATATATATATATTTATATATATTTATATATATATATTACAGGTCGGTAATTTCATGACATACTCAAAAATTAAAACCACTACGTACAGTATGTCCTATCTGTAGTAGTTTGAATCATTATTAACCTGACCCTATCTAACTTAGATCTGGTTACATTATAATAACAACGTCTCTATGAAGTAGAACAAGTTTTACCATTTATATACTGTACTAATTTTCAGTCGTCAATAAATCATAGCATTAAAAACAGTTATTCCTTTTCAGCTAAACCGTCAGTTGCATTTTAAGGTAAAATGGGAGTTTCACTGGGAATGATATTCAACACCCAACGCTCTATTAAACAATTATTCAGAACAAAATGTTTGATATCAACACACCTACAATAATTATCAGTAGTTTATCAGTTTGTGTGCTAGCTGTAGGGCAGCATATATTGGAGAAAAAGACACGCATCCATGAGCACTTGGGTCGTTTAGTTCGTACAGGCCAATTAATCATTCAACTATCCGTAACCACGCCCACCGACATGACCACCCGTTCACCTGCACGGCGGACTGTTTCAGTTCTCGTGAAGGCCAGCAACTCGACAGACCTACCCAGCATGGAAGCTCTTCCAAATTAGAAGCTGCTATCAATGATTGTGACCTCGTGTGAACTATTGTTCTTCGCATTGAGGTTTGTTTACCCCCATCTTTATTCCTCTTGTACATTTTTGCGTTTATCTTGGCATTTGAATTTCTTCAGTTAATCAAATAACCCTTGTGCACATCGCATAGGTGAGGTGAAGCGTTGTACACGTGGGTGAGGTTACTTAACTCTCATACTCACTGGGAATAAGAATCGTCATAAGCTATATTAGGTAGGAGTGAATGACTCCAGCGTGTCAGCTTGACTTAGACAAACACTACTCCTTTATTGCCTACTGAGATACCTCTTTTATGGTCCATAATAACTTTATACAGTAGATTGATTTTCATATTATTCCATAAAATTTTCACCAACATACACAAAACTTATCTGTTGATTTTGTTCAGATAATTCTTACCATAAAATACTGACGGATCCATGATTTATGGGGGGGGGGGACTCGACAATATAAAACTGACTACACCAATCAACATAAAGGGGAAGTCATAAATATAAAACTCTAATGGGGGTGCACTCGCATATCCAGCTGGCAGTAAATGACAGCAAATGGTACAGAAAAAAGTGGATAACATTTTCATCGCTCGTAGTCTTATATTACGTGGAATATAGCAAAATTTTCAGCACAAATCTCACGCATTTTTTTCAGTGTTATTCTGTACATATAAATTACATATGAATACAATTTCCATGGGAACTGTTTTGCCCTTCGCCTCCGCATCAGCCAGTCTTCCTGTTATCTCTTTCCTGATCAGGTGTCAGCTTCCGGCCTCGGGTGTCCCTGGCTATATTGGTGGTAAGGGGCTCCACCAGTTGCTGGTGAAATATGGCTAGTGTTTGGTCATCAGTTTTGCCAAGATGTAATGATTGAATCTCGATTAATCAACTTTGCTCAGTTTTGTGAAGTCAAGCATTTAAACCTAGACTACGTTACTTGCATTTCATCTAATATCACTAAAGGCTGTCTCATTAAAGTGAGTTTTTCTGGATTTTATACTGTTATGATTTTCTAATTTGTATATCCCAATCCTTTATTGGAGGTCTCCAGGTGTCCTGCCCTAACGGTGGGGCTAATGTTTTTGTTTATTTATAGTTTGTAGTGTAAATATTATTGAATTGTCCAATTTTTTGGTATAATAAATACTCTTTGTTCTTTCTTTTGCCACATGTTAAAATTAAAGGATGGTTCTAAGTTAAATATTTTTTGACAGGAATCACTGTCCAGTGCCAGGCCTTGAGGACAGCGGGCCAGCGCTCACGTGAGGTAAGACCTTCCCGTAGACTATCTGTGTCCGCAGTTCAGTCTTGAAAGTTAGTGAATAGTCTAGCTCTAGCAGAAACTTATTATTGTGTAAGTATTCTCTCCCTATTTTGTTAGTGTGATTGTTGATTCTTGGCACGCTGCTCTTATTAACGAGGCAAGTATGATATTGTTGCCTCACTTTGATTATTTATTTATTTAGGTAATATAGGTTGATAGAGGTGTGTGTGTGTGTGCAAGGTTGTTGTTAAGAGGTAACATGGAAACATTAGAGGGTAGAAGGTAGTAAGCACGTCTCAGGGGGTCATTAACTGTGTGAGGGCTCATTAAAGGGTGATTGGGTGACAAGAACACAGGAAAAGCGCCCCCTAGAGAGTGCCAGAGGGCAATTAAAATATCCCAGGGTCGTTAAAACGTGTCAAGAAGTCATTAAGATGTTAAGAGTCATTAAGAAACACCAAAGGTTCATTAAGAGGTACCAGGGGGTCATTAAGAGTTACCAGGGGGTCATTAAGAAGTACCACGGGGTCATTAAGAGGTACCAGGGGTTATTAAGAGGTACCAGGGGTCATTAAGAGGTACCAAGGGTCATTAAGAGGTACCAGGGGTCATTAAGAGCACCAGAGGCCGCTTAAGAGGTGCCCAGGGGCCGCTTAAGAGGCACCAGGGGGTCATGAGATGCATGAAATACAGACAGTACTCAGGCCTGGCGGGGAACCATAGGGGTCATCAGAGGCACCAGGGATCATTAAGAGTGCCCCAGGAGGTCGCTATGAGGTACCAGGGTCGTTAAGAGGCACTAGGGGCTTAAGAGGCACCAGGATCACAGGTACCAGGATCATTAAGAGGCACCAGGGAGGCTGGCTTAAGAGGCACCAGGAGGCCGCTTAAGAGGCACCAGGGGCCGCTAAGGGTACCAGGGGCCATGAAGAGGTACCAGACCGCTAAGAGCACCAGGGTTCCGCCATACTCAGGGTCATTAAGGAGCACCAGGTATCACAGAAAATACTAGGGTCATTAAGAGTCAGGGCTACAGAGGTACCAGGGGTCATTAAGAGGTACCAGGGGTCATTATGGGGAACCACGGGTCATCAAGAGGTACCAGGGGTCATTAAGAGGTACCAGGGGTCATTAAGAGGAACCAGGGGTCATCGGGTGGTACCCGGGGTCATCAAGAGGTACCAGAGGTCATTAAGAGGTATCAATGGTCATTAAGAGGTACCAGGGGTCATTAAGAAACACCAAGGGGTCATTAATAGGTACCAGAGGTCATTTATAGGTACCAAGGGTTATTAAGAGGCACCAGGGTTCATTAAGAGGCACCAGGGATCATTAAGAAGTACCAGGGGGTCATTAAGAAGTACCAGGGAATCATTAAGAAGTACCAGGGGGTCATTAAGAAGTACCAGGGGACATTAAGAGGCACCAGGGGTCATTAAGAGGTACCAGGGGTCATTAAGAGGTACAAGGGGTCATTAACAAGTGCCAGGGGTCATTAAGAAGTACCAGGGGTCATTAACAAGTGCCAGAGGTCATTAACAACTACCAGGGGTCATTAACAAGTGCCAGAGGTCATTAACAACTACCAGGGGTCATTAAGAATTGCCAAGGGGTCATTCACAATTGCCAGGGGTGTCATTGGGTTCTTAAGAAGTGGTTAGGTCATTAAATGATGTCAGGGTGCCATTAAAAGGTGGTAAGGAGCAGTAAGGTATACACACACAAATAACCCTTTTAAAGTGTCTTATAGGTCACCCACCAGAGGAAAAAAATTCTTCAGGTGAGGGAATCATAACAAATTGGCGTAAGATGAGTGAGAAATCAATACTAGAGAAGTCAGTTTAATATTTATATACGAAATGCCCGATACTATTACACATACAGAAGAATTTAGTGGACAATATCCATATGTTTGATTGTAGGTTAAATTCTTTTGCAGTTGGTTTGTACTATATTAAACTGATTATTTCCCCTAGTGTCAATTCCTCTGCCATCTAAATTGATTTCTCATGTTTCCCTCGCCGGAAAAAGGAGGATCATTAATTTTCCTACGGTGAGCAACCTATGAGACACCCTGCATATACAGTATGTTATTTGTGAGTGTGTGTACTGGTAAACATTTACATCCCCCTCCCCCATGTCCCTGCCACGAAAACCAGTTGAATGCTAGTATTTTGAGACAGAAATTCAAGCCTTGTAAAAAGTCAAATAATTGTAAGTCGTTTATGATCACAAGTATGTAAGCACAGAACTCGTTACATGGAGACGACCGGTACACTCCTCTTGACTGTAATAGGCTCCTGTTTATCCCCCTTCAATGACTAGGCAAAGAGAGGATTATACTATACACTACAGTACTATGCTTTGGTTCTGTCGTTTGCTTGTCTGTCCGTTAGTAGCGTTACCTTTGGTTAAGCTTATGCGCTAGATTTAATGGATTTGTTCCAGTGACTTTGTATTCAATTAGTTTGACCGCCTCTCTGTCTGTGCACCCCTATACCGGTAATTGTGTATTTCCTTATTGATATTCTTGATTTTAATATATTTTATGTATCCGTATACTGAGATGATTATATCCAAGTTTCATGCCATTCGAAGGTATATATTTTTTTTTATTAAAATGAAATTCGGAAGAAAAATATTGAGATAACAGCCACATCCTTCGGCCGATTATGCTGAAAAAATTACCAGATACTTTTGACATAATTCTTAAGACATCCATTTAAGTGGAATTTTGATTTTCCTTATAATTTATGGAGGAAATATTCCCAAATGTTCTTCCTTGCCTCGAATATATTTGTACTGTAATCTATTAAAAATAAATAAAATAAAAAAATCTACTTTAATGAAAAAATTGCATTTTTCTCTTTAAAATGACATAGATTTGATTAAAATTGAGCTAGTAATTTTGGAGTTATCTCGAGAAACGGTACAGTTTTTAGTTTTCGAGATAAGGCTCTTCAAAGTTGTTTTTTTTTTGTTGCCCAAATTTCTTCCCTCCTTAAAATCTGTCCGATTTCTACTGGATTTGCAGATAATTGTTAGACATCATTCCCGAGCATTCACTTGACATTTTAGAGTCTATACCATAGATCTGGCACCTGGTCTCCCTTGCTGATGTACGATAATTTACGTGAGATGCCAGTGAGCGCCATATGAAATCGAATTCCTGCTTTGTTTTTTAAACAAATTTCTACAAATAATTCTGGTATGTGCGCGCGCAACATGGTGCGCCGTGCAACATATCATGGGGGGAGGAGCCATAATTTGATTATTTGTAAGAATTTATCACTAAAACTCTGCCACAATACTCTTGAAGCTTACATAGAGCTGGTGACTATTTCCTAAATATTTCGTAATTTTTCAAATATTCGCCGAAAATTACGAGCGATAACCTCCCTTAAGTATGATTTACTTAGGAACGAGTCACACACCTGCTGTCACCACAAAACCTCACACGTGGATGAGGAGTGAAGTAGTTCTCACGCTGATCTTCTTGTTTAGTAAGTCAGCAATGGCGACGAGGGATGTGACATGTTGATCTGGGACCTCCACTACTTGATTTATCACCTTTATGGGTGGCTAGGATACATCTTGGGGAAGTGAAGGTGGTTGATAGCAGTACCAGCCATGCTGCTTCCTGGCTTATCAAAGGTTTAATATACAGTGTGCTATATCCACACTTTCCCTAATGGACAATCATGCCTATGGGAGTCGGGACCCATTTCCACTGTGCAGTGGTGTGTGCAGGAATGTCTCGTACCCACACTGGGCGTACTTTAGCCCGTAATCCTTGATGTGTTTTCATGGTTTGGGACGCATTTAGTGGTGGGGTTAAACATACAATACATAATGTTGAAGTAATCGAATGGTCGACAATGTTTGATATGATTCAGTGACATACTAGTCCATTACTACTACTATTACTACTGCTACTACTACTACTATTACTGTACTAATAATAATAATATTTGATAATAATTATGATAAATTATAATATTAATTTATAAATATAATAATTATTATTACAAATAAAATAAATAATAATAATAATAATAATAATAATAATAATAATAATAATAATAGACGTGCTCATGAAAAATAAAGTATCATCCAGACACTATTACAGGAGTGAAGATACGACAGATTCCTTCCTCGCCTTCGTCACCAGAGTAAAGATAAAGACCTCCCTAGCTCATCCTGTGTCACCTCATCGTCACTCCAATACCCCCACCGTCACCCCATCTCACCGTAACTCCATCAAACACCCCACCGTCACCCCCAACACCCCACCGTCACTTCAACACCCCACCGTCACCTCAACACCCCCACCGTTACCCCCAACACCCCACCGTCACCCCAACACCCCACCGTCACCCCAACACCCCACCGTCACCCCAACACCCCACCGTCACCCCATCATCACCCCACCGTCACCACCTCATCGTCACTCCAATACCCCCACCGTCACCCCATCTCACCGTAACTCCATCAAACACCCCACCGTCACCCCCAACACCCCACCGTCACTTCAACACCCCACCGTCACCAACACCCCCACTGTTACTCCCCCAACACCCCACCGTCACCCCAACACCCCACCGTCACCCCAACACCCCCACCGTCACCCCAACACCCCAATTCGTCAAATTCTATCACCCCACCGTCAATTCTAACACCCCACCGTCAATTTCAACACCCCCACCGTCACTCCCTCAACACCCCACCGTCACCCTCAATACCCCACCGTCACCCCAACACCCCACCGTCACCCCCAACACCCACCGTCACCCCCAACACCCCACCAACACCCCATCACCCCACCGTCACCCCAACACCCCCACCGTCACCCCAACACCCCCACCGTCACCCTCTGTCACCTCCACTCCCCACCGTCACCCCAACACCCCACCGTCACCCCAACACCCCACCGTCAATCCCAACACCCCACCGTCACCCCAACACCCCAATCGTAACACCCCACCGTCACCTCAACACCCCACCGTCACCCCCCAACACCCCACTGTCACCCCAACACCCCACCGTCACCTCAACACCACCGTCATCCCCAACACCCCACCGTCACCCCATTACCCCACCGTCACCTCAACACCCCACCGTCACCCCAACACCCCACCGTCAGCCCCAACACCCCTGCCGCACCCCCAACACCCCACCGTCACCCCATCACTCCCAACCCATCACCCACCCCACCAACACCCATCACCCCAACTCTATCACCCAATTCTACCAACGCCCCACCGTCACCCCAACACTCCACCGTCACCCCATTAACCCACCGTCACCCCATTAACCCACCGTCACCCCAACACCCCACGACCCTCATAGTAACAACAATAACAGCAGTATACCACCAGCAGGAGCCGCACACGTGTTCTGATCACTTGTGTGACTCACCCTGGCTTCGAGACACCTGTATGACGCAGCTGTTACCTCCCACACCTGTGTACCTCCTGTCGACTTCATCCTCCCCTTTCTTCCTCCCCCCTTCCTTTTTCCTCCGTCCCTCTAAACCCTCCCTCTCTTTCTTCTTCCATAGCTCTATCCTTCCCTTCCTTTCTTCCTATACCTTTTCTTCCCTTTTTCACTCTGCATCCATACTTCTCTCATTCTCTTCTTCTTCCTCCCCCCTTCCCTTCTTCCCTCCCACACCTTTTCGCTTTATAATCTTTAACACCCTTCGTTATAATGACAGTGCCAACCGCTTTGTTATAATTATTTGACCCCCTCAGTACAGAGACTTTACACCTAAAGTATTTAAGTAACTGGTGATCTTTAAATGCACACACACACACTTTCATACACACACACACACACACGCACACACTTTCACACACACACACACACACACACACACACACACACACACATATTATTTTACCTCGGTGAGTGAGTCAGTTTTCTTTAATAAGGTTCATTTGTTCACTGAAGGACAACAAAAGAGGGAAGTGACACCAGGAAAACCACAAACGCGGCAAGGTGTCTCACTGACGTCATCCTTGTTGCGCATCTACAGTTACTGCGGTGATGAACGGTGAGAACTATGATGAATGAAATAAATTATAAGAAGTTAACAGTGAGAATAACTATGTCGAGTGATGAAACGCCTTAGTAATAATGGTTAAATGGAAATAATTATTTAACCCTTTTGATGACGATGGTTTAACCCTTTGAGGATGATGGTTTAACCCTTTGAGGACAAAGGCAATGATTTAACGCTTTTGGGGACGATGATTTAACCCTTTGAGGACAAGGACAATGATTTAACGCCTTTGAGGACATTGGTTTAACCCTTTTGAGGACGATGGTCTAATCCTTTTGAAGACAATGGTTTAACTCTTTTGAAGATTATAATTTAACCCTTTGAATATTATATTTTTAATATTGGTGATTATAATTTTACCCTTTGAGGATTAACCCTTTGATAATGATGATGTAACCCTTTTGGGGACGATGATTTGACTCTTGAGGTCCATGGTTTAACTATTTGAGGACGATGTTCTAACCCTTTGGGGACGATGATTTAACCCTTTGGGACCATGATTCAATCCTCTGAGGATGATGATTTGGCCTTTTGAGTTTGATAGTTTAACTTAAACCCCTTGTGGATGCTGTTTTAACTGTTAAGGATCATCCACAAAGGATTAAACCAGCATTCTCTCTGGGTTTATAATTTCTAAACAAGATCAATTTTGAAGCCATTATTCTGGTGGTGATAAACAGTTAATCCTCCCCTCCTTCCCTCTCTCCTCTTTCCCCCTTCTTCGCTCCCTCGTCTTTGCCTCCTCTTTATCCCATTCCTCCTTTTTTCCCCCTTATTCCTTTCTTCCTCTTTCCCCCTCCTTCCCTTCCTCCTCTTTCCCCCTCATTTCCTCTTATTTCCTCTTTCCCAAGACTGTGTTAATCAGTATTGACTTCTCTCTTTCGGTCACTCACCTTTGTCACTGCACCTGGTGAGTCGTGTTCTCACAATACTTGGAGTGACCTATCTACACTGCATTTGGTGTGATGTGTCCTCACAGCACCTGGTATATCGTGTCCACCTGATGGGTTGTATCCACACAACACCTGGTGAGGCGTGTCCTCACAGAACCTTACTCACCACCCGGTTCACCACCACCACCACCACCACTACAACCACAGCAGCAGTGTGGAGGTAGAGCAGGCACGAGGCGCGGTATCCTGACCGCTTCCTGCTGATGCGGCTACAGGCGGAGACTACCTGCTGCTGCTCTTTCTGCTTCTGCTCCTTCTCTCGATGTTCCAGGCATATTTTCTCTAGTGTATATTCCTTGACCTTAAATCATTAAATTTAATTGTTAAGGTTGCATTTAAATAGGGTTGTGGTTGAGGGTGGTGGTGATTCTGTTGGAGAATGCAGTGGAGAGGTGTGCCGGTAGATGGTGTGGTGGTGGTGGTGGGTGCCGGGGGCGGGCGTGGAGGAACGCGTGTGGCACGGTGAGGCACTGGGCTAAAACTGGCAGGAGAGTGTTGGCTGGCACTAAGGGAGCGGATTGGCTGGTGTGGCTTCCTCTCCTCTCCGTCGTCGCTCCACCTCACAGGTCCCGGTTCCTTCCCGTCGACACAGTCCAGCTTTTTTTTTTTTTTTTTTTTTTTTACCAAACTTGGTTTTCTGCTAGGGGCGTTTCCGTTAAAACCAACCGTAAATCCTTCTTGTAAACCAAATAAGATAACGTGTAGTCTACTTCAGAAAGAACACCTGGTTTAATCAATAGAGCTCTACTGTAGTGCAATACAACATGCTCTGATGTATTACTTAAGATGTTCAAAATGTAAAGGTCAATGCTCTGGAATGTCTCTTAACATTGGCTAGGCTGTAATACTGTGCCATATCACACTTATTCGTTTTCTCTATATTGACAGGATATGAGAGGAAAAATCTTCACGTATCCCGGCCAGTGTGTGTGTGTGTCACATTGTCAATAAAATGTTCGTAGATTTTAGTGAGTAAATAACTGAAAACTCCTTTTGTTATCCTATAAGAATACTAAAATCCAGTAGCTTTGGGGGGCTTCACAGGATCCTCCGCGTAAATTATGACGATACCGAGAACTATAAATGTACTATATGTGTGTTTGTGAAATCTTTTATTGACAACCTCGTTATGTGATCGTACCCTGTTGACGTGTGGGTGGTGCCACCTAGTAGCCTGGCATCAGCAGCTGGTAGTAATGTCATAACTCTTGTACATAAAAAATTATAAATATATATATATATATATTTCATAAAGATCCACAATGAAAACGTGGATAAGATAAGTCTTGATAAAATCACACGGGAAACGGAAAACAACGGAGCACCTTAGCTTTCGTCTTTATTCAAGACATCTTCAGAGGCAACTGAAGATGTCTTGAATAAAGACGAAAACATATAAGATATATATATATATATATATATATATATATATATATATATATATATATATATATATATACACTTTTGTAACTTTGTGTTTGTAGTCCACACGCGTATGTAATTGCAGTAGAAGAAATTACTATTATTATCGTTGAAAATTTTATGATTTTTGGGTGTTTCTGTATTCTTAACAAAGAAAATGACAGTTATACGTGAAAGCAGCGATAGCATCCGGAAGTATCGCCACCAAACTTGCGTAGGAGGTACTGGCCGTGCAAACACAATGTATAAATGATCGAGAGTAACGAGGTAGTCGAGGCACTCTAGATGTTAGCCTGTATCAACCTGCACCAGTGGTTAAGGTGTTTAATAGCAGATCACCAAATAAGTTTCTAGACAACAATTTGTAAGAACTAAGTAAAATTTCACGCAGCTGAAAGAAAAAAATGCATCTAACCTAACTCAGCTCATTATATTTTTAACCTAGCCTGACCTAAACCTGTCGTAACCTATCCTCTATCGTACTTAACCCAACTTAGAGCAATTTTTAACGTAACCTTATGTGTTCTGACCGAGCCAATCCAATCTAATCTCCCCTCACTACCTAACAGTTTCCCATGACTTCAAGAAACTTTGTTGTGATAGTGGAATTTTGATTGTTATTAATGATGTGATGGTATTTTATCCAGTGAGCAAATGATTGGTGAAATTCTCTTGGGTCGGTTATGTTCAGTGGTAAATTGTTTAACATTTTCTCGGGTGCGATTTTGCCCTGCACTAATTCGCACACCTGGAACTAGTGACCGGGGATGTGAAATTTTACAATTGTTATCGTGCTCTTTCAGAATATTTTTGTCGGAACGTGCTCAATATGTCATATCTTCATGAAATCAGTTTGTTGTAGTACACAGTAATTATTTGTGCTGAATATTTAATGTGTAATCTTTTCGTCAAGAGTAATCGTAAAAGTTTTTAAAATAAGAGTTGGTGTTCGTTGGCTGATATAGTCTAATTCATAAGGCGTCCTGGTCGACATTAAAATAGCCTGTCATCGCGTGTGTTGACACCGTACGGAAATAACTATATAATACCAGCTGTTGCGAGGGGAGGTTAGCCCAGTTACTGGTGGTGTGGTTGGGTGGGGAGGAAGTACAGTATGTCAGCAACATGTACAATAAATAGACAAGGGCATCTCAAGAGTTATTATCATATTTGGTTAAATACATGTCGTCCAGCTGTCTGTCCTTTCCTCCGTCCGTCTGCATTTAATTCTATCCATGCGACATTTAAATACTCTCCTCTGTCTCTCCGTCCACAACTCGTAACCTTGTTGGCTCTCTAGACCCTTGACTTATCTTTATGAAATTTGGTAAGTAAACCCCTCTGGTGTGGTGAGGTGGACGCGTCTTTTGAGTCGGAGGGAGACTTCCTGACGTCAACAGTCAATATGAAAATTACTCGGGTTGTCTCTTAATTTGCAAGCGCAGTCCTGGGGTTTAATTCACGGATTTTTATATTAAAATTCCAGCTAGCATGGTGATGTGAGAACACAGCCAATGGTTTACTGTAGCTACGACAATAAATGAATTGGTCTTTAACTTCCCGTTGATATCGCAAAAAGACTACCGGTAGATGTGTTCTTTATTCCCAAATTACGGAGAAAAATTTTTGTGGAAATTTTTAAGAATCCGATTTTGGGATTGTATCTTTCAAATTTTCATACTCTCCCAACCATTACGTACCAAAACCTGAGTTCCGCAAGTCAAAGTATAAACGTATTCGATATGATAGTGATGTCACTATACAGTACTTGTATTCGGGGGGTTTATGCGCTGTACAGGTTTAACAGCTTTCCTGAGCAAAAGCCACCCATTCCTCTGTAGTCTATTTATAACTTTAGAGTAACAAGAGTTTGCTCACATATCTAGGGTATACTTCTTCAAACTCCGGTATCTGTTTAGATAGGACCGAATCTAAAGTCGTCCATTTAAATCTTCTCTCCTATCACTACTCTTCCAGCCTATCCTCTTTGCCGCAATGTTGTCGTTTCTTTCTTAGAACAAAGACTAAACCTAACCATACTCAAACTAGGTGTGGTTGCGATATCGCTAACTTATTTTTATTTCTTCCATATAAAATTTTTGGTTAAGGATTACCTTTATTCACTGACATTTTCCGCCTTACAAGCATGGGACGTTGTGATGTGTTAAGGATCTCTTTTTGAAGTTTAAAATTATGAGTAATTACTGTGATCTCATTTTTGTAATCATGAAACTTTAATATCATCAAATCATATACTTCACATAATGGGATTTACCACCAATCCGCCATGTTCGGTAAGCGATGTTCTTGGATGTGTGTCGTGGTTAGTGTAGGTGAGGAGCAGACTCCATCCGGCCCCCTCATAGCACCACCAGGCACGGTAAGCGATGTTCTTGGATGTGTGTCGTGGTTAGTGTAGGTGAGGAGCAGACTCCATCCGGCCCCCTCATAGCACCACCAGGCACAGGACCTCTAAATCCGTCGTGCACCCCTCCCACGTCACGCCCTCCGCCCGGGTGAGGCGCCGCAGGATATTTTGGTACTCCTGGTATTCCGGGGCCACTTGGGGTCCTAGAGTTCCTTACCTGGCGGGGGCCACGTGGACGACTTCCTCTGGACAAATAACAAAGAAAAGGTTTTGCGGTGATGGCGTCACCGTGGATCTTACGGTTAATGTAAGCTACGTGACGGAATATCTGGTTTATTTATGTTGAGTGTAATGAGTACAGTATGCACTTCTGTTGAATTCATGTGCGGGTGTGCGGAGTTGTGTCTGTACGTCAAGAGGACGGGCAGCCCAGCATGAGGGAGAGTGAGGGGAGGGGAACATGAGCCGAGGTAGACATCCGGTGCTGCCCTAAGTAGGGACATAAGGTGACGTTTGGTACCTCCTGGGGACCATGTTTATCCCACGTCTTTTGTGTATGTGTGCGCGTGTCACGAGAACAGGATTAAATCCCAAGTTTTACTTTTCCTTTTCTTTTATCCTCTTCACCACTGATCGGCTCGTTAGCCGCTTGTTTGGTTGTGCACTAGCTGGCTGCACCACGTTCATGTTTTGTTTTATCCTCTTCACCACTGATCGGCTCGTTAGCCACTTGGGCGATCGGTCACGTCTCTGTTACGCACTGTTGGCAAGTACTGGGCATGCACCGGCTCCTGAATGTACCTGAACCCGCTCCAGTGTTGGTCAAGTCAAGTCAAGTCTTGTCTTGAAAGAGCTCATACTCGGTGCTGTCACAACACTTTCTGGTAGATTGTTCCAAGAGTTCACAACGCTCACTCCGAAAAAGTTTGCCCTCACAGTTTTCTGGACCTGCGGCTTCTTCAATCTTGAGCTGTGACCCCGTGTGGGGCGAGCGTCCGCTAGCTCCAAGTAAGGACACTCGACCGAGTAGTGCCCCTTGAGATGCTTATACACCTCAGTTAGGTCACCCCTTGCTCGTCTGTGTTATAAGCTAGGCAAATTCAGGCGCTCCAAATCTACAGGTGTTAACACTGATATGTCGCTAACACATGTGCCAGCCTTGCCCAGCCTCTTACGTGCTCTTATTAATCTCACCTGTGTATTTTTACACAAGAGAACATACCTCTAGTTATAACGTCCACGCAATGGTGCATCGACAATACATGTTATAGGTGTGTTTTTGTTTTGTTTGCCGATCGATAAACTGATAAAAACTATAAATAACACTAGCCACTAACTAGAGAGTGTATTTAACATCATAAAACATCACTTGGGGGAAGCTTTTTATGGCCTATCACCATTGGCCATTGGTGAGCGTGTCAGAAAATGATGTAAATGCAATATGTGTAGTAAATGTGAAATCTAAATAACGTTTTTTAATGAAACTGGGTGTTCTTGGTTCACGTAGGGAGGGTGTTTGCGAAGGAGTTAGAAGATGATTAGGGGGAGATAGAGAAAGGTGATAAAAGGCAGGTTAGGG
Source organism: Homarus americanus (assembly GCF_018991925.1). Taxonomy (NCBI): domain Eukaryota; kingdom Metazoa; phylum Arthropoda; class Malacostraca; order Decapoda; family Nephropidae; genus Homarus; species Homarus americanus. Next base: position 7,777,862 of record NW_024737042.1, on the reverse strand, counting down.
AGGGGCTCTGTGACCAAAATATCCCTCCTCCCACCTTGGTGTTGGAGGGACTCTTGGGTTCGCGTTGCCTCCTCACCATGTACAGTTTCGGGAGTGATAAACGAATGTAAATTTGCTGTGGTTAAGCTTTTAGGAGTTTGTATGTATTGGTCTAAGTTTCATTGTGTGCTTATGGTATGTGGTGTTATAGTAAAATATTTGTATTAAGTGTACGTGTGTGTATGTGAGTGTAAATCCCAGGTTTGTGCCTATGTTTGTCATTTAAATTCATTTTATGATTTGCTTTTAATGAAGTTCTGAATATGAACAGCCGTGTAAGATGAGAAAAGAGTAACATGTTAGCAAGGTAGAAGCAAAGTGATATGAGAAGTTGAAGCATTCTGTTGTGAGTGTGAAACTGTATCGAACAGCAAGGTAAACTGCAGCATTGAGGAGATTTTTACTTTTACTTTATTTTTCTCTTCACCACTGATCGGTCTCTTTAGCCGCTTAGGCAATTGGTCACGTCTCAGTTACACACTGTTGGCAAGTACTGGGCATGCACTGGCTCCTGAATGTATCTGAACCTGCTCCATTGCTGGTCAAGTCTGATCTTGAAACAGTTCACACTCGATGTTGTCACAACATTCTCTGATAGATTGTTCCATGAGTTCACAACTCTCACTTCAAAAGTTTGCCCTCACGGTTTTCTGGACTTGAGGCTTCTTCAACCTTGTGCTGTGACCCCTTGTGGGGCAAGTGTCCGCCAGCTCCAGGTAAGGACACTCAACTGAGTAGTGCCCCTTGAGATGTTTATACACCTCAATTAGGTCTCCCCTTGCCCGTCTGTAGTATAAGCTAGGCAATTGCAAGCGTTCTAATCTTTCTGGGTAGCTGAGATGCCTTAGTGCCGACACCAGTCTGGTGGCCCTCCTTTGGACATTTTCAATCAACTGACAGTTCCTAGTATATCTGGAGGACCAGACGGGGTGACAGTACTCCAGGCGGGGAAGCACTTCACTCTTGAAGATCGTTAAGAGGGACTGACAGTTTAGATATCTGAACGACCTTCTTATAAGACCTAATAATTTAGTTGCTTGGTTCACCTTCTTCTCGCAATGGCCCGAGAACTTCAGTTCATTGTCTTTTACTTTTATCCTCTTCACCACTGATCGGCTCATTAGCCGCTTGAGCGATCGATCACGTCTCTGTTACTTTTATTTTTCTTTTATCCTCTTCACCAATTGATCGGTCACGTCTCTGTTACACACTGCTGGCAAGTACTGGGCATGCACCGGCTCCTGAATGTACCTGAACCTGCTCCAGTGTTGGTCAAGTCTGGAGTTGAAAGAGCTCACACTCGGTGCCGTCACAACACTTTCTGGTAGATTCTTCCAAGAATTCACAACTCTCACTCCGAAAAGTTTGCCCTTACAGTTTTCTGGACTGCGGCTTCTTCAATCTTCAGCTGTGACCCCTTGTCGGGGCGAGCGTCCGCCAGCTCCAGGTAAGGACACTCGACTGAGTAGTGCCCCTTGAGATGCTTATACACCTCAATTAGGTCTCCCCTTGCCCGTCTGTTGTATAAGCTCGGCAAGTTCAGGCGCTCCAATCTCTCAGGGTAGTTGAGGTGCCGAAGTTCAGGCACCAGTCTGGTGGCTCTCCTTTGAACATTTTCAACCAACTGACAGCCCCTAGCATATCTCGGAGTGACAGTACTCCAGATGGGGAAGCACTTCACACTTGAAGATCGTTACGAGGGGCGGACCGTCTAGATATCTGAACGACCTTCTTATAAGACCCAATAATTTATTTGCCTGATTTACCTTCTTCTCACAATGGCCCGCGAACTTCAGCTTATTGTCAACATACACACCTAGGTCCTTCTCACATTCAATCTCAAATAGTGCAGTTTCTTCATCCCGTTGGGACATACGATACACCTCCTTACCGTTGGTTCGCCAACATACACACCTAGTTTCTTTTCGAATTCAGTCTCAATTAATGCAGTTTCTTCGTCCCGTTGGGACATATGAAACGCTTCCTTTCCGTTGGTACGTCCCAAGTGCATCCTCTTACACTTCGTGACATTGAATCTTACCAGCCATTTCTTCGACCATTCCTGGAGCTCACAGAGATCTTTCTGCAGCTCTTCACAGTCTGCTTGGTTCTTAATTTACCCAAATAGTCTGACATCATCTGTAAACACTTGTATGGAGGAGTGTACAGCTCCTGGCATGTCATTTATAGAGCAAACAAACAGCGGGCCCAATACACTGCCCCGTGGTACCCCACGTGTCATGGGTACACCTGACGATTACATGCCATTAATCCCCACACACTGCTTGCTATCAAGAGAAAGTCCCCGTTCCATGATAGGACACTTCCCTTGAATCCTGTACGCTTCCAATTTAATTTTTAGCTTTTCATGGGGTTGGCTCTCGAAAGCTTTTCTCGAAATCTAGGTATATATTGTCGATATTGCCACCCTGTTCCAGAATTTGGATCCAAATAACCAGTACCTTGAGTAATTGTGTTAAGCAGGAGCGTCCCAGCATACAACCGTGTTGGCATTCCTTTACAAGGTTGTTTCGTAGTAGATGTTCCATCGTGGCATCTCTTAAAATGCTCTCAAGTACTTTACATACTATGCTGGTCAGGCTCAATGGTCTATAATTAATCGTGAAGTGACGATCGCCCTTCTTGAAGATAGGACTCGCATAAGCCATTTTCCAATCACTGGGGACCTTTTGCTCATCCATGCATTTACAGAACGGGATCTTCAAGGGTTCAGCAAGCTCGTTGTACAACTCTCTTAGCACTGGGATGCACCATGTCAGGGCCGGGACCCTTATGAACCTTTAGCTTTGACAATTTATTTCTTATAACCTCTTCTGTGAACACAGTGTGGGTTAGTGCTATGTCGAACTATCTGTCCTCAAATGCAGGAAGATTGATCGCATCCTCTCTTGTGAACACCGATGAAAAGAAACTGTTCAATGCCTCAGCTTTATCCTGGTCAGAATCTGTGTAACTACCATCTTCAAGCCTCGGGTCCTTTACTCCTACTCGCGTTTTTAATTTCGACTTTGCATAGCGGTAAAACTCTTTTGGGTTTTACTTGACCTCGCTTGCAACCAGCCTCTGTAACTCCTTTCCAGCCCTTCTACACTCTGACTTTGCTTGGTTCCTGGCTCTTGCACACATCCTCCTGTCCTGATCATTGTTTGACCTAACCCACGCCTTGAATTTCTGGGTTTTCTTCATAACTTTGTCGACCGCCTCATGGTTCATGTGTAGGGGTCTCCTCGTATTCCTAGAGGCACTGGGTTTGGTCTTGGGTACACATTTCTCGAGCAAATGGTTCACTTTACTGGCCATGATATTCAGCGTAGTGTCTGCCTTCTTATGCCTTAGTGAGTCAGGCCAGTGGCTACCCCTCATCTCCTCCCTCATCCCGTCATAATTTCCCTTGTAATATTTGCACCTTGGCCTGGTTTTGCCGCGAACTAAGTAACAGTTAAAACTGAATGACAACATTACATGGTGGATGGTGCCAACTGGGGCAAGGTGTTCCAGTTTGGTCACCATACCCTCCTCGTTTGTTATGATGAGATCCAGTGGCTTGGGTGCTTGCTCTCCTCTGTAATGCGTCGGGTCTTTAACATGTTGGAACAGAAAATTATCTCTCAGAGTTTCTACAAAAAGAGTAGCAGGGTTATTTAAGCCATTTGGCGTGAACTCATTTCTCCAGTCGATGTCGGTATAGTTAAAGTCCCCTATGATAAGGAGGTGGCTAGGGTTGAGCATGGCTGCGTTGTCTATTAAGACTCTTAAGTTCCTTTGGTTTAGTAAGCTACAGTTTGGGGATCTGTAGATACACCTGACAATAAGTAAGTCTCCTCCCTTTAATTTAATTTTACACCACTTGGATTCTTCAAAAACATCCTCTCCTTGTACTTTCACCTGACTGGCTCTAAGGTCTTCCCTAGCATAGATAACCACACCCCTCTTGCATGTTTCTTGAGAAAGGTTCGTAAATAAGTCATATCCGTCAATACTGAACTCACATTCCTCTGGATCGATTCTCCTGTTCTTGTATAATTACAGTTCTACAACTCCTACTATGTCAGGTTGGTGTACCTTCAGTAGTGGTTCAAACTACTCTCTCTTTCACTTTCTCTGCCGCTCTCTTTATCACCTCACTTTCATCCAATGGGTTAGTCAACTCATACGCGGCACCATCTCGTATAATTTCTGTTATAGTACTGTATAAGGACCCTTCCACTTTGCATTTAACTTCCTACTGGTCCCAAGGATGGGAAATTCATTCCTCACCCAAACTGTCTCTCCTAATTTCATAGCTTGGTTCATTCTTGCTCTATTCGCTCTCTCCCTTGTCTCTCGAGACATTCTGGCAGATCTCCTTTATCAACCTATGAGCTTCTTTCAAACCTTGGCTGCTCTCATTCTCTATTATAGGTAAGTCAATTCCTACTTGTCTCTGTACATGTCTTGAAAAAAATGCAAAATGAGGCTGTATCCCAGTAGTATGCACAGCAGTGTTCAAAGCAGACTGAGCAGGACCTAGAAATTTTGGCCAATCAGTGGTGAAGAGGATAAAAGTTAACAAGGAACGTGTTAGTATTAGTGTACATGACATTCAAGCCGGAATTTGTTCTCGGTAACATCTCTGCTCTTGATAAAGACTCCGGCCCCCCTCCATTCTCAGCAGCTGTAGCATTTGCTAAATACACTGTATTTTGCAGGGTGTGGTTAGAAATGTCATTGTTTACACAGTGCTCGCCTCCTGGGTAAGAGGTAGAGCGGATGGTGAGGCGTGTAATGTGCTGTTTGATAGTGGTGAATGCCGTAACAGCCTCTTGAGTCCACACGAGAGGCTTGTGAGACTTCTTTGGGCGTCCCTTGAGAAGGTCGTGTAGGGGGGCTAGGACGGTGGCAGCTTTGTCAATGAAGCGGTGGTAGTAATTGACTAAACCCAGGAATTCTCGGAGTTTCTTCGCCGTTTCAGGTTTGGGGAACTCCCTAATCGCAGTTATCTTCTGTGGTAGGGGTTGTATGCCACTGGGCGAGACTCTGTGACCGAGGAAATCGATGGCAGAGGTTCCAAAGACGCACTAAGTAGGATGAACTTTCATGTTGTTGTTCTGCAGGCGTTGGAGAAGGAGTTGTAGGTGGTGGTGGTGCTCAGCAGGCGTCGAAGATGCGACGAGGATGTCGTCAATGTAGACGGTGACAAAATCGAGGTCGCGAAGCATATGGTCCATGTACCTCTGGAAAGTCTGTGCTGCATTGCGTAGGCCAAAACTCATGAAAGTGTACTCGAAGAGTCCAAACGGAGTGGTAATGGCTGTCTTCTGGGTATCTGCAGGTGCTACTGGGATCTGGTGGAAGGCACGCTCCAAGTCGATCTTCGAGAAGATAGTCTTGCCATGAAGTTTGTGGTGGAAGTCCTGGACATGCGGAATAGGGTACCTGTCAGGTTTGGTGACGAGATTCAGGGCTCTGTAGTCGCCACACACCCTCCACTCGCCGGGTGTTTGCTTAGGAACCATGTGAAGAGGCGATGCCCAGGGACTCCTTGAAGGACGAATGATGCAGTCTTGCAGTAGTTTGTTGAATTCTGCTTTGGCTGTGTTCAGGAGCTCAGGGCGCAGGCGGCGAGGGCGTGAAAGGACTGGTGGCCCTTTGGTTTCGATGTGGTGGAAAATTCCCGACGTAGGTGGTGGGGGTAGAGAGACTCGGGGTGAGAAAAGCTCCTTGAATTCGTTAAGCAGGGAGGAGAACTCGTTGGAAGGCGCAAGACAGGTGATAGTGTCGGTGTGTCTGGTACGAGAACCCTGGATCTTGCGTGCTGTAGGCTCATGGATGAGGCATAGATGGCTTGGGTCGACGCCGAGCTTGTGGAAGGTGAGGAAGTCGAAACCAAGGATGGGTTGAGACACGTCTGCGATCACGAATAACCAATGCAGAGTCTTGGGCAGACCGAGATCTAAGGCGAGGGTGCGTCCACACAGGATGGAGGAGAAAGTATTGTAGTGGATTTCTCCCCTACAAATGCTGTTTGTCGCTGAGTAGCCGACCCCACAAATTCCCCAGTGTATGCCTCGTGGTCTAGGTCAACCAGCGCCGCCCACGGAGCGGAGGTCAACTATCTACCCGCGCCTACCTCCGCTATAAAAGACCTGACCTCGTGGTGACCTGTCTCTTCTTCTAGCTACAGCCGCAGCAAGCTACACCACCTCTTCCGCCGCTGCCTGGCGGCCCTCGCTCCCGCCGGCAAGCATGGCGACCCACAAGCTGTCCTCCTCTGAGCATCCTCACCAACCAGCTCTCTCTACATCACGCTTGTAACCACGCTGCCACTTCCCAGCACCAAGCTGCACTTTACATCCAATACAACATGTATACAGAGAGCACATTGTGAGTTTCCTTTCTCCATCCCATCCTGAGTGTGAACCCAAATATCTCATACCCCACAGTACCTCTGCCCCCTGGCTCAGTGCTGGCGCTCTTGTTTCCACTACCCTCCCCCTGGATATAACCCATGTACACCCGTCCCTGTTCCTCCTCGACTCCTCCTTCCTCTGCTTCAAGGCCTGTAGGAGCTTCTTGTGCTGTTCCCTCTGCATTACCGTGCGATCTGGGTGAATGAATACATTCTGAAATACCCCGCTCCTTGCTAAGTTTTTTTGCCTGCTGAATAACTTCCCATTTCTCCTCCTCGCTCACTAGGGTGATCCTGTTTTTGTCTTAGCCTCCTTGCATCCTGAGGGGGGGATGGCATAATCAGAACCTCCGTACAAATATTCTCAAATTGCAACTTATCGTGTTTTCCTACTCTCAGCTTCCTCCGACTGGGTCTCAGGACTTCATAAACTATTACGTTGTTCCTGCGCTCGAAACATTCTCGTTGTTCTTCCTCTCCCCTAACAGTAGGTCTGCTAGTTGCCATCTTTTCGACACACTTCTTCAGAGTCCCTAGCTGCTGTAGAACTTGTTCTGATCCTGTATTACTCTCCGCCACCTCCTGTGGCCCTGTTGCTGTTGGGGAGGAGAGGGGGGGCAGACTCTGTACGGATCTACTCATCTTTAAGCCCACCAGTTTACAATGTGATGGACTTCTAATCGTCGGCTTAATAATAATATTGATCTTTATTATTACTATTGATACTTGCTTCTAATCTGTGTCTTGGTCCCCTCAAAAACCCGCTCTGCTGCCTGCTACCTAGGCCGCTTTGACTAGTGCCACCCACCAAGCTGTCACACTTAATTTCTTCTGTCGAAGAAATTTACTCCTCAGTGGGATGACTTTTTTTTATACTATAATCTCATCATGTCTTAACCTCAAAGGAAGGGCATTTTTTCAGCTTGCTCCTCATTTCGTTAGAGTACTGTCAGTAAACAACCTAGATGTTATGTTGTACTGTAATAAGAATAAAAATTCCTCATTTTGTTCTCTCAGTCATGAAGACTTATAATTTCAAAGCGCAACATTTATCCACTAAACCAAAGTTGGGTGCCTCTCTTGTCTTTAAGAAATTCTCACATGATTTGAAAACTTATTAGTACAGTATCATCACCCAACAAAATAGATCACCTAATGATCATGATTTACAAGGATATATCTGTTATCTTGCCTTCCATTGACGAGTTTCTGGAATACTGTATTGAATATGGGGTAACCAATCCTCTTTATTCTTCTTGAGAAAATACCTAAAAAAACCAGTACAGTATAATAAAAGCTTTATTATCTGGCATCTGCCAGACCTCGGCAATACTGTACTGGATATAAGAATATGTGGTTACAAGAGTAGTGTATTTCCCTTTGAATTTTTACTTGAAAATTTTTTGACACTACATTTATGTATCACATTAAAAAACCCAGCATCAGACACAAAGCTGAGGCATTGAACAGCTTCTTTTCCTCGGTGTTCACAAGAGAGGATGCAACTAACCTTCCTGCGTTTGAGGACAGACGGTTCGACACAGCTATGACCCACATTGTGTTCGCAGAAGAGGGTATTAGAAATAAACTGTCCAGGCTAAAGGTCCATAAGAGTCCCGGACCTGACATGGTGCATCCTAGAGTGCTAAGAGAGTTGAGCAACGAGCTTGCAGAGCCCCTGAAGATCCTGTTTTGTAAATGCCTAGATGAACAAATGGTCCCCAGTGATTGGAAAGTGGCTTATGCGAGTCCTATCTTCAAGAAGGGCGATCGTCACTCCACGAACAACTATAGACCGGCGAGACTGACCAGCATAATATGTAAAGTACTTGAGAGTATTATCAGAGATGCCGCAATGGAACATCTAATACGAAACAACCTTGTAAAGGATTGCCAACACGGTTTTATGCCGGGGCGCTCCTGCTTAACACAATTGCTCAAGGTATTGGATATTTGGACCCATATTCTAGATCGGGGTGGTAATATTGACAATATTTACCTAGATTTTGCCAAGGTTTTCGACAGTGTACCCCATGAAAGGCTGAAAATCAAACTGGAAGGGTACGGAATTTGGGGAAATGTCCTAGCGTGGATAGAAGACTTTCTACATGACCGCAAGCAGTGTGTGGTGATTAATGGCACGAAATCGTCATCTGTACCTGTCACAAGTTGGGTACCACAGGGCAGTGTATTGGGCCCGCTGTTGTTTGTTTGTTTCATAAATGACATGCCTGACATTGTACACTCCTCCATACAAATGTTTGCCGATGACACCAAGTTATTTCGGGAAATTAAGAACCAAGCGGACTGTGAAGATCTGCAGAAGGACCTCTGTGGGCTCCAGGAATGGTCGAAGAAATGGCTGCTGAGATTCAATGTCATGAAGTGTAAGTAGATGCAACTGGGGCATACCAACGGTAAGGGGGCGTATCATATGTCCCAACGGGATGAAGAAACTGCACTAGTTGAGACTGTATGTGAGAAGGACCTAGGTGTGTATGTTGACAATGAGCTGAAGTTCTCGGGCCATTGCGAGAAGAAGGTAAATCAGGCAATTAAATTATTGGGTCTCATAAGAAGATCGTTCAGATATCTAGACGGTCTGTCCCTCGTAACGATCTTCAGGAGTGAAGTGCTTCCCCATCTGGAGTACTGTCACCCCATCTGGTCCCCGAGATATGCTAGGGACTGTCAGTTGGTTGAAAATGTTCAAAGGAGGGCCACCAGACTGGTGCCTGCACTTTGGCACCTCAGCTACCCTGAGAGATTGGAGCACCTGAACTTGCCTAGCTTATACTACAGACGGGCAAGGGGGGGGACCTAGTTGAGGTGTATAAGCATCTCAGGGGGCACTACTCAGTTGAGTGTCCTTACTTGGAGCTGGCGGACGCTCGCCCCACAAGGGGTCACAGCTCAAGATTGAAGAAGCCGCAAGTCCAGAAAACTGTGAGGTCAAACTTTTTCGGAGTGAGGGTTGAAAACTCTTGGAACAGTCTGCCAGAGAGTGTTGTGGCGGCGCCGATTGTGGGCTCTTTCAAGACAAGACTTGACCAACACTGGAGCAGGTTCGGGTACATTCAGGAGCCGGTGCATGCCCAGTATTTGCCAACAGTGCATGACAGAGACGAGACTGATCGCCCAGGTGGCTAGCGAGCCGATCTTTTGGTGAAGAAGATAAATGAAAAGGAAAAGTAATCAGAGACGTGACCGATCGCCCAAGCGGCTAACAAGCCGATCAGTGGCGAAGAGGATAAAACTAAAACTAAACAAAGAACTAGTTTAAGGTACAGTAGTGTATGTGAAATCTTCTGTTGCAATTGAGGAGAGAAAAGAACATAGCACACACCCACCCTCCCCCCTGTCAGTAACTTTGTAATGCTCTAATTTATCTTTCTCCCAAATCCTTATAAGGACCTCAACCTTGAATGTAAGGAGTTAGAAAAAACACAAAGTACTGTACTGTACATAATTAAAAAAAAAAAAAACTTTGTCACTGGACAGTACCTATAGTGCAGCATCTAAACTTTGATTCTTTAGCCTTAATTATTTTACAATTACAGTTATGAAATACAGTACCTGTACAGTACTATAGTAACAAATGGTGTTCTACTAATGAAGATGATGTCGTTAAAAAAATTTAACATAATACGTTTAACAAAATTCTGTAGCTTCACTGGCAAGTACCATACTGTGCCATTCTGCCACAATGTGGCCTATTTCTACAGCTAAGTTTGACAAGTGTTGCCCAATCACTATGTTACTATCCATTATGGCCCATTGTAGAGTGGTAGTTCTGCATTTCTTCCATGTACAATACAATACAGTATATTAGCCCTTGCACACTTAACAGTAAAATAGGTACAGTACATTACTGGGTGCATTGATAATAGTAGAACAAAGAACCAAGACTCCTTTCAGAGGGGAAAGTATCCTATTAGTAGCCAAGAATCAGATCATCAGCATCTGTGTACCTACTATGCATCATAACAAAGAATAATATCTCTTTAAAAAAAAGTAAACATTGGTAATGCAAGTGTTGCTGTAGATGTTCACTAATTCAGGAGGTTGTAATAGATACAGACTAAATTGTTAAGAAATGTTTAATGTACAGTAGTCTTTACAGAGATTTCTGTGTTTCATGGTAATGCCCATGAAAAAAAAATCGATTGTCAAAGTTTCTAGATAGTGACTAGCATAAAGTGCAGTACTGTACTGTATAGTGAACTGTTTTCCTATGACATTTCTGATCTGATGCCCTACTGTAGATGGGCTCTTGTAACTGTACACACCTTGCTGTAAGGTCAAGGTCCAGGAGATCCATAGCATTAGTGGTTCGGAATTGTTATGTCAATTGTCTGTCCCTCCCTACCACAACTGATATAGTGGTCCACAGCTCTAAGCTTATATGTATGTAGGATAAAAACCTTGAAATCCATGCACAATCTTCCAATACCATCACAATTCAGTCTGGGGTCACAAGGACACCTGCTCTATTGTCATCTTCATCCAGATAGTCATTTAGCATCTACAGTATATTCAACTCTTAATTATTTTTATTTTCTTTAATTTACTGTTTTGAAATGGGAAGGAAGTTGGTGGGTTATTTAATCCCTTCTTTATTCCTGATAAGTTTGTTCGTCAATAATGGATCCTGTGTTCGTCAGGAAGAAACTGGATTACTCAGAGAAAACCTGTAATGTTTGGTCGGGTCACACTGGATAACATTCTTTTCACACCAGACCCAAGGATCAACCCAGGATAAAGTAGTGAGAGGCAAGTGTGGTGCTGCTGCTGTATCATAAACGTCCCCACTGCCATACAGGTACTCGGGGAGAAATAAAAATCACACTGGAAACAAAGTTAGATTTTCCCATGAGCTAGATTATAATTAATGACATTAGTAACCCTGACAATAATTCAAGTCATGTAATTATTATGGAAAGAAAGATTATGTCAATATTTCAAATTTGAAAGCCTAGTACAGTACGGTACAGTACAGTACAGAAGTCTTGGGTATAATAATAATAATAATAATGGTTGCCCCTAGTGTAACGAGGATGGCCAGCCCAAGGGTCACCTAAGCGCTAATTTGTTTAAAGTGTAGAAGCTGTCGCCAACCACACCCAAAGTTAACAAGTTGCATGACCCAGTGTCAAGGAATAGTCTGAGAAGACCGGACTACTCGCCAACTGCACTGGCTAACCATTACCCCGGAACACGATCCGCAAATCATTTAACATCCAGGTCCCCAATTACTGATGGGTAAACAGAGGCAAATGGCATAAAGATACTTGTCCATAGTTTAACCCTGCCCGGGGATCGAACCCGGGTCCACTTGCTGGAGCATGCTGACCATTACACTAATACAGTACTGTATTGACCAAGCCTAACTTCACTGGCATGAGCCAGCTATCCTCAAAGGTCACCTTGATCCATTTTCTATTCCTAAAGCTGGTGGTTGGCTGGATATTTAATTGTGGTTGAAGTGGATGGTTAAGCCTGAAATTCAAGAAGGCAACCCATCAGGAGAGATGAGAATTGCATCACACTGCTAAGGCATTGGCTATATTACCGTAGACCTCCTACCTCGAAGGGGAAACTTTCATCTCCATTCTACTTTTATCCTCTTCACCACTGATCAGCTCGTTAGCCGCTTAGGTGATCGGTCACGTCTCTGTAACGCACTGTTGGCAAGTACTAGTCAGGACAGGAGGATGTATGCACAGGCTCCTGATTGTACCTGAACCCGCTCCAGTGTTGGTCAAGTTTGGTCTTGAAAGAACTCACACTCGGTTCCGTCACAACACTTTCTGGCAGATTATTCCAAGAGTTCACAACTCTCACTCCGAAAACGTTTGCCCTCACAGTTTTCTGGACTTGCGGCTTCTTCAATCTTGAGCTGTGGCCCCTTGTGGGGCGAGCATCCGCCAGCTCCAAGTAAAGACACTCGACTGAGTAGTGCCCCTCGAGATGCTTATACACCTCAATTATGACAGGGATAGATGATTCTTACATCAGTCCCAATGTTAAGTCTCCTGACCTTGAACCCCACAGAAAGATACATACTGCTATGAAAGCCACCCAGTTACAGGTTCAGTCATAAAATGAGATTCCAGGATCAGTCCTCCACATCTATAGCAGCCAATTGTGAATTTGGATTTTCTTAGTTAGAGACTTGTGTTCAATATAAATCTTTTTTAAGTTTATCTGATGTGAATGATGATTACAGTTTAATGTACAAACTTTGTCGTTGAAGTAAACTTACCAGTAATCAATTTCTCTTATAAATCTAATATAAATTTTTATATTTGTTTTTCTATTACTGGTACAATATTCCTTAATGAACTTAAACTCATCTAATCCTAATCAGTAGCGATTCTCAATGAAATACACTATATAGTACTATACATAGGGTAATTCAGCATGTATGAATGTTATGGACATACAGTATATTCAGATCTATCCCTTAAATACATATGTTAGATCTTAAGTTTCATTATCCTTACTTAAGTACCTGTACATAAAAAAATATACTGTATGAAAAATTAACATAATTTCTTTAACCTTCATCTTGTGAAACTTGTTACCTCCTCCAATGTCAAATGATAATAATCTGAATTAGAATGGCCTACATCAATCCACTGAAGTTATTATTTCTTCTAAATTAATTTTCTCTACAATCATCAGTAATTTTTCACAGTATGTATGATTAGGTATATCCAATCTCAGTGTCTCCAGGAGTATTCACATAATATTTATGTACTGTACAGTATAATATTCTTTAGATGGTATACCTGTATTAGACAGCATGAGCATCAGTAGATAGTACAGATATGTGAAAAATGCTTAACAGATAACATTTGTTTAAAATTAAAGAGTACTGTATAGGATTATGTGGAGACCAAAAGCAAAGCTGAATGACATGCACAAGAAATATTGTGCAAGAGAGATACAAGTTGACATTAAGTATGAACAAGTGTGCTTTTACCTCAGTATGTGGGGGTTCTAGATACCCGGTACAGTACTGTACCATACTCTGAAGGCAGGAAATGGGATACAGTACAGGTACTGTACTCAGCATCTTTTATGGATACATATTTTTTAGAATAGATGCCAATTATTCATATTACCCCTTCAGAAGCACAACTACAAAAGCTTTGAGTTCCTAAGAGAAAAAGTATTCTGTGAGGACTCTTCTTTCCCTTTAATGGTTCTCATCCCTCAGTGGGGTTTGGACAAAAGCTTCTGGACAAAAAACCCTCAGTTAACGTGCAAAGTAGGACAAATGCCTGTCAGTTAAAGTGCAAAATAGGTTAGGCTAGGTATTGCAGTCTTGTGATATAATACAGGGGTAAATGTAATATTTTACATGTCAGAGAAGTGTTCATAAACTGTAAATAAGAAAGAATAAAATACACTGGACCCCTCGCTTTATGAGCATTCGCTATATGTGAATTTGCGTTTATGCGGTGACCCTATTTCTGCCCATAATTCATTTTTATATGGAAAAGAATCCCTATTATGTGTTCTATAAAAGATATGGCACACTAGTTTTATATTATATTATTTTTATTTCTAAGTCACATTAGAGTATTTTAATGATTTTTCTACAACTTTTATAGTACAGTGTGTGGGTGTGTGTCTATTGCACTGTATGTGACATGACAGGACGTGGCTGGAGTAATGAGTCAGCCACTCCACACACTTTCACTTTCCACACAAGCACCCATACTCTTCACATGTCTAAGTTTATGGTTTTAGATTATACCTGTATTATCTTTATTTCTAACACACATTAGAGTATAGTACAGTATTGTAATGATTTAGTAGTTGTGGAGCATATCCTAATTTTCCCCACTAAGATTAAGTATTCACTACGGTATACTGTATGTGGATTCCCATTATGCTATGTTGTTGCAGAATGCAACCATTGCATTAAGCGAGGATCAGGTGTAATGATATAAAAAAAATATATATATCATTAGTGTAGTATTTGTCCTAGGGCTTTTGTCCTGTTTTATTATATTTTATTTTTGTCTGGGGGCTTTTGTCCTACACTTGCCCTCAGCACTGCTCTCTTGTCTCATTTGTCACATAATGTACTGTATTCTCAAATACAGAACAGTATACAGTACCACCAATGTATTGTTTACATCTCAATCTATCAAATTCACTTTGCTCTCATTTCCTTAGGTCACCTTGGTTGCTGATATTTCTCTCATTATTTTCACATTCTATTTGCAAGTATTTTTACTGAAGATAGGAATCAGCTACTTATGAAGCATGTAAAGCAGAATATTCCCAAAAAATTTGAGTGATCGTATTAGTTGTATGACACAGGAATGTGTGGAGATGTATAAACACTAAAGTGTCTCCCGCTGTAAGTGCAGGAAATATTATACTACTGTATTAGCTATAAATAAATATTTTTATGTACTGTTAGTTATGCATAGATATCATGTAAAGTACATATGTAAAAAAGTTTAGATTAATAATTAGGATTAAAAAACTATACGTATATATATATATATATATATATATATATATATATATATATATATATATATATATATATATATATATATATATATATATATATATATATATATATATATATATATATATATATATATATATATATATATATATATATATATATACTGTATGTAAAAGTAAATAAGACAAGTGGCAGCTGCTTCCTCTTCTAAATGTTTACCAACCAACATGTTACATTCTTTAGCACATTTTTGAGTACATTACTGTACTCATGTTGGGTCTTTAGTACTTAAAAGTGAGGAGATACTCAGTACTGTACATGTAACTATTTTTTTAATTGACTCCGCATCTGTCACCTGCTTAGAAAGTAGAGAAAAAACACATATCAACAATATTATATTCCACTTTGGTATATCAAAATTAATTAATACTGGTACAGCGAACCCTCGAAAATCAAGACTAAGGGAGGGGGGGACCACCTGTCCGAAAAAGCCAATTGTCCAAATCTTACGACGAATGTAAAAAAATGTATAAAAACGATAAATAATTATTTAAAAACACCCCAAAAATGCATACAGCAATTTTTGGCATTTTAGCAGAGTGTATTTAGGAAAAAACTTTTGTGTGTAATTTCCTCCAGTAGATATGGTTTTCTTAAAATAATATACACAGTACCAGTAAATGTGATGAATAAATAAAAATCATGTAATACCAATAAATAAGTTACAACAAAAAATACTGTATTGCCAAATCAGTAAATTAAAGCCAAATGAAAGTATAACACAGTCGCCATTTGCATATGCTCTCTGGTTCACCACAGTAACGAAGACCAGCTGGGACGCCGATACCCTAGCAATGCTCCCTACTTGCTACACTCTGTGCTCTCCTCCTGTTATGTGTTTGCTCTTTGGACAATTATTTCTTTTACTTTTTTCACAATATGTATTTAGGATGGTGTGTGCATGTAACTGAATAAAAATAAATGAAGAAAGTTACGTATACTGTATCTACCCAAAAATACGATTTGAAAAAAACTACTATACATTTACCCGGTACTATTATCCTCTTCACCACTGATCGGCTCGTTAGCCGCTTGGGCGATCGGTCACGTGCTTGGCAGTTACAGTGACGAGTCTAACTTGGCTACAATGCCATGATTAATCACCATTAAGCACTATTATATCAGTAAAGACTAATAAAAACAGTAAATCCAGTGAAATATGGCAGGGAGGGAGGAGAGTTACAAGAGCAGACAACATTCAATTAGCGGTCACTCAACTCGCTCACTCCCCTTACTCGCACCTGTTGGCAGGCGTACGATCGAAATAAGTATGGGAGAAATACGTATCTTGTAGTCTAATTTGAAAAGGGTAACAGTCACAGTGATAGACAAATTATATAAACCATGCATTTACCTATGATAACATAATAAAAAACATTGTATTAATATTTGAGTGAATGAAAAAATCCAACAAACAAAATTGACAACTCTGTTTATGTTTCTGTTTGTTTCCCACCTCCTCGAGTACCTGTGTCCAGCGCGACCGACCGATCAACCAGCGCCTACAGGCCTAAAATGTTCTTTGCTGTGTTTTAGGAATGTTTCTTAGGTTGGCTTCTGGGAAGCTTCTTAGCCCAGAATCCCCATATTTTTTGTCTGAATCTTCCGAAATTCAGATTTACTGAGTCCGGATCTTCGAGGGTTCACTGCATATACAAAACATTATTTCCAACACAAAATATCATAATATTTATTGCCTTAGAAACAAGGGCTCTTTCTTTATGGATAATACACCCAACCAGAATATTACTTTCCATTTTGTAATACCCCTGTATACTGTACTTTACATCAGAAAGGATAACTTCAAGAATTTGTATATACTGTACTGTATTATGTATCAACTGAATCTAAAATACTGTTTCATGCTTTTTGGAATCTTCTGAGTACAGTACTGTACAGTCACAGACAAAAGTTCGCTCCCCGCTGTGAAACTGAGTCACGGGAATGAGTCTACGAACTGACTTACCCTAACTGTTGTGTGTATCTCATTTGGGGTCGACCCTGCTTCATTTAGGGAGAGAGTGAACTTTTGACCCCCAACTGTACATACCATAGCTAAATATTGTATCCTTAATAAGTGCATTTTACACACTTACAACATATCATTGTTATATACACACTGAAGTACTGTACACTATTTATATATCTATTTTTTAGTTGGAGAATCATTTTTCACTTTTGGAGGAGGAGGACGGGGAGGTGCAGTCTTTCTCGGTGATGTTGTAAGACTGCTTGTGGATGCCGTAGAATCTTTTCTCTGGGCTCCCTGATTGAATGATAAAGGTGATCCACCTCTTGACAAACTAGAAGTATCATGTCCAAATCGATCGTTTGATGAAGTACTCGATGCGGGTGGCCTCTGTAAATATAAAAGTCAGCATTTATGTTATGTCTACTCCTGGACTACCTCTTAATTCTTTTGTATGTAACAAAAGAGCCACTAAGATAATTTGTTGGTCATATTTCTTTACAGCCTCTATTTGAGCTCAATTCATCAGTATTTTTTTATTTTTGTGTATATCAGGTACTACTGCCTGGGAAGATACTGGAAGCATAATGTATTGTCTAATGGTAAACCCTGCTGCCATATGGCATCCAAAAAATTTTGACCAAGTCCCAGGTTGCTGTTCTGACTGACTTTCTGCCTCCTTTACACAATTGCAGGGTCTCAATTGTTGACAATACCATACATTTATCATTTCTCACTCTTGGTCTTTTTTCTTTTCATTTTGTATTTATTTATGATTCTTTGTTACTGTATTATTTTTTATTATTATTTTAATTAATTTTTTTTTATTACCTGTATTATTATTATTATTATTATTATTACAATATATTGTAGCACCAAAGCATACTGTTGTGGGTAGTACAGTCGAAATTAAAAATGCGAGTAGGAGTATCAGACCTGAGGCTTAAAGATGGTAGTTATGCAGATTCTGACCAGGATAAAGTTGAGGCATTCAACAGCTTCTTTTCCTCGGTGTTCACAAGAGAGGGTGCGATTAACCTTCTTGCGTTTGAGGACAGACGGTTCGACACAGCACTGACCCACATTGTGTTCACAGAAGAGGGTATTAGAAATAAACTGTCAAAGCTTAAAGGTCCATAAGGGTCCCAACCCTGACATGGTGCATCCCAGAGTGCTAAGAGAGTTGTGTAACGATCTTGCCGAGCCCCTGAAGATCCTGTTTTGTAAATGAAGTAAGAAAAGGTCCCCAGTGATTGGAAAATGGCTTATGTGAGTCCTACCTTCAAGAAGGGCGATCGTCACTCCACGAACAACTATAGACCGGCGAGACTGACCAGCATAATATGTAAAGTACTTGAGAGTATTATCAGAGATGCCGCAATGGAACATCTAATACGAAACAACCTTGTAAAGGATTGCCAACACGGTTTTATGCCGGGGCGCTCCTGCTTAACACAATTGCTCAAGGTATTGGATATTTGGACCCATATTCTAGATCGGGGTGGTAATATCGACAATATTTATCTAGATTTTGCCAAGGTTTTCGACAGTGTACCCTATGAAAGGCTGAAAATCAAGCTGGAAGGGTACGGAATTCGGGGAAATGTCCTTGCATGGATAGAAGACTTTCTACATGACCGCAAGCAGTGTGTGGTGATTAATGGCACGAAATCGTCATCTGTACCTGTCACAAGTCGGGTACCACAGGGCAGTGTATTGGGCCGGCTGTTGTCTGTTTGTTTCATAAATGACATGCTTGACGTTGTACGCTCCTCCATACAAATGTTTGCCGATGACGCCAAGTTATTTCGGGAAATCAAGAACCATGCGGACTGTGAAGAGCTGCAGAAGGATCTCTGTGAGCTCCAAGAATGGTCAATGAAATGGCTGCTGAGATTCAATGTCACAAAGTGTAAGAGGATGCACATGGGGCATACCAACGGTAAGGAGGCATATCATATGTCCCAACGGGATGAAGAAAATGCACTATTTGAGACTGAATGTGAGAAGGACCTAGGTGTATATGTTGACAATGAGCTGAAGTTCTCGGGCCGTTGCGAGAAGAAGGTAAATCAGGCAAATAAATCATTGGGTCTTATAAGAAGGTCGTTCAGATATCTGTATGGTCCGTCCCTCGTAACGATTTTCAAGAGTGAAGTGCTAACCCCATCCGGAGTACTGTTACCCTGTCTGGTCCCCGAGATATGCTAAGGATTGTCAGTTGGTTGAAAATGTTAAAAGGAGGGCCACCAAACTGGTGCCTGCACTTCGACACCTCAACTACCCTGAGAGATTGGAGCGCTTGAACTTGCCTAGCTTATACTACAGACGGGCAAGGAGCGACCTAACTGAGGTGTATATGCATCACAAGGGGCACTACTCAGTCGAGTGTCCTTACTTGGAGCTGGCGGATGCTCGCCCCACAAGGGGTCACAGCTCAAGATTGAAGAAGCCGTAGGTCCAGAAAACTGTGAGGGCAAACTTTTTCTGAGTGAGAGTTGTGAACTGTTGGAACAATCTGCCAGAAAGTGTTGTGACGGCACCGAATGTGAGCTCTTTTAAGATCAGACTTGACCAACATTGGAGCAGGTTCAGGTACATTCAGGATCCGGTGCATGCCCAGTACTTGCCAACAGTGCGTAACAGAGACGTGACCGATCGCCCAAGCGGCTAACGAGCCGATCAGTGGTGAAGAGGATAAAAGAAAAGTAAGTGAATGGAAGTATTATAACCAGAGTGGTTTTATAAATGTCTTTTTTTATTTATTTTTTAATAATAATATTGTTAGGGTTCGAATTCATGGGTGGGTGTAGCACTCGGAAATTCCCCCGGCTGTACATGCAATACTGTACTAAAATATATATCTGTAATAAGAGTAACAGCTAATGACATGGTATACAGTACAGTATTGAGAGATTCTGTTGTATAAAATTTTAACATTTTATTTGTAATAAAGGCTGGTGGGATTATAAGATTACATATATTTATATGTCAAATGAAAGATGAGGAATTGGAAAAATCCATGGTGCTCTAATACTTCACTGGTGATAAATCAGTCGGTATCTTTTTTTGTAGTATGTTTACTTTGTTTTTAATTTTGCAAACCCTGTTCCATTTCGCACAAGGTTGGCCAAACCAAAAGCAATGCAGACACTTATTTACTGCCAGCCATTCTTTCTTGCTGATATTATTTTTTCCTTCCACAACAATGTCCTATGGTATCCACATAATTAGCCTCTACCTCTTCATACATCATCCTAGCATTACACAACTGTGTGTCTATCATCAAATAAAAATACACTACATCATACTCTTCCAATCATGTATGCACACTTCTGCTCCCTGGAGGTCCAGTCCTCTTCCATCCAATACAAAACCTCCCTCACCTTATCCTTCCATCTACTCAGTCTTCCCCTCACTCTCTTACCATCTTAGTACCAATCTTTCACTGCCCATTCCCATCATATGTCTACATGTATATTGTACAGTATTACAGTATTACCTTTGCAAACCCTAGTTGCCTCTCTGACACTCCTTTCACTTTTGCATCTCATATTTGTGGTTTTCATTCCTTGCATCCAATTCATACCATATACTGCTTTTATGCACATAATTTCCCCCGTTTCTTACATGTTTCTTCCTCAAGCATCCTGAGTCAGTGATTCACACCCATACAATATTGTCAGCTTACAGTAACTATTCCCCAATACATCCCCCTCCTATCTCTACCTCATTTAGAGTTCTCTCTCTCTCTTTCTCCATACACTGTACTGTATAACTGATAAAAGTTAGTCATTAATAAAATACATATTGTTCTTACAGGGCTTGGAGGAAGTGGTGCTTGCCTCTTCTTTCTTCCTGTCATGATTCTAGCTGTATGAGGTAAGGATGATCTCACTCCATCTCGTTGTAAGGGGGATGAACTCATCACAGAGAAGGATTTTCTTGACCTTGCTTCTCGAGTCAGTCCATTGTGTATGCTATCATCGTCATCATCATCATTATCATCTTCACCGAATGGGTTTGTTGATGTGCTTTCATTTGCACCTTTAAATGACTGGGAGTTAATTGAGGCTAAGGAATCATTCAGATGCTGTGGTGAGAGATATGGATAACTTGAAGTCATAGGAGTAACTGACGGAGAAGAGGCTCGTATTGGTCTAAACTCCTGTTCTCGAGTGATGTTACTTGTCTCACTAAAAGAATTTTCATTTTCATCATCATCAAAAGGATTCTTACCAATAACTGGCACTGTTACCGTGGCGGTGTGAGTAGGACCTGGGAACTGCCGGACTTGTGCCTTTGTGTCTTTGTCTTTTTGTGTCTCTGATTCATTATCATCATCACTATCAAAGGGATTCAGTGAAACTATTTTTCTAGGCTTTGGTATTGGAATTTGTTTTGGTGGCAATGCTTGCTGGCATTCAGTTTCCTCATCCTCATCACTCTCAAAGGGATTTAAAGACACAATTTTTCTTGGCTTTGGTACTGGAGGTATAGGAGGTTTTTCTGTATGTTTCTCTCGTTTGGGGGCTTCAACTTGAGGTTCAGGAGGCTGTTTAGGCAGATCACCTATATCTCTTTTCATGCCCTCCTCCTTGTCCGAGATGGGAACAGTCATTTTTGATGGAGCTGCAAATAAAATACTAGTTAATTTAAAAATGTAAAATATTATAGTAAATAAATGAAATGTTCAACACATCATAAAAATTAAAGAATGATTGCATTACAAATTCTTAATGCTAGAATTTGCTGAATGAGGATGAAATGATGTGACAATAAATTAAAACCTTATACAGTACGGTACTGTACTGTATATGAAATAACCAACTATGTGCCACCTTTTGGCTCTGTGACTTTTTCCGATCAGCTCACAAATCACCTGTACTGTAGCAATACCCAGTGTTTTAAAAAACATATCCAGCTAAAAAAAAATCTTATTTAATACTGTACTAAAGATGCCACATGGTCAGGATACTAGAGTGCGTTTTTTCCCAGCTGAGAAAAGATGCCCCGCACCCTCCTCAAAAGTTACAGCTAGGTCAGAAGGCATACAACCATAAAATCATTGTCATATGACAAGATTTTTATTTTTTATTTTTTGAGTTGTGCTCATGACTGATTGACCATCCAAAGGCCAACCAGAGAGTGTAGTATTGTGCCTTTAGCCAAGACAGTTCATAGCGACATCAGTGACCATGGAGGAGGTTGTAAATAATTTGAAGTGAAGAACAAGTTGGAGCAAGCAATTAAGGCACCACTGCCACCAGTACCCAAGTCGTATTATTGGTGCCACAAAGATTTTTTCTTTCTTTTGTGTGTGTGTGCTTTCTCGAGGACTGAAATGCGATTACTGCAGGGCGACGTTGCATGTAGATTGTATGGGCTTAACAAATGCAGCGTTTAGGATGGTACAGAATACGGTGAAGCATAAAGGCTGTTGCTGGTATCGTCGTGACTGCCTAGTCAAGGTGAAAGAGGCAACTGCAAGCTACAGGGGAACGAGTTTCCGAGAGACGAAAATAGACGAAACTGGATCCTTGCCTGTTGCCAAACTATAACAAGTTGGGAAAGAGGTGGTAGTGAAGAGAAGTTATGCTGAGGCCTTAGAAGGGTCACAGAAAGTGGTGGAGAGTAATGCAGGATCAGAGCAGATTCTACAGCAGCTAAGGACTCTGAAGAAGTGTGTCGAAGAGATGGCAACTAGCAGACCTACTGTTAGGGGAGAGGAAGAACAACAGGAACGTTTCCAGCGCAGGAACAACATAATAGTTTATGGAGTCCCTGAGAGCCAGTCGGAGGAAGCTGAGAGTAGGAAAACACACGACAAGATGAAGTTTGAGATTATTTGTACAGAGGTCCTGAACATGCCATCCCCCCCTCAGAATGTGAGGAGGCTGGGACAAAAGCAGGGGGACAAGCCTCGCACCGTCAGGATCACACTAGCGAGTGAGGAGAAGAAATGGGAGGTTATTCGGCAGGCAAAAAACTTAAGCAAGGAGCGAGGCATTTTGGAATGTATTCATTCACCCAGATCTCATGGTAATGCAGAGGGAACAGCACAAGAAGCTCCTGCAGGGCTTGAAGCAGAGGAGGGAGGAGTCGAGGAGGAAAGGGGACGGGTGTACGTGGGTTATATCCTGGGGGAGGGTAGTGGAAGCAAGAGCACCGACACAGAGCCAGGAGGCAGCGGTACACCCTTCACCTGCCCTACATCCCACCCAGGAAGAGGCACCAGCTCTACCTCCCACCCAGGAAGAGGTGAGCGCCGTGTAAACAATGACATTTCTAGCCACATAATATAAAATTTCTGATAAACTTCCTACATGCTCATGTTTGACAGAATGAATGTATGTGTCTTTATATAATTTAGCTAAATATCTTTCTCGTCAGAAACGGTCATCCCAACGATTATGAATAAACTCATTTAGAAATACATCAGTACTTCAGGACGAAATTGAACAGATTTGCAACAGCCAATCAACTGTAACTCTTGAGGAGGGGGCGGGACATCTCTTCTCAGCTGCGATAAAATGCACTATAATTAAACAGAGGTTTTATAATTCTATGAACTGTTCTACAGCATTTCGAGAAAAAAATACTGTATAGATAATATGAACTTCAAACAATTTACCCAAGATTTCAGAGACAAGGCTGATTAAGGAGCCATTAAGATGGATGCAGTAATTGAAAGTGTACACTGTATTGTGCGAACAATCATGAGTCAGCCTGAATACACCCATTGGGTATATCATTCAATAGTAACCATGTACAGCATGCTTTTGAAAATCGTCTCACAAATTTGTGAAATAAGAATCGGTATGATATACAGTACTGTCTAGTATTACAATAAATAGGACTTTTCATCACAAAAATATCAAAGACAGTACAGTACATACTGCACAGAAAAAAAAATGTGAAAGAGGTTTGAGATCTGATTCTTTTTTCAATTTGAAATTACTGTACAATAATATTTTTACTAGAGTATTTTATCAATTGACCTCAGAGTACATGAAAGTTTTAACATAAAGGGACATTTACAGTGACTCCAAATCCCAGTACTGAACAGTATAAAAATGTGATAAAACCGTTTTGTGGTAGAAATTTTTGGTGGCTATGTTTTTAACTTGGTGAAAAGGATAAAGTAAAGTACCGATAAGTAAAGAGCTGAACAGTACAATATGTACTGTACTGTACTGTATAACAGACTTAACAAAATTATTATAGCTGTTCATTGTAAAATTAAAATATTTATTTTTTCATGAGACCACTTTCTTTGTAGTAATGATATAAAAAAATATTTAAAAACTCTGTTTACCAATAAAATTTACAATAATCTGAATGATTCAAAATTCTGTTCCAAACCTGTCTTCTTGGTTACCTACAAAGTGATTTAAGAATAAATTTTTAACAGAAAATAGTATATACGTACACAATTTAAATGTCTGTGCCTTAATTTTCTCTCAAATTATTAAAAAGTTACTCAAGATTGTAAGTTACTGATATGCTGATCAATAGTCAATGGGCATCATGAATTGTCTTAAATTATGAATCTCAGGACAAATCCTTCATACAAAGCAAGACATGTACGGTACAATATAGTGTACTGCACTGTACCGCTAATTGTATCTTTGTACAATGATTTTGTTTAGTATCTTTGAGGACTTACTGGCAGTGCTGAGAGTCTGAAGTGAGCGAGCAGCAGGCACTGGATGAGGTCGGCGTGTTCGACGAGGGGTAGAAGGAGAGGTTGGTAATGATCCACCAACTGCTACAGCTGAAGTAGCACCAGGGGTGGATAGTAATGATTTGTGTTCAGCCCCTTTAACACCACTCTCATATGAAGTGTTCATCAAACTCGACTGCGAAACACTAGACTTAGTGACTTTGTCATCTCCACGTGAAAGACGGCGTGCTGGAGATGGTGGCACCAAGACTGTGGCACCACCACTATCAAAAGATGTATTGAGGAAGGAGGGTGATGATCCCTGAAACCTTCCATTTGGTTCACTGTGTGAGGCATCTAGTAAATGGGGCGCAGACCCATGAAGTACATCAGATTTTTCACAACTGCCAGATGAATCACCTGAAACAATGGGTAAATGCTTTCCTTCTGTGTGATGTTGTGCAACAATGCCATCTCCTTCTGAATCTTTCAACTTAACATCTTTACTCTCCCTATCAAAAATGGAAAATGGTGATATGGGTAATGGTTGCTCTGCAGTATTTTTTTTAATATTATATTTAAGCAAATCACTCTTGGGAGGAAGGGGAGGTTTTTCATTGACACTTGACACTTCCTTCACTGGTAGTGGTGGCGGCTCATCCTCGTCCTCTGGGGGCTCACTTTCTGGTAGTGGTGGTGGCACATCACTATCATCTGGTGGTTCATCAGATGGAAGTGGTGGTGGTATAACACCATCCTCTGGGGGTGCACTAAATGGAGGTGCAGGATGTTCCTCACTGTCCTTCCCTGGACCACTTTGTGAAGATGGTGGGTATTCTTCACCATTTGTTGGAAGAGATACTTGTTTATAATCAGTGTTAATGTTATTCATTTTAAGAGGCTCATTGTCTTTAACAAAGTTATTCTCTGCACTTTCTTTATTGTCAGGTACTAGTTCCACAATATTGTATGGGGGAGTGCTCTCTGGAGGAGCCTCTGATACTTGTAAGGAATCTTTAATTTGAGCCCCCAAGTCCTCCTTGTTCTTTGGGGTATCATTTTCAGAAAGAGATGATTCTTCACTGTTCCTTGGTGGATTAATTTCTAGAACTGAAATTTCCTTTATATCTATGCCAGATTCACTCATCGGAGTTGGTGGGGGCTCTTCAGTATCCTTCAAATAATTTGGATCTTTTTTATCCAGCACTGTGTTACTCACTCCTGGTGAAGGAGGTCTGTCTTGATGTACATCACTACTACCCTCACTATAAGAGTTAGCAAGCAACTTCTGACTTGTTCCTTCTTGTACATCATCAGAGGTTGTGCTTCGTAACTGTCTGTCATCAGGTAGAGGCTCTTCAGTATCCTTCAAATGATATGGATCTTTTTTATCCAGCACTGTGTTGCTCACTGCTAGTGAAGGAGGTTTGTCTTGATCCATAGCACTGCTACCCACATCACAAGAGTTCAACTTCTGACCTGTTCCATCTTGTCCATCATCAGATGTGGTACTTAGTAACTGTTTGTCATCAGTTTTGCTCTCAGAAACTTGGAGCTCACACGACTGCAAAACAGCATCCCTGTTGGTTGAACTCTGTATTAGTACAGTAGTCTTATTTGGTAATTAAATACAGTACTGTAATATACTTATGCAGAGGATATTATTAATTGTAATGGGCTATGCTACTGGTAGTTATCTGTACGCTTGAAAAAATACTGCATATATTCTATAAGAACATAAAAAATTTAAAAGATTAAGGAGTATACTGATATCTTTTCAAAGGAAGCAAATGGTGCTTAAGGTATGGAAACATTACCCATTGCTCCGAGAACAAACCTTACAAAATATTCAGTGTGGTTACATTTTATTAATTACTGTACAGTCCTAAAATATTAATAACACTTGTCATACTCATATTACTGAATCACTCATGGACATATGAGAGATACTGTATGTGTATATAAAATTTGACTGATATGAAAAGTGCTCCTGGTAATTATGGAAATGGACTAATACCCAGTACTGCTGAGATTCAATGCCACGAAGTGTAAGAGGATGCACCTGGGGCGTACCAACGGTAAGGAGGCGTATCATATGTCCCAAAGGGATGAAGAAACTGCACTATTTGAGACTCAATGTGAGAAGGACCTAGGTGTATATGTTGACAATGAGCTGAAATTCCCGGGCCATTGCGAGAAGAAGGTAAATCAGGCAAATAAATTATTGGGTCTTATAAGAAGGTCGTTCAGATATCTAGACGGTCCGTCCCTCATAACGATCTTCAAGAGTGAAGTGCTAACCCCATCTGGAGTACTGTCACCCCGTCTGGTCCCTGAGATATGCTAGGGACTGTCAGTTGGTTGAAAATGTTCAAAGGAGAGCCACCAGACTGGTGCCTGCTCTTCGACACCTCAACTACCCTGAGAGATTGGAGCGCCTGAACTTGCCTAGCTTATACTACAGACGGGCAAGGGACGACCTAACTGAGGTGTATAAGCATCACAAGGGGCACTACTCAGTCGAGTGTCCTTACTTGAGCTGGCAGACGCTCGCCCCACAAGGGGTCACAGCTCAAGATTGAAGAAGCCGCAGGTCCAGAAAACTGTGAGGGCAAACTTTTTCTGAGTGAGAGTTGTGAACTCTTGTAACAATCTGCCAGAAAGTGTTGTGACGGCACCGAGTATGAGCTCTTTCAAGACCAGATTTGACCAACACTGGAGCAGGTTCAGGTACATTCAGGAGCCGGTGCATGCCCAGTACTTGCCAACAGTGTGTAACAGAGACGTGACTGATCGCCCAAGCTGCTAACGAGCCGATCAGTGGTGAAGAGGATAAAAGTAAAAGTAATTACCTGGCAATTTTGAAGAATTGTCAAGTACTGTACAATACAGTACTGTAGTATAGTACTGTACAATACTTGGCAAATCTGTACTTTACTGAACAGTATATTGATCTCACTGGTTTGTCTGCAAATTTAATCCAACTGTTAAATATATTCCATAGCTTATCGGCCTAAGCTTAGAACAGGAAAAGTAAAATTTTGGTCAACATTGGACTATGGGCAAAGGTCACAGGGGAGACTTCCAAGTGGTTATGTGCACAGTCAGTGCAAATACGTGAGACTGGCGACGTTGAATAGTGTGAAATTGTATAATGGATATACTCTCTCTCTCTCTCTCTCTCTCTCTCTCTCTCTCTCTCTCTCTTCTGTTACTACATTGTATCCTAGCGTCTGACACTTATGCAATTTGTTTAATGCCCGAGTCTGAAAAATAAATCCGCCATTTCTTTTACATAAAGTGGATAAATATCTGCACTCTAAAATAAAACCTTGTTTTAAAATTATAGGCATTGTTATGATACCATTATGCATTCGTTTGAAGCTGGTGTTTGACTGCTTTTTGCCCACTTTGTCTACTATGAGAATGTCACATATTCCCAGAATGTTTGATGTCAGTTAATGATGACCTTACCTAACCTAATGGGAAGTAGAGGATATGGGATTAGACGGACTGGGGTGTTACCGTCTGACCTTGTTTCTAATCTTCCTTTTGAAGCAACAATAATGACCAAAAATTTACTGATGCACTTCATAACGTCATTCACCTAATTTACCAACAAATATTGTGCCACTTTTTATAACCTCAGTACTGTACATATAAACTGGTCCCCAGTTGCCGATTATGATGTACCTGTACAGTAAATTTAATTCATAAATAACCTTCGCTATCAAACAGGTCAGGTACTACCGCCTGGGAAGATATTGGAAGCATATTGTTGTCTAATGGTAGACCCTGCTGCCATATGGAATCACGAAAATTATGACCAAGTCCCGGGTTGCTAATCTGACTTTCTGCCTCATTTACACACAATTACAGGGTCTCAATTGTTTCTCTTACTATTGACAACACAACTTACACATATTGTTTCTCACTTTTGATTTTTTTTTCATTTTTGCATTTCTTTATGGTTCTTTATTATTATTATTATTATTATTATTATTATTATTATTATTATTACGTCCCCAGCCTGATGTGGGTCAGTGACCTGTGCCAGGTGGGTTAATCCCGTAAAAAAATAATATATATATATATATATATATATATATATATATATATATATATATATATATATATATATATATATATATATATATATATATATATATATATATATATATATATATATATATATATATATATATATATATATATCATGTAAATCCACAATGAAAACGTGGATAAGATAAATCTTGATAAAATCACACGGGAAGATGGAAACAACGGAGTACCTTAGCTTTCGTCTTTATTCAAGACATCTTCAGAGGCAACTGGATTACATGGACAGAGAGAGGGTCAGTTCAAAACTGATAATATGTTACATAAATTTATTTGTCAGTGGCCCAAGGTTAAAAATGCTTTGAAAACCTTTGATCTAGATGTATGATAGTTATTTTGTGGGCCCCCTTTTTTCTGACCTGACTTGTCTAGTCACGTCACCTCCCTTCTCTTAAGCTCCTCTACGTGTGTGTTGGTGTGGGGATTAGTGGATGTCATCATTTTGACCTGTATATTTAAGCCTCTCTCTGTCCATGTAATCCAGTTGCCTCTGAAGATGTCTTGAATAAAGACGAAAGTTAAGGTACTCCGTTGTTTCCATCTTCCCGTGTGATTTTATCAAGATATATATATATATATATATACATTACTGTATTTTAATTATTCAGCGGCTAATGAGATCAATGTACAGCTGAGTTAGCTGCTGGATGCTGTACAATAATTTATGTCCGGACAAAATTCCAACAAAGAAAATGTGCGTATACTAAGACGTGGGATATCTTGAACTGATGCCATTTGTATCCTCGAGTCTCTTCCAGTTGCCATAAATAGTAATAATGAGAAATCGAACTGGTAAATTCTGAACATTTTTTTTGTCGTTTGTTAAAATGAACACTGTCTTCATCAGTTTTGCACGTAAAACTCTGAGAATTCACAATCTTTTTGGTTTATGTACACTCTAATCATAGGTGCTAGTTATGGTATGGGTAGAAAGTGAGGTGTGGTGGGCAAGGCAAGAGGAGTGAAGGACAGAACAGGAGGGTTGGTGGGTAGGGCGGGAGGTGAGCAGTGATGGGTGGTGTGGGCAAGGCCTTTAATAAACTATCTCCATTAAGAGCACCTCTAGACCACAGGGAAAGTGCCAACTGAACTGTACCGTACTAACCATTTAGGAATACTCCAGTAATCAGTCGTATCAAGTAAAAAAAAATGTGATCCATGGAATTTCAGACCATCAGCTTGAAGTAAATGTGTGTAACTGGAATAGATCCTGATGATAATACTCGTATATTGATTCAGCAACATGATTCAGTAACATACAATGTTACTGCAAAATAATGGAATATCATGTTGTCCCAGTTGGGGGTTCAATACAGCCCAGGAAAACTATGACGTTTTGTGGTGTAACTGTTCTATATTATCATATTGCAGTATCTGACACTCATTACATGTTGATAATAATAATAAAACAATAATAAAATAACAGTAATAATAATTCACGCTATCTGGGGCGTTCGGTTAGGTCAGGTTAGGATAGCGTTAAGCTGATCCAATAATAATGTGGTCAATAATACCAGTACAGACACGGGTTTAGTAACGGAAAAAACACCATCAACTACAAAAACTACCGTCGACGACAATAAAAATCAAATCAAACAACTAATAACTTGAAGTATAAATAAATGGTTATGTTCTTTTAATTCCCAGCATTGACGTGCAAATCTTTCAGAATCCCAGCTCTATTTCTGGCACATTTCACGTACAGAAAACAGGTGTGAGGAGTACTGTGAAGGCCACTGTCAGGTGCCTAGCGAGTTGTTTATCCTTATAAAGAGGCTAGGAGCGAGAGGACGTGATATGCATGCGAGTAAATAAGCCTAGCACCCAGTTACCTCTCAGAGAAGGAAGTATAGACACATTCTAATGCTGACTGTGACAAAGAACGAAAAGGGTAATGGGGATGGCTAAGGAATAAGTTTTTCGTAGATACATTATGTAACATTCTACATATCGAACCATTTCATCTACATCCTTCTTTCCTCACACAGCCAAACTGCGGAATGCTCTGCCTTCTTCTGTGTTTCCATACTCATACAAAGTCTCACTTCAAAAAGCTGGTCTTCCGGCATCTTCGTGGTGTAGATTAATATAATCTTTTTCTTTCTATTTTTAATGTATTTTTACTCTTATTTTTTCGCCCCCTCGGCCCAATTGTGGGTCGATGACGTGTGCCCGGGTGGGCTATTCCCAGTAAAAGAAAAAAAAATCTAGGTATGGTTTCTGTATTTCCTGCTGCAATGGTAATATAGAAATGATCGATTATTATAATTCACTAATATGATCACTCCCCAGGCAGTTCTGATATGTCGGCTAAACGTAGAAAATTCGAAGAGCTGAGAAACTTTTAAAAACATGCAAAAGTGAGCGGATGTGAACGGCTGGCGGGCGGTCAGACCCACGCTGTCAGCCGGTTATATTTGCATATGGAACGTCCTTATTGTATACATGACAAAGCTTCTCCCTGCCCCTCAACTATTTTCATTCGATATGTAATACTTACTACCAAATTGAAAAATTATTCCACTATTTTGTTTGTGGTACACTATATAATAATATTATGTATACTTATCGCTAAACAACAGTGTGCCGTGCTTCCATAGAATTCAATGGTAGCGAAATTAATTGTAAGAAAGGTAGAATAGAAATAAGGTTACCAGATGACATGTTTTAAAAATAAAAATAATAATAGTCGAAAAGTCGACATTTCCCAGCAGAGTCAGCACTCCTGGTGGGAGTGTTTGAGCTAAATATCACGTCTTTCGTCTATCATATGACTTATCGATAAATATGCTTATTGACGTTTTGAAGTCTTTAGAATAAACAAGATATGCAAAGCAACGTATGAAAACAATTGTTATATAATAAGCATGGCTAATCCAGTGTTCTGAAAGTTTCTCCTTATTTCTGAGGCTGGTCACTGCACCTGTTTGTATCACCAGCGATCCTGGGAATGTTATGATGTTATTTCCGACTTTGTGTAAAATTTGACACATATGCGGTTCTAATTTTATCTGCGTTGACACAATCAAGTTGCTGACGCCAGCTATAAACATGCGATTCTTACTCAAATGCACTACCAAGTGCGTGAGGACATACACACCCACATATTTCCAACCTTCTATCATGGCTGGATGGTCGTCACACCAACGAATATATAAATTATAGCCAACATCAGAAATCCCTCTGAGCTTTACGCTTCATAGTACAGTATGAAGATCGTGAAGTATATAACAAAAGGCCGTCCCTCACAACAATGAAGTCGCTGTCTGTGACTTCACCATCCAAGTACAGTAGTCAGGATGCAAGAGATAAAAAACCTCCTTGATATTAACACCATTTTATTTCAATCGCGGCGTTAGATTTGATTTTGACCATTTTGTTGGTGTAATAGTGCGCGCTCCAACAAATAGGGTCTTTTAAGCGCGTACTGTAGGTTAGATCATATACTAGATATCAACAATAAAAAAAATAAAAATACATCTGCCCTAGTTATGGATTAACTATGAGATGAGACACCCTGGAAGGCATATCTGCGAGCAAGATAACAGCTAACATTCGTACTGGTGATTATTTTGTTTTTTGTTTTTTAGCGGGAATTAGCCCACCCGGGCACAGGTCGAACTACCCACAACGGGGCCTAGGGGGCGAAAAAATAAGAACAGAAAAAAATTTAAAATAGAGAAGAAAAAGGTTATAGTGTGTTAATCTACACCACGAAGATGCCGGAAAACCACCTTTTTAAAGTGAGACAGAATGTATAAGTATGGAAATACAGAAGAAGGCAGAGCAGGAAAGAAGGATGTACTATAACGAGTTATTCGAGTATGACCGACATCCACAGAGAAACGGTGGGCACCGCGGGCAAGACGTGTGTTACGAGCCCACTACCTTGCCGGTGTCATGCGACAAATCTTCAGATGCGATAAACCTCCCGGGCTCAGCAATTACTGATGTTCATTATCGACATCTAAGATGTATGATTGATTTGTGGTTGATTTGTGAGAGCTGAAAATATTAATAAATACGGCAACGGAAGGTTTTGAATGAATTTCCCATTATATCTTGGGCAAACTGACTACAGTATAAAGATGATATCAAACATACTCACTACCAATGACAATGAAAGCACAAAGTGGTCAGTGCTTTGAAGTCGATGGAAATTGTGGGGTAAGAAAACAAAAAATGAACCAACCAAACCCAAAGAATCCTGACCTAACATGCCCTAACCTAACATTACAAAATCTTACCATACTTAACCAATGGTGGAGGCTGATCATGCGTGCACCGCGTGAAGAAGTAAACAATAAACACTTAAAGCGAACTGGAGAACCACCAAAGTTGTATTAATTTTACTAACTTTATAATTAAATTTAATACCCAAAACTAAGCATTTACCCCGGAAGGTTTTGCGCACGGAAGGTTTGTCGCGCGACACCGATTAAGTTTAACATCAGTGATAGGCCTCGCTCTCTTCTACCCCATACACGGACGCGATCTGTTGCCCTTCCCTTATTAATTTACTGCCCCCAGTGAGACTCTTGACTATATTTGTCGACGTCACTGACGTCGTAGAACATACGCATGAATACAACCACACACGTAAAAATAAATATTATAAGCTGTGGAAGATGTGGAAAGTGAGGAAGCAACCAACCATAACGGACTCCCAATTAATAACAATGGCCCCTTATAAAACCTTCTTTATATCTCATCACCTCACCCTTGGATCTATTATATACGTCTTACATATACTTATCAGCTCTTTAATATAAATTATAAATTATATATATATATATATATATATATATATATATATATATATATATATATATATATATACATATATATATATATATATATATATATATATATATATACATATATATATATATATATATATATATATATATATATATATATATATATATATATATATATATATATGCTGATAACCACAAGGAAAGAAGAAAACACGAAGTTTCCAAGCGCTTTCCTGTAATTCACATCTTCAGAAGTTCAGAGGCAACAGAGTTGCCTCTGAAGATGTCTTGCTTGAATAAAGACGAAAGTTAAGGTGCTCCGTTGTTTCCCTTTTCCCCGTGTGATTATACAAAACCTACAGTGATTTACTTGCATATATATATATATATATATCTTGATAAAATCACACGGGAAAATGGAAACAACGGAGTACTTAGCTTTCGTCTTTATTCAAGACATCTTCAGAGGCAACTGGATTACATGGACAGAGAGAGGCTTAAATATACAGGGTGACCTAAAAAAACATGCAGACAGTATTTACGAAATTTCAAATTTAATTGACTCATTATTTACTCATCTAACACTTGCTTAACAGCATTCAAATATTTGAGTTTGCATAAAGTGATTACAGATTTTTACATTGCATAACAAATATCAATATGATAAATACCTTAGTTACTACTGGAGTAATATGCTGGCATTTTAGTAAAGAGCGTAACTACGTTAATATTTTGATTATTAATTGCGTAAATGATGTAAATAATAAAGTTGGACTTGAGGTATTCTTGTATCGTCGATGCAAGTATACCAACAGTACCAACAGCAACACTTGACCAGCGAACAAGTACCATAATTATAGAGAGGAAACAAGGAATAATTAAATTCCATGTGGACGCTAAAATTCGCTTTATATACTGTACTCAGTGTACTGTATATGAGCAAGTATGAATAGATAATACAACTTATTGTCTTATCTCTTTTTTGCCGCTTTCCACACCGCTACCATTATTTGCCCTCTTCTCCGGAGTTTTTTTTTACCTCTTGATCCACACAACAGAAAATGAATAACCATTTACAGGTGGTAAGAGCTAGCAAGAAGACGACATACGGCAGGCAATTAAACACACTCCAGAACCCTGGCTTAAACTCCTTGCGAATTAACCGAGCCATTATATTCAGTAATTGATGTAGTTTTTGTGGATAACAGTTTGTCGTGTATATTATTTTTTTTTCTAAACACACTATATGCCTTACTTGCTTTACGTATATAATATAAGTAATTAACCGAATCGGGTTCACTCTACTATACTTTGGTTTCTCCTAAATAAACTATTTTAGTTTCAATTTCAAACAAATATAATTGGTATTCTAATCATAGCAGATGTTACATTTTGAGAACGTTGTTATATTTGAAAGTACCGGTAGTTATTTAAGGTTGGAATTATATTTAATATAGTCTTACCTTCCGTCAGCTACAATGTTGTGTGGCGCCTCTTTCTCGTCCTCCTCCAACACCTCCTTCGCACTCTGTTTTTCCGTGACTCCTTCACTCGCATTGTCGTCTTGCACCCTATCCGCTAGTTCCTTACTAATATTGTTATTATTTATTGACTGTAAATATTTATTTTCACTGTATGCATCAGTAACACCCGAGTTTTTTGTATTATTTTTATTTTCAGTCACTACAGACATCATGCTTGATTCGTTACTAGGTTTATCTAAGTTAAAATGATTAGAATCGTCTGATGGGTCTTTACTGCCCGTGTTTTCCACTTCATCACTTTCTCTGATCACTAAATCCCGAATGTCACTGGAACTAGTTTGTTTTCCTGGAGTTGTGGGTACATCAGCTTTGGGATCTCTCTTGGGACTTTGGTCTCTCTCAGGGGTCTCATACCTATCTGGGGTGCTGTATCTCTCAGGGGTTGAGAATCTCTCCGGAGTTGTGTGTGTGTCAGAGTTTTGCTCCCCGTCTACACTCACGTCAATCACGGAATCCGACTGTTTTTCTAAATTAGAACTTTTGATGACAGGCTCTGAAGTAGTTTGCGTGTGAATTTTATCCTCACTAGGCTCTAGGTCTGGAACTGTCTTCGTTTTCGAATTCAAACAGAGGTTGGGGCTCGTTTTTGGTGATGTGTTGCTGTCTCTACCCTCTGCTAATTGTCTCCTTGGGCTTTGGCGAAGAGCAGCCGGACTTGGTTGTCTTTCAGGAGTGTTGGACTCGCTAACAGGACATGACTCTGTATCAGAAGGACCATTTTTGTCCGCATTTTGGCTAGGATGTCGGGATGTCTCAGGAGTCTTACTCTCAACCTTCAGCCCTTTCTCTGGGCTTTTGCTCTTTCCTCTCGATCCCTTATCTGGGCTCTTTCTGTCCGAGGTCAGCTTCCGGAAAGAGGCGAGGCGTCGAGCAAAGCTGGGGGGAGTTCTTTTCTCTGAAGGATTTTTTTTCTCTGGACTTGACCTCTCCTTATCCGAGCTGTGTTCTGTCTCAGAGTCTTGTTGCTCGTCAGGTTCTTTGTGTTTATGGCGAACATGCTTCTTGGCCCAGTTCAACATGTCGAGTGTGTCTTGAATGGTGGCGGTTAGTGTGTCACAATTATCACAAATGTATGGGTCTCCACTTTTTTCTTTCACAGATAAATAGTAACTCTTTAAATATCGATAAATCCTTTATTTGTGATGATGTATGGTTTTTGAAGTTCGGTTGATGATGTTGGTTCAGAAGCTCCGGTTACTCCTTGCCTGCGGAAGAAAATGAACATTAGAAGTATGAATTTCATTCAGGACAAGTATTGTTTAATAAAAAATAAATAAAAAAATGGGCTGATGCTCGCCATGTCTACAAACAGTGCAATTGTTGTAGGGCGAGTTACATTGTTATTTATACCTTTTTGTCATACACTATTCATAAAAGGATGCCGCGACGATCAGTTAAGCTAAGGTCGCTAAACGTTTCGATCAGTGGAAATGTAAGGTTGTTCATTCATTACTGCGCTTCAATAACTAAGGTAATACACTAAACATCAACAATTAAATATCAAAATATGTATTTCTCTGAAGTGATGTGTAATCTTGAGCAAGGGCAGGACATACTCGTGGACTATTACTCAGAAGAATCGCTTACATCACACGTTCCACACTTGGCGAGTCCTTATCAATAACACACAAGTGTGAATCATGTAGCAGCTATTTCCAAGGCCTGGCTGATAAGAATTCGCTACGTCATTAAATTCCGAAGGTAGCTAACACGAGAAGATAACTCGTATCTCTCAACATTATGCATCGAATAAAGAGCTGCCATAGTCTCAGACTAACATTTTCCACATTAAATTGCATCTACCATTTTTCAGTTCATACTAAAAGTTTGTTTGGGTCTTCCTTGTAATTTTTCAGTCTGCATTAGATTTAATTATACGCCCTATATGTGTGCCCTTAGCAAATTAACTTAAGATGCTGTCATCACCTACAGCTGTGTCGTTAATGATAAACAGTAATAAACAGTAACGTTCCGAGTACTGGGCCTATAGGAATACGCCAGAAGTGACGTTACCCTAATTGAAATTTTGTATCACTTATACCGACTGTTTCCTGTGAGTTAAACATGCCCTAACCCAATTTTTTATTTCCTCTCTAGTACCTGCATGTGCTACCACTTTACTTTTCAACTGAATTAGAATATTGCGTGCATTCACAGTCACTAAGTACGTAAAGCTAATTTATACAGGACTGGTTGTAATAGTCAATTATTATGGTGCTGTTAAACGAACCGAAAGACGAAACAGTAATTGTTGGGTTTTCTCTTAAAATCCGGCTGTTTAATATAAGATAATATTCTTTAACGCTTCGCAACAACAAAACCGAAATTGGATTGACAAAGAACTGATTAGCATTTTAAATCCAGACACGACCCGGGGGCTGGTGAATTAATATAGGCCTATAATTATCAAGGCTCCAGACTCTCCAAGGTTCGTACGATAACTTAGTTTTAACTTAAGATTTAAGACCACGCCTAACCTATTGATTAGCACAACAATAGCTTCGAAACATAGCATGCAAAATATACTAATATAATTTAAATTAATACCAGCCAAATTTAAATTGAAGAATCTTCCCAAAGTTTGTGTGTGTTTAATTTTGCCTCCTAGTTAGTGTAATTTTTGGACGTTCTCTCTCTCTCAAGTCCATTAGATGCATCCTCAAGCATTTTTTTTCAGCTTCAAGGAATATTTATCGTGCACAACATGGAGAAATGTGGACACCATGACTACTTGTACTGTTGGTCTATCTGGTATACGTAGAGCATCACTGAAAACGTCATTGTAAACACAAAACTGCAACAATTACATCATATTTTGGTTGTATACATTACTTGTTGAACGAATACGAATTGGATATTAATTTTCCACGATATAACTGAATAGAAATTGTAATGTTTGTACCAGCAAGTACACTCAGAGCTGCTGCCGCGGCTGAGATATCATTATTATTGTATTTCTCCTTTAATTACACCTTTATCTGCAACTCTTTGTATCATGGTCTATCGTCCAAGGTTATACGACGGAACCTTCCATTATGAGTAATAAAAATAATAATAATAATTAACGGTTTATTGAAAGAGCTTGGCAGCCAGAAGGCTGAAAATATACAGTTACATATTTGGGGAATGGGTTTCGAATTACAAATAATATACAAGCAACATAAGTGATGAGTATCACCGCGCAAGCCTGTAGCTGCGAAAAATGTTGACACTTGTTTCTAGTAAGCTAACCTACCTGGTATTGTAGCAGTGATGTTTTTCTATACTATACTGAGTGCTGGTGAGTGATGCCTAGCCTTTTATTACTCTTTATCTGGCCGGACGGATATGTCGTCATGAGACTTGTGTTCGGGTGAGGTGTTAGTATTATTCATGATGCATTGTTGTTGTTTGTAACCTCAGTACATGCTCCATTGTGAAAGAACAAAATGAGTAATAGTTATCTAATGTATATCTACTGACATTACACTGGTTAAACAACGGTATTACAGCTGGAGCTCAACACATTCGGCGATGATTCAACTTAACCGCCATATTTCATCAATGTGGTTATATAATTACGGTCTTATTCTCGATGTCTCCATGTCCCTATTTCGAGGAACAGAAGTAAATATACTAGTGTCAGCATATTTCCTAGATAACTATGGACCAAACAGTTGAATTAATTACAAATTATATAAAATCTTGAAATTATGGCCATCTCAGGTTTACATTCTGTAAGGTAGAGTTCTAATTTACCATAAAATGTTATTCGTTGGCCTTAGCAGTTGATGTATTACTTGTCTGTCTGTCCGTGAGTTGTGTGTGTTCCAGTCCAAGTATGTTGTGAACGCGATACCTCCAATAAATAGATGTGAATTTTGATAAAACTTGGTAGGTGGGACGAGTAAAATAATAAAAAAATCCCTTGTATTTTTGGGAATTGTGGATTATGGTTTCTTAAGTTCAAATTAATTATTCTTGAACTAAGATTTTTACCTTTATTACAAAAAGTGGATTTTTATAGATATAATCGTATGACTGGAGTATCAATGTAAGTCATGTGTATATCATAACAGGGAAAAATCATATCTCATCCAACACTTGAAAAAAAAGAGACATTTTCATGAGACCATCACCCTGACTCATTATCACATTGATTAGATTAAAATGAGCGATGTAAGATAACACGTGACAAACAGTGACACAAAACACATCTCAGCCCAAGTGACACAGAACACCTCTCAGCCTATGTGACACAGAACACGTCACAGCCTATGTGACACAGAACACGTCACAGCCTAAGTGACACAACACCTCACAACCTATGTGACACAGAACACCTCTCAGCCTAAGTGACACAACACCTCACAGCCTAAGTGACACAGAACACCTCACAGCCTAAGTGACACAAAACACCTCACAGCCTGTGACACAGAACACCTCACAGCCTATGTGACACACAACACCTCACAGCCTATGTGACAGAACACCTCACAGCCTATGTGACACACAACACCTCACAGCCTATGTGACAGAACATCTCACAGCCTAAGTGACAGAGAACACATCATCAGTGCCGGAGTTAGACCTGTGGAGGCCCATGGGCAGCCTCTTTGTGGAGGCCCCCCTCATTATAACTACCCAAGAGGGTGGGGTGGCGAGTGAAGCAACCCTAAACATCTGGGAGTTCTGGGGGGCGCTGTAAGCCCCCCGGGAAAATTTTGAAATTTGAACACTTCTTTGGAGAATTTTGAAGCCATATGCAGTTATATTGAAGAAATTAGAACATTGAGAAATTTTTAATTAACTGTATATTTATTGATAGTGTACAAATTCCCAACACACACACACACACACACAAAAGTGAGACATGATTGGAGTCATTCATGTGGTTTAAAGTCGACCAGCCCTGATATAGCTACTACCGCACATGTCAAAAATTTTCAAGAGACTTCACAGAAAAGAATATATTATTGTTTATTACAGAGAGATGATTCTTTGCATTATTAATCAGATAAACCTCTACTCAAATAATGGTTCTGTCCAAGAATGCATGTATAGGCTTCTTTAAGTCCAAGGTCAGATAGATTCAGAATAAGTATTAACTCAACTATAAATAAAATTGAAGTTTTGCATCCAATAGTAAAACAAATAAACAATTTAATGAATTTGATAAAATTATAACAAAAGTATGAACATGTTGGAAAAAACAAGAATTTTAATAAAAATAACTGCCATTGACCATGGATAATGTTTGTGGAATTCTAAATATATTATTAGCAACACAAACAATAGCATTCATTAAAAATATACCGTTCATAGGAAAACCAGGTATTCATGAATTTCAAGGAGTAGCTAGCCTAATTTCTATCACGCTTCTTGCTGAACATAGTTTTACGTGATGGAATAGATAAACATGAATTTTAAAGAATGAAAATAAAAATAATCCAAATGAATAAACAAATAAATAAAATATTGAAATATGTGGAGGCCCCCAGATTGTGGAGGCCCCTGGGCAGCTGCCCACTTTGCCCACTCCTGAATCCGGCTCTGCACATCATACCCTAAGTGACACAGAACACCTCACAGCCTAAGTGACACAGAACACTTCACAGCCTAAGTGACACAGAATACTTCACAGCCTAAGTGACACAGAATACCTCACAGCCTAAGTGACACAGAACACTTCACAGCCTAAGTGACACAGAACACCTCACAGCCTAAGTGACACAGAACACTTCACAGCCTAAGTGACACAGAACACCTCATACCCTATGTAACACAGAATACATCATAACCTATTACATGAGTGATTACAATACTGTACCTCACAACCCAAGAGACACTGTACAACGCCTCACAACAGAACATACAACCACAACCTAAGTGACACAGGAAAGGCAAGATGGGACAGGTGATGGGCCAGGTGGTAAGGTAATACCGGGAGAGCTTGACACACAGCTTCCTCCTTCACCTGTAAACTGGTTCCGAGACGAACTTGATACGTGAGCGATGACTTGAGTGTAGGAGGGGTAGTATTATGAAAGAGACATGGAGAAGAAACATCAATAATAAGAGATAACCGACAGTGAGAAAGGTAGAAGATATAACGAAAGAAGCGTGGAGTAAAAACACCAATTAATAATGAAAAAGAAAACAATTGAAAGTACACTCATAATTACGAGAACCGATGGTGATAGTAAGAAGTAGAAAGTGTAGTGAAAGTGGTATAGAGAAGAAACGGCAATAATAAGAGATGAAAACGCTGATAGTACACTCATAATTAACGAATGATGATAAAGAAACAGTCGACAAGAGAAGAAATAGAATGTATAGCAAGAAAGAATGAAAATAAAATAAATGATTAAAACATTAAAAAGAAAACTTATAAATTTGTTACCTAAACGATGATGAGACGTGACTGACAAGGAGAGAGGGGGTTTTGGTATTATGAAAGGAGTAAAAAAAAAAAAAACCCGCACCACAACTGAACGATAAATAAGGCACAGGGAAGAAACGTGAATAACTTGAAAAATCGTATAAATATATATCAGCGGATTCGACGACTTTATGAGTATAGGTGGGAGGGCGGGGGGGGGGGGTTCGTAAATAAGAAATAAAAAATTATAATAAATACCTATCTACTGAACTTGATCCTAATTCAATGAATGAATGGAAAGAGTGGGGTAAT
This sequence comes from Homarus americanus, assembly GCF_018991925.1. Taxonomy (NCBI): domain Eukaryota; kingdom Metazoa; phylum Arthropoda; class Malacostraca; order Decapoda; family Nephropidae; genus Homarus; species Homarus americanus. Next base: position 7,736,126 of record NW_024737042.1, on the reverse strand, counting down.
TGCAGAAAAGGAAACATACAGGTTAATAAATATTAAACATTAAAAAATAAATGTACAGGTATTTATTAACTCAATGTACAAAACGATGGTTAAGACGTAGCTCCGACTACTACGAGAGAAGCGTCATAAAGATACAAGCGATAAGCAATAACAAAATAAAATAAAATATAGAAAATCTGAAGATGTATAAAATGAATATGTGTACACGTGCTGGCTTTAACACTTCAAGAAACATGCGCCTCTTGAAAGCTGTGTAGACTTAATGCCGATACAGCTTGAGGAAGTCGTCAGGCAAGATTACAGATAATCCGCCTTGCTTCGTTGAAAATTAAAAATGCTACCGGAGAGGAAGATATCTGGTATGGCAAAACTACCCTTGCTAGGCTGTTTTGATTCTTAAAAATTCATACGTTAATTTTCCCTGTAACTAAAGATGTTAGGAAGCTTCATTTTGGCCAACATGGCAGTAGTATCGTTGTGTTTCGGCCTGAATAAGCCAGTTTTATGTATCGTCGCGTCTCAAGTTCAGAGTGAATAATTTACGTAAGAACCTTAGTATAGTCCGCCAGCAAAATCCAAAAGGGGGCTTAGTTAAGGAGTTAGCACAAGTGATTGGGTAGAAAAATGCCAATGGTACCAATTGTCAGGGTGATGTGTGGGGTTCATCACCAAGGTTGGATGTACAGTAGAGTCTGAAAGTGGTGCAAGTCTTTATTACAGAACCGTTTCCAGAGCAACCATCGTCAAATTATGACAAACACCTATCTTCGTTGAAACTGCTATGACTTTGTTATCAAATATGCTAGGAACACAAGTCTGGTGTTGAATGAAAGGTCTGAGGTTGTTCTAAACAACCATTATTACTATTGTTCAGCTAATTTGCATATAATTATATCACAAACCGATTTTTTTTAATCACGTTTTCTTTTTCTGTTGTTCATTTGTTGTTGTGTCTTTGCGGCTTAAAATAATTCTTTTATCCTCTTCGCCACTAATCTTCTTCACCAAAAGATCGGCTCGCTAGCCGCCCGGGCAATCGGTCACGTCTCTGTCACGCACTGTTGGCAAATACTGGGCATGCACCGGCTCCTGAATGTACCTGAACCCGCTCCAGTGTTGGTCAAGTCTTGTCTTGAAAGAGCTCACACTCGGTGCCGTCACAACACTCTGGTAGATTGTTCCAAGAGTTTACAACCCTCACTCCGAAAAAGTTTGCCCTCACGGTTTTCTGGACTTGCGGCTTCTTCAATCTTGAGCTGTGACCCCTTGTGGGGCGAGCGTCCGCCAGCTCCAAGTAAGGACACTTAACTGAGTAGTGCTCCCTGAGATGCTTATACACCTCAACTAGGTCCCCCCTTGCCCGTCTGTAGTATAAGCTAGGCAAGTTCAGGCGCTCCAATCTCTCAGGGTAGCTGAGGTGCCGAAGTGCAGGCACCAGTCTGGTGGCCCTCCTTTGAACATTTTCAACCAACTGACAGTCCCTAGCATATCTCGGGGACTAGATGGGGAAGCACTTCACTTCTGAAGATCGTTACGAGGGACGGACCGTCTAGATATCTGAACGACCTTCTTATAAGACCCAATAATTTATTTGCCTGATTTACCTTCTTCTCACAATGGCCCGAGAACTTCAGCTCATTGTCATCATACACACCTAGGTCCTTCTCACACACAGTCTCAACTTGTGCAGTTTCTTCATCCCGTTAGGACATATGATACGCCTCCTTACCGTTGGTACGCCCCAGGTGCATCCTCTTACACTTAAAATAATGCTGTCTGGTAGGAAATATATCTAGCTTATCACAAATGTTCATTGTATGGAATAAAGGATCAGGAAAATATCAAATATGCCTTAGTTTCCATGCCAGAGTGAACAGTCTACCATGCCATTGTGATGCTACTTACAAAACCTGAAGTCAACTCTTATTGAAATCATGTCGATGTGGCTCCCGTTCGAAAAAAAAACGGGATTTGTATCCGTTTTACTCCACTTAAAGCTTTTCTTAAGTTCTTCATGACAAAATGATAGACTCGCCAATCAAGTGTCGGCCGGGAACAAGCGATAGCTTATCATTGATGACGCCACCTCACACCCCCGAGACCACTACCGTACTTTCTACCCTTATCTCCACCTATTGTCACCGCGTGCTCCATCGCCCCCCAGATAATATACTCTCGAGTCTCGATTGTGACAGGGGTTTATCACTGATTAACTGATTTAATAGATATTTATGATATTTTTAGTGAAGAGTATTCCTCCACCTATTCCAGGTCATCACCCCAAGTGCACTAGGCTCGCGCATGCCGTTCATTGAAGTCTTTCCATCGTCGTCTACATTTGTCACACAATTTTTTTAAAGCGCTTAATTGTTTTAACGTGTGCCTGGCAAACAGTTCAAACCACGTAAACAGTTCAAACGCAGCCCGGCCAAAGAAGAGCAAGCAGACTGAGGTCGCTGTGGTCTAGAATAACCCTAAACGCAAAAGTTCCTATGAAATTTAGAAAAAAAACTATAAACTCGAGAATAATATTGCAATAATACTGTATGTATGAAATAGTTCTACCTAGTAATAGCATACATTTAAGATTATTCTGCGCCACATCCCGACACTGAAACAAAAAGTTTTCCTTATTTTTAACAAGATAAAACCATAAACAAACTGAACCCGATCATAATGTTTATTACTCCCCTCCGCAGCCCACCGCGAGGATAAGCTTGCTACTAAAATTAAGATCTGCGAAGTTTTGACATTAGGCACACAACCAGATAGTACTGGATGGTGAGCGGCCTTGTGTGAGCGGGGCTTCGTAGCTACTGTGTGAGGCGGTAACTGGCTATGTTCAGTTCAGTTTTACCCAGTAAAAAATCATCGCACAAGTTTACATTGATTCAGCATGTATATAGACTACACTAGACAATGAGGGTATGCAATATACATACACATTGTACCTTGACAACAAGAATGTGGGACTGTTTGTCTTGACTGCCAGGGCCCATTGTACTCACTCCCTTCGCTTTATTTATACATTTAGTTGTTTTGAGTCTGCACTTCGCATTCTCAACGGGAATGCAGAAAAGCTGCATTTATTGTTATTATTATTATTACTGTATTATTGTTATTATTATTATTATTATTATTATTATTATTATTATTATTATTATTATTTTAGTTTCACTATTAATTTCTAAAATAACTTCCAGTTTGTAATTCTCATCATCTTGGAAAAAAGACTGGTGTTCCCTTAAATCAGTTACAACCGTGCAGGAAGTTTAGATGACACTTCTGAACTGTCTTTACCGGGGAACCATTCATCAATATCTACTGTACACTGATCACTATATAGTACCAGGTTTAATAACAGGATAGTTCAGTGACTTCTGAAGAGCCGATGCTTCATATATTTTATTATTATTATTATTATTTATACAAGCACACCGTAGAAATATTTTCTCCCGGCAGTCTTCTCAACGGTGACAATCTGCAAGGATTTTCACTCCCTGCCACATCAATTTCAATTTCAACATCAACTGTTTATTCCTTGATAGAGGAAGCGGGATCCTTGTGCTGTCACAAGGTACCCCTGTACAATAACACCAGAAGCATCTGGCAAGTGTCACAAGTATATACAGTATAAATATTATAAAGGGGCTTACTAAAGCCTAAGGAAGGAAGGATATTCCTTTAACACATTATCAATATTATTTACATAATATCTGGCCAGTATGGGGAGGCATCATTGATTTATTGTTCACGTAATTTCATCAATATTTCCCAAAGAAACACAAACGATGGTTTGGGGTGAATGAAGCATCACAATCCAGTGGAAAGTGTACACAACATGGACTCGTGCCAAGAGCAAGAAGTGAGTTATCTTGCCCACCTAAAAGGTTTAGTAAGGAGTAACACCGGTACTGACACCAAAGAGGTGATACATATTGCCAGAGAACAGAGGGTTGGCAGCGATTATTTGGGAGCCAGCGTGCGGGGTTAGCAGTGAGAAGTGTAGGTTGAGAAATGTTGCCAGGCAAGGAAATGTTAACTGGCAGGGAAGTGTTACCAGATAGGGAAGTGTTACCAGATAGGGAAGTATTGGTAGCAAGGAAGTGTTAATTGGCAGCCTGGCAGGGAAATGTTCCCAGATAGGGGAAGTGTTGGCAGGAAAGGAAGTGGTGACTGGCATGAAGTGTTGTCTAGCAGGGGGTGTTTGTTGACAGCAGCAGGAAGGGAGGTATTGTCAAGCAACCAGAACTGTCCTGCAGGCTGAGAGGCACTGTAGGGAGATGAGTGAAGGGGGGGAGGGGAGAGCGGTGAGGTGAGCGCGTGCTACGCCACACATGACCTACTGTACACCTGGCGACCATAACACACTGTGACCCACACCTGATTAACACCACACACAATTATCCCTATCACCAACTACCACAGCCACCATGGTTATCATCAAACCACCACACTTCACCAGCACAACCACCATTACCATACTCCACTACTACCAAACTAACCCTTTAATTAACTTTCTTAATATAATAATTGCATATTCAAAGTTATTATTTGTTTCCTATTTCAACTTCCCGTTTCGTTTTACATACAGACAAATACACCATAAAAAAAGACCACGTTATCTCCGCCGCTACCTCTCGAGATCCAGCGGCCTGTCATAGGTTCTTGAATTAGTTATGACGTCACAACTTCTATGTTTACCGGTCACGGCATTTGCGTCAAGAGCGTAAAATAGCTTCCGAGTTCTAGTCCTATTTCTTCTGGGAATTCGTAATTTCATCCTCCCCAGTTACTAGACCATATGGACCTACTTCCATGGCTTGTAGTGTCATACTTGCATAAGCTAATTCGAAATTCTGTCTAGTTTATCAGAAGTATTTTGAACGAAGGAAGTTGTCTCATGATCGATCGAAAATGTTTTCGCTAAATCAGTACTGTTTTTTATTTTATTTTCACTATTATTTACTCTTTATAAATAATATTCATTATTCTTTTATCCCTGTCGTTTTTATTATTATTTGTTATCTATAATTATTTAATTTTCCTTAATCACTTAGTCACTTACACAATCCGATCGCATTTAGAGAAAAGCAAATTAATCTACGACTCTCAACATGGGTTTACAAAAGGAAAATCTTGTCTAACAAATCTGCTGACGTTTTTTAGGAAAGTCTTCGAGGTAGTAGATAATGACGAAAATTACGATGTTATTTACTTAGACTTTAGCAAAGCATTTGACAGAGTACCGCATCAGAGGCTTCTGAGAAAAATTAAAGCTCATGGTATCGAGGGGAAAGTTTTAAATTGGATAAAATCATGGCTCACCGATAGAACGCAGAGGGTCAGCGTAGATGGTGTTAAATCTGAGTGGGGCCGCGTAACCAGTGGGGTTCCCCAGGGGTCAGTACTAGGCCCACTCTTGTTCATAATCTACATAAACGATCTAGATACTGGGATCAGCAGTGTCATAAGCAAGTTTGCGGATGACACCAAAATTCAGAGCAGGATGCAAATGCATTACAGGAGGATCTAAATAAACTGCAGGGGTGGTCTGAAAAATGGCAAATGAAATTCAACACCAGCAAGTGCAGCGTACTTAATATTGGAAGAACAAATACTGTCAATATATACAGCCTTAACAACATCAACCTAGAGAAGTCGACTTGTGAAAGACACCTAGGGGTACTTGTAAGCCCGGACCTACGGCCTAGAAAACAGTGCGTTAATGTTCGAAATAAGGCAAACAGAGTATTGGGTTTTATATCTAGAAGTGTAAGTAATAAGAGTGCAGAGGTCTTATTGCAACTATATCTTGCGCTAGTCAGGCCGCACCTCGATTATGCGGTTCAGATCTGGTGCCCTTATTATAGAATGGATATCAATTCACTAGAGTCGGTGCAGCAAAGAATGACGAAAATGATTCCGGGACTTAGAAACCCTCCATATCAGGATAGGTTAAAGAAACTAAACTTGCATTCTCTAGAAAGACGAAGAGTGCGGGGAGATATGATAGAAGTATTTAAGTGGGTGAAAGGAATCAATAAAGGGGATATAGATAAAGTTCTTATAATATCCGAGCAGGATAGGACTCGTAGCTATGGATTTAAGTTGGATAAGTTTAGGTTGAGGAGGGAGATAGGAAGGAACTGGTTCACAAATAGGGTGGTGGACGAGTGGAACAAGCTTAGCAACTTTGTAGTAAGTGCTGGAACGCTGGAAAGTTTCAAAAGGAGGCTGGATAGATCCATGGATGATAGAGAGTGGTAGTAACTCTCGACAGGAGCTGCCATGCACAGGCCAACCGGCCTATTGCAGACTCCTTATTTTCTTATGTTCTTATGTTATCACACAAGCACTTAGGATGACTTATACCGATGGGATTACTGCACCTGTTGAAACATACATGAAAGTATGCCCATAAAAAAGTTTAGACAGTTGTGGTCTGAGTAGTCAGTTTAATTAAAAAATATATAAATATGCAATGTACACCCGTAAATTACTTGATTAAGCAGTGACGATATGGCAGAGTTTATGTATGTATGTATGTATGTTTGTGTGTATGTATGTATGTACAGTATATATATATGTATGTATAAATAAATCAGTAACTAAACTGATATGTAGAGTATGTCTGCCCTTCACTAAGATATTAAAAGAAAATAAATACAGTACTGAACGTTATAAGACTTCACACATACACTGGATATCATCTTCAAGTTGATTATATTTGACTTATGAGTAGAGAGGTTCAGCTGAGTCAACACGGCGTCACTATGCTTACTTGTCACGGTAGATCGAGAGAGAGAGAGAGAGAGAGAGAGAGAGAGAGAGAGAGAGAGAGAGAGAGAGAGAGCGCGCACACACATACACGCCATTAGGATAATATAAACCATCTGCTTGGATATTTAAACTGAGAAATTTACTTAAGGTGTAGCAGGTGTTGGAGAGAGAAAAGGCAGATGATCTGAATTTAGAGACGAGACGAGACGAGACGAGACGCATCTCCTCTATCATTAAATCCATCTCTCTATATATATTTTTCTCTCTCTTTACTTCTATCTCCCCTCATCTCTCTCCTCCAATCTCTTCTTCTTGCCTCCCTCCCTCTTCTACTTCATTCAACCGTCCTAATTCTTTCCCTCTTCCTCCAATTCCTCCTCCTTCACTCTGTACCTCCCTATCCCACCCTTCCTCCTTCATCCTGCTATTCCTCCTCCCTTCCTCATTACCTCTCAATTCCACTATTCTTCCTACTTCTCTCCTTTCTCATCCAATTCCTCGTTGCTACTCCCTCCCTCATTACCTCTCTCTCTCACCCTTCCTCTTATTTTCCCTCTCTCCCTCTATATCTCTCCACCGCACTCTTCTTTCTACTTTTCTCCTTCCTTCTCACCTCACCTCACCTTCCCTTCAAGGCGGCAGGTCAAACACAATCAGACAGTGGAAGTAATTTAACTAAACTACCCTCCCACTTTCGTCCCATCACTGTCTTGACTTTCACATATCTTACATAAGAATATATGGAGTAAATATGTATCTTTATGGGAAGAAGTTAAATGTTTATCTTTATGGGTAGAAGGTAAATATGTATCTTGTATGGGTAGGAGACGTCAAATGTGTGAATAGAAACTAATGATGCACTCAAATATTTATTTTTGTACTTGGGTTTATAGTATTTTATATGCTGTGTGTGTGTGTGTGTGTGTGTGTGTGTATGTATGTGTACTATAGCTGGATGATCGTCATACTCGATTCCGAGTGACAGTAAAGTAGTAGTAGTAGTAGTAGTAGTAGTAGTAGTAGTAGTAGTAGTAGTAGTAGTAGTAGTAGTAGTAGTGTGTGTGTGTGTGTGAGAAACGGATCAGCAGCGAGTTATAGTAATTACGTCAGCATACGAACAATACTCGGAGCCCAGGAGACAGACAGACAGACAGACTAATAGACAGATAGACATAAAGACACAAAGGAACATCCGAATAGGCAGATAGACCGACAGACATACTGACACAAAGGGACAGATAGTAAGACAGATAGACATTCGTTTCCTACCTGGCCGTAACATCAGCTCCTTCACTCATATAAAATTACACTAAAACAAGGAAGTTAACTGTATAACGCAGTAAATTATAAGACCTAGTCCAGGGCACAGTTGTCCTACCTGATTATCGGGCTGAACCTCTCCTAGGTAACCTAATCTAACCAAACTTAATTCTTACCTACCAAGCTTAACCAAAGCTAACCTAACCTTACTTAATCAAACGTAACCTAACGTAATCTATAACAGTTAAATGATCTGATTAGGTTAGCGTTAAGCTTGGTAATCTTAAAGGTGAAATAAGCTAGAAGGGATAATCTTTAGGTGGTCCTAATATTCTAATTCAATTACTGTATTATCAAAACGCGAGTATACGTGGCCGTCTTCCACGTCTGCCTGAAGAAGCATCTCTACACAACTTCTCTGTGGGTTTGTTAGTCCTTGAAGTCAACGTCCTTTCTCTCACTGTTTTACATGACAACTGAAATTACCAATTTAACCAATAAAACTGCGGTGGCGTCTGTGTTTAATCGCGTTCTTGACCCTAAGATGACTAACATAACTTAAGGTCAGTCTAAGTCTTGTGCAGTACGACACTTTCCCCCAATGTGATGCGAGGATGTCTAGGAAATCATTTTGTTATAACACTTACATGACAGTCATAATACAGTCGAAATTACACCGAGAACGATACTGTACCGTAAGGATGTATCTTAAGAAATAATTTTAAGTTCTTACACATACTTGGTAGTTACAATACAGTCAAAATTACACTGAGACTGTACCGGGTGTGTTCACTTACCTCCCCAAATTTAGAAGGAACAATTGACGTTCGAATCGATAAGGATCCAACTGAGTGTGAGAGGAGTGATAAGGCGTTTATTGTAAAGCGTTAGCTATTCTGTCTGCGAAAACGCTGCTGCTGACTTCTACCCATGACACTTTCAGAAGGAAAAACTAACTCCTCGATCAGGCGTTAGCGTTTAAAGCGGGCAGAGGCGTCAGAATTGGCTAACAACCAATTACCTAGTTTCCCCCACTGAAACAGTGTAAATACTCGGATCATGGCCGCTTATGGAGAATATTTTGATTAATATTGAAGAGTTGGGTGCATGTAAGGCAATAAAAAAAATGTGATACAATAATAAAAATAATTCTATATACGGTAGTATATTGGATAGTATCTAAAACAAAGCATATGGCTTGAAAGAATTGAATAGGATTGCGCCTAGTTGAAACCTGTTTTGGCTCGGCCCTGTTTTAGTGGTCGCTGTCGGATTTCATTAGTCTCTTGTGTTTTTTAGTTTAACAAATTTATTGGCAAAGCTTGTAGTACAGTTTGCCTATTCTGAGTAATTCAGTCAGGTCTTGACACTGAGGGTGGTATCACTTCTCACTGCCACGCAGGACAGAGGTTCATGCACAAAGAAATACATCATATTCATTAACAGCTATATATGTATTGAGGTCAGATTCATATGGGTAATGTCACTGTTCACTGCCCTGCAGGACAGAGGTTCGTACACAAAGAAGGAAATACATCATATTCATTAGCAGTATACAGTATATGGGTCAGTGGTTCACATACATTGGAATCATATTCTAATTGAAGACTAATCAGTGTGGGATAGCAAATTTGGGATAAACAGCAAGAATGTCCTCAAGCACCCCTGATTCAATGTAGTAATTACATAGTTCAAGATACAATAAGTCAGGTGGCCTGAAGTCTTTGAGTGTCACATTCAATAATATAATGTTCAAGTGTATGCTTTAAAGGTTTATCGCAAAGTTTACATGCTGAGTGTTCCGGTAGGGGTACAGCGTTACTAACTTGCCAGATGTGTCTGTATCCTAGCCTAATTCTGGCCACGACTACATCACATTGTCTGGTTCTATCCTTATGCTGGCCATACCGGTACCTCTTGTCACAAAATTTGTCATATTTACTAATGCTACAACTGCCAGGTCTCTGCATTTCTCACTTCTCCTATATCAGAGTTCATGATTCTGACTTGAATGTTTTTAATTACAGCCTTGGACAGGCCAAGGTCACGGTCAACATTTTCTTTCTTACGCTTGTGAATTTTGTGTAAAATATTGCTAATTACTCAAATATGATTAAAACTTTAATCTCATTACTCATGATACTTTAAATAAGAGTGAACAAGTTGATTACAATTCTGTAATTGCAAAAATTAAGACTTAAACGAACCTGAAATTCGTCGTATTTCGTGTTTATATATCAGAACACCCGTAAAGAACACAATGTAGCCGCGAGACGAGAGAGCATACTTAGTGGAGGCTGTGGAGCACCTTTCCTGTAGAGAAAATGGATCGAGCCATGTTAGTAATATAGGGAAGATATTACACCAATACCTCACAAATCTCCAATTCTTATAGTATAATCTGCTGCTGAAGTATAAAGCTACCATGGTGTCCTTTACGAAGTTTACGTATAGTTCTCCTAATTTTCTTGTTTTCTGAAGACTGTGTTGTACAACGGTTATTCCCAAGACGCGGTACGCCGGGTACGGTCGTATTTTGTATTGACAGTCCGGGAAAGCTAACGCGTTAGCTATTCCGTGCATCTTAAAACGCCTTACAAAAAACGCCTTTAGTTATTGCTGAGTCATGTTCATTATACTGTATACAAACTTAATGAGGTGGAGAGCATGTGGGATGTTGCAGAATACCATATGAATGTGGTCTTCATGTGGATGTGATCTTCATGTGGGTGTGGTCTTCATGTGGGTGTAATCTTCATATGGATGTAATCTTCATGTGGATGTGATCTTCATGTGGGTGTGGTCTTCATGTGGGTGTAATCTTCATGTGGATGTAATCTTCATGTGGTCAGTATGTTAATGACTCGTAACAAACACTGCACTCGACCTAGATTCTTACTCATCTACCAATAAACTCCTTTATTCTGCCTCTTGACCTTTGACATAACCAAATAGCACATGAAGGGTAGATCAAATTAAGCCCATGTATCAAGTTATAGCCCATGTATCGAGTCATAGAGCTAACGATAACAGACAATCAAAAGACCTACAGACATGTGTCGTGGGTAATAATTTATTTCTTACTATTAAATTATTCATTACAGCGCAACGAATTTATATTTGTTTTTATAATTTTCATCTTTACACAGTATCCAAAGTTGTATTTTGCACAGACTAACTGTGGAAGTTTTACGAAATGTTATAATGGTTTCAATAAATTAGAGTTAATTTTTAGTGTTCATTTAATTTGTGATTTGACAATAAATAAATAAATAAATAAATGAATAAACAAACAAACAAATAACGGTTACCACCAGTTGTTGGTTAATGCACCGAAAACAAAATTCATGGTGGTAATACACAGGAAGTGTGGACACCCTGAACAAAATACTGTACGTGAGTCACCAAGTTGTGGTAAACCTATTATCTTCATCATTGTTGTTTTTCTAATCGCTGTTTCGCAAATTTGTGGTTGATTTCTTTCAACAGTTAGATGAGTTTTCCTAACGTTATTTTTAGAGAATATAATTGTGTTCATTACCGGTGGGTCGCTGAACTCCACCAGACAGCCGGAAATGACATGACGGTGTCACAGCTAGGGATACAGAGGAGGTAAGCGGTAAGGTGGCAATATAATTACCCTGTGTACGAAAAGTGGACTGTGAAAAAAAAACACCTTCCTGCGAGGTAATTTAAGGTTACTGTGTTCCTTCAGTTGCTTTAGAATAACGTATGGTGGCATTTAATCAGTATAGATAGGTAGAAATGGCACTAGGTTTCCTTTTCCTCTTGTAAGCATAGGAAGGTTTCCCCCTTGTGGACGTGTTCATTTTGCATCTGGCACCGGGGAGTAACGGCCGCCATCTGGCTATATGTTACGTTTTTGTTACGTCTTGACACTTCCGCCAAGATAATATCATTAATAAAAGCAGTTACAATAATTAAGACACTGAATAAGCTAATAATAAAATTTACTATAATCATATCTATGCAGATTACAAAAATAGTGGTACACAAAAACTTTGTCTTATTTTATTTAGGGAGATAAAATGTAAACTCCCAGTCAAATTTGGTAACGTGTTAGCGAGATATTGTGGGATGCTAGGCTATTCCTGTAGGTGGTCATTCAATAATTACTGTTTTCAATAATTTGCGTGTTTTACCTGTTATAATGCGGAGTGGATGGAATCCCCCTTTTTCACTCCAAGTTTTTTCCCCGCAATTATGCAGATTGGCCAGACTTCTTCGCTATCCTGCAATATTTTCACTTTTTTTTCCAGTTATAATGTAGAGTAGGGTTGCCATATTTGAACAGTCAAAAAAGAGGACGTTCCCGAAGACATCACCCCCCGCCCCCCGCCTGGCACACACTTTGGTGCTATGTAACCTTGATGCAGCCGGGACCGTTTTATGCTCTGGAAAAGTACAACAAATCGTAAGCACTAGCTGTGGCACCAAGCGACAAACCCACAACAAAGACTAAGATCAAACACTGTCACTGCAGGTTAAAGACTGGCCAACCACCGGTCACCGTCACAGTTGTCGACACACGTAAATAATATAGCGAAAGTGGATAGATTATGGTTGAAAATTGCTAAAATGCCTTAAATGCAGGACAAGAAAAACAAATGCTACAGTGTAAAAAAAAGCCATAAGAAAAAATGGTATACTTTCATTTCATTTATGGCTGTAATAGCACTAAATACATATATATATATATATATATATATATATATATATATATATATATATATATATATATATATATATATATATATATATATATATATATATATATATATATATAATAATGCGCGTGGCTGAAGAACAAGGAAAAGCAGTACATGGCACTACAGGTTACCCCAAAAACTGCTAGCAGCTAAGTTGACAACACCGTACAACGCGTACACGTGACTTATCAGCTGACGAAAACTGAACAAGATCTCTACTGTTTCCACCTCCTCTCTCTCTCGTCATTACAGTTTCATGTTTCTTTCCGTGAAGAAAATGATGGAAGCTGAAATTCCGGACTTTTGAAGAATTTAAAAAATTCCTTCCGGATGAAGATTTCGAGACCTAAATGGAGGACACACGGACGTATGGCAACCCTAATGTACAGTAGAGGCCTAATGATTTCTTTGCTCTCATTAACTTAGTCTTTATGTTATCGTAGGCCTTCTCCACAGCAAGTTGTCTCAAATATCTATCTGGCTGACCAGTTCAAAATTAAATGCAAGTACTGTATAGACACCGAAATTCTTAAAGTAAAATAATTCAATAACATCATTAAAGTTATAGAGGTAAGTGCTTATTTCGCACACTATAATCAAGGTGTGTAGTGTAATTTAATACTGGTATACTTCACCATACATGCACTTTATCTCACGTTGATACATAAGTGTTAAGAGGCAGTCATCTCCGGAGAAGGAATAATGACAAAGGTCGAAGTTTAAAAATAAACATCGAAAACACTATTTTGAGCGTCTTTTGTTTTCTCGGTGGCTGATTTTTGGGGTCGGGGTGGAATTGAAGTTAATCAATAAGACGAGGAATCCGATTCAGGGTTTAGAATATTGACCTTTGGTGAGAAGTTCAGGTAGAAAATTTGGGACGACAGGTGTTAAAAAGAGGCCAAATGGGAATTTTGTTTTCCACTAACCCTTGACAAGTAAGCGCATGCGGGTCCTCGCCTTGCGGTACATACATGATGAGCTAATGGATTTTCAGATGATCCCAACTGGTCTGTGCCCGCATACGTGGGAGAGATAAACATTTTGCAGAGCCGAATTCTTACAACCACATGAAATGCGCGTGTCGTGGCGATTGAGACATGAGGTAAGCTTAATAGAGAAGAAAACAGTAGCCCGCAGGCAAGAAGAGAAGAACGGCTGCAGCCAAAGTGTCAAGAAAGCAGAGACATTAAGATAAAATTTATATTGTAATGGATATAGTGTAAGTGTATCATTACTCGTACTGAGCCATTACTTCCTTATCAACTGAGGTACTGTATCACCCAAAATATGGCATATCCTTAGCAACCGTCATATTCCACAAAAGTTAATTGTTTGCTGGTAAATAAGTGGGTGGTGACGCCTTATCAGTTAATTCACTGATATGTTGTAGCACCTCACTTGGCAACCAGCTGTCTGTCAACTTTCACATATTGTGAGTTACTAAGTCACCAAATTAATTGGAGTGTTGTTACTGGCGTCTGATGTAGATATTTTGATAGTAAATAACTCAAACATATCCTCAAAAGCAACGTCTTTTTCTCCTGTTGTCTTCCTCGAATTTTAACATGTGGGCAAGGCTATTTTTTTTTCGTTGTATTTTCATGATAAACCGATTAAATTATAGGCAGTTGAGCAGTCCGTTAGTTCTGTTTCGCAATGTTGACAGATACTTGGCAAGCACAGGCTCCTGAATAGTTGGCCAATTCAGCTCTGACTAGTGACTTCATTGTATCTCTTTGTGCACGCGGAATCAAACGACAATGCGTCTTTGAAAACTGTTGAAGGACAGAAACTGTGTTGAATTTTGAAGGTATTGCTGGCATGTTATGAACCCCTTTGACGGTATCCATATTATTTTTTTATTTATTATCCATACATTAATATAAAAAAATACCTCCAAGAGCATCATGCCATTTTGTACACAAACAGACACCCAATCTTATGTATGAAAGGTGGTAGGTGGTAACTTTTGCCATAGTCCTGTTTACACTTGGTCTCTTATTTAAGGAGTACAGAAACACTCGCTCAGGCAATCAATCAATCGTCAGATACCAATAATATTGCATGCTGCACTGACTCGCCTGCAGGACTGGGGTTTTGCAGTCCGCCCCACGACCTTAATGGGGAGGGTTCGGTAAGACAAGAGGCACATTTCACTTTACGAATTGCTGATCCCTTCCTAACCCAACATTCACAAATGCTCTCTCTTTACACACAGATAGATAGTTTACTTATTACAGAATATATAATATCGATAAATCCGCTCTCTTGTATACTGTAAATTATGGCCTCCAGGACAACACTTACATGGCACATCCATACACATCTACAGTTTGTGCTACATAATAAATAATAAAATAAATAAATATTAAAGTGATAACCGTGGTAACATTATGAGATGTTCTTATTACCACCATGCTATTGTACTATTCCAGATGATACTAAATGTTACATAATACTTCCTTGAGATAAATGTATAGTATATATCAGGTGCCTCAAAGAGAGCTCAGGTTCTCAACTGGCTCAGCCATGTTAATATTGTTATTATTATCCACTCTGTATCTGTATTTTTCTGGCTAAATAAAATGTTTCAATCAATCAATCAATCAATCAATACTTCGTCGCTTCTGATCCATTCTTCGAACCCCACCTGGCTACGCTCCCGGGTTCTGCCTCATCACTGTCCAATACACGTCATTTGTGTCAAGATAAACACACTTGGGTATAACCCTAAACGAACACACATACTCAAGGTATATGTCACACTGTCTCATATAATCTATGGTATTTTGTTTCACCCGATCCATTTTCCCTTTCCCAAAAATACACATAACATGACACCCTTAGAGAGAGACAATGTCAATATGTGGTGAGACAAACTGCCATTAGTGTCACTAGTGGTGCCAGCTCTGGGAGGGGGAGGGGGAGGGGGGGAGGGAGAGGCATTAGGAGGGTGGAGTGTCCCAGGAATGATGTTTTGAATTTTTCTCGAGTTAAGCAAGTTAAGCGTTAAATATGATCCAGGAACACCAGTAACGATACAACCTCTAAAGTCATTCAAAATTCAATACAAAACACAGTTAAATATATCTGAATGAAAGGAATAAAAATAATAATTTGTGATGTATTTATATAAGTTTGAAACTTTACAAAAAATAATTTAAAAAGGTCATCAGTAATTAGTATCCAGACTATTGAGAGACTCGCTAATTGTTTACAAATAATAATATATGACCTTGAAACCGAAATCTTTTATTCATAAAAACATTAAAATGCTGCAATTTTTACTTAATCATTAATAAACAAAGGTCCTGACCCCTATGTCTCCATATTAAACTTACAGAATAAACGTAGACAACATCTATGGCTACCCTGTGGGTTGCTTGTCTGATGTACGTCCTTGGTCGATCGATACAGTAATGAAATATTTGAAGGTAACAGTGAGTCATACAACTATAACTTCTATTCTCAGCATACATTCCCTCTTGCATTAGAAGCAAACATGAAGCACAGCAGAAGCTCCAGAATTTGGGAGAGGCGTGTGTTGAGGATGGATTCTGGGGGAAGGGGGGATGTTATGACTCAATGGCTCATCCCTCCCCTTCCCTCCTCCCTCGCCTTCTCTCCACCCACCACCATGACGGCGCCTGTATGTCTGTCCTCTTGACAGCCCAATGCCGGGGAATCTCCATTTTATGTGGCCCTGATGTCTGCACACGTGTGGATTTATCCGATAAAATAAAACAGGATTATCGGTCTCAGGTGGTTAGTTGATCTTGCTTGTGACTGATTAATAGTTCATCGATATGTGGATCGTGCCTGGGGTGTTGGTCAACAAATGTAGCGGGGTAGGTGGCTGCACCATAAACCTTTAGTGGCGTTGAGGTGATGGTGGAACAGAGGGAACTGACCGACCGCTCTGTCGACTGTCGAGCCTCGACCCACTCGTAAGCTGTTAAGTGGTGAATAGGATAAGAAAGTACGTAAGTAAGACGTCTGTGCTGGGACTTTAACAACAGCATTATCTAGTACTTGCCACCAGCACTCAAGTCCAGTTTCATTTCTAAAACGTTCAGAAACATCAGTAAATGTACAGAATTACGTACATACACACGAAGATATAGCGTTTTCCATGCCGTGGTAACCGAATCTGAAAACTATACAGTATATACTGTAAATCACCAGACACCTTTGCGTGAGCAAACTAATACCCTGACATCTAGTACACTTCTTACAAAAAGTGAAAAAAAAATTTTCACTGCTAACTTTATACAGTAGTTACCGTAAATCAATATCTATATCATATTATATACACAACCTATTGTCCAAAGCATTAACTACATTGATTATAAACTTATAACACACACTAAAAATACGTCCAAACCACCCGCTAGTAAGGTCATAAGTGGCGAAATGATAAATTAATGTCAGACGGCCATGGCCGCCAGGAGCAGTGTGGATAGCACACTGAATACCTTTTATCCTTTATGAAAAATTCTATTATTACATATTAATATATTTGTCAGTGAAAAATTTGTATGATTTTTCTTTTAAAATACATTTGATCATCCATTTATTATAGCATATCTTACCAGGTACTTTTAATAGACTTCGGTAAACAAAGACGCAGTGTGGCTTGCATTGTACACGATCTTCTTCAATTCCCCATTGGCCAAGGCAAGTTAGACGCATTTACATTTTGGTGAGTTGAGGATGTCTCGGGTGCGAACCAGCGACATTAAGGATAGGAAGGCGAGAACTCATCGGTAATATTGACTATACACTAATGACAAAGGTACTACAATTTACATCATCCCATTATCATTTAAAACTCTTACTATTGATGATGTTTTTTCTCATTAATGATCTAAAAACGATGACGAATTTATGAAGACTAACTAAACCCTTCTCCTGGTTAAGCTCTTTACTTAAAGGACGACTCCAGGAAACTGACAGTGGGACTAGTTCAAGTAACAGAGAAACACTTTGCCCGTGGCATGTTATGTAACTACACACTCCCTCCACTAGACAAGAACCATATACCCTCCCTTGACACTCATATACATGCACACACGTGAACCACACCATTGTTACACACGACGTTCCAACTCCTGCCACCTTCACATCCCAGCGAACACCACCACCACACGTCTATCTGCTCCTGCCACATCCCTTGTCACCCCCACATCCCTCTATGAGTGGTGACACAGCTCCTGCCCAGCCTTCAGCATGTGTAATAATAACTGGGATAAAGGGAGTGGTGAATAGAGGTTCGTTATGTGTCGCTGCCGTGTTGGTGGTGCGACGTCTGCCGCCACAAATTATCTCCAAAGGGAATTTGCGAGGCTATACAGGTTCCGGCAATTGCCACTAAACAAAATCCCACTTGACAATTTCGCACCAAAAATATTTCTAGACACGTTTCTATTGCACAAAACCTCACTAAACAATTTTCCACCAAACAAAATCTTAGTTGTGTTAGACTATTTAAGTTCGGTTATATTAAGTTAGACTATATTTAAGTTATAGGTTAAGTTAGGTTATGTTAAATTGGACTATACGTTAAGCCAAGTTCGCCTTACAACAATCACTCTCATAGCTACCAAACACATAGGTAGTAGGCAGCTACCAAACAGGGAGGTACTACCGCCTGGGAAGATGTTGGAAGCATAATGTATTGTCTAATGGTAGACCCTGCTGCCATATGGCATCACGAAAATTGTGACCAAGTCCCAGGTTGCTGATCTGACTTTCTGCTTCATTTACACACAATTGCAGGGTCTCTATTGTTTCTCTTACCATTGACAACACAACATACATATATTGTTTCTCACTTTTTATCTTTTTTCTCATTTTTTAATTTCTTTTTTATTATTATTATTATTATTATTATTATTATTATTATTATTATTATTATTATTATTATTATTATTATTATTATTATTATTATTATTACATTTTCTTCCCCGAGGCCCCGATGTGGGTCAGTGACCTGTGCCCGGGTGGGCTAATTCCCGTAAAAACAAAAAAAATCAATTCCGCAACTGCTTGTGTGAATCCTGAAGTTTGTTGTTGATATAAATATTATTACTATGCTTCGACAAGTAAGGACTTTAAGCACGTATACTTAGGTTAGTAATTACACTAGTCCATCAAAAGTTTAAAAATATAAATGATACTCCTCAATACAAAGAACATTTCTGTTCCGGACGTTCCAGCAGTAGACAGCATTTCCTAGCCAAGCCCGTCCACTCTCCAGCCCCCGTTCGTAATCACACGTCCAGTACACGGCTTTCACGGTATCCTCATGTCACCTCCTTCCAATGTTACCCTAACGTCACCACCGGTCAACGTTACCCTAACGTCACCCCATTTCAACGTTACCCTAACGTCACCACCTTTCAACGTTACCCTAACATCACCTCCTGTTAACGGTTCTCTATTAATTGCTACCTAGGGGTGTTAGGTTAGGTTAGCATTACAGTGCTTAACCATCAGGTGAAATAAGGTAGGGTGCCTAATATTCACATGATCCCATGACCAGTACGCACTGATCTAACTAAGACGGAACCAGAAATATGACTTCCGCGTGAGGCTAAAACTGAACAAGCAACTCCGATATATTTCGCCGATTAAAAAAAAATATTTTTTCTTGGGGTAGTATTATCGTCCACACTATGGCTCTGTTCTCCGCCTGCACTTACAATACAGCGATTTCGTACTTATTTGTCTATAAAACGTGTAGTGTTTTCCCAGACTTCCCTTTCCTTCGAGATTTTACAAAAATAATGTCTTATTCAATAATTTTCAGTGAAATTAGAATTTATATTAGCCCTCTCCTTAATACACACACACACACACACACACACACACACACACACACACACACACACACCGTCAGTCTCCCACATTTCCTTTTATCTCTCATTTACCTAGTGAGGAGCAGCTGAGACAATTAATAACCACTTTGCTACCATATGTCATACACCTGCCCAGTCTTGACCTCACTCTTCTTCCGGCCTACTTACCTTTCCCCTCCCCCCTCCCAGTGTTCAACCATTTAAAATTGCCAACAAACCTCTGAAATTTAAATCCAAACGCTCTACAACCCCAATTGACCTCCCAATCAAAATTTACAAGGAGTTTGCAGTCGAACTTGCCACCCCCCTCCGTTCCATTATTAATGCATCCCTCAGACAAAGTTACCATTACCTCCATACCCAATCTACTCTGTGAAGACTCTGTTTTTGAATGGGCATTTGCTAGTATTTATCAGTCAATTGATCCACAGCAATTTGGCAATATGAGGACCTCCTCTACATCACACTGCTTAGTTAGTTTCCTGGATTTTCTGCACAAAAACCTGGAGAAACGTAAGACATCACTGGCCGTTGCCCTTGTTGACTTCAGGAAGGCTTTTGACCTTGTTGATCACTGCACTGTTATCAACAAGGCCATTGCACTAGGGCTGCCCACCAATCTGGTCTCATGGCTCATTGATTTCCTGAGTGAGCGTCGTCAGGCAGTGAGGTACCAGGGTTCTGTCTCCACATTCCAACACCTCACCTGCGGTGTTCCCCAGAGGACCAAGATGGGACCACTGTGCTTCCTAATCCTGATCAACAACGTTCTATCGGACACTCCTCACAGGTGGAAGTATGTGGATGACTGCACTGTGGGGGTTACAAAGGACAACACCTCACCGGACTACTCATAGCTACAAGGCACCCTGGACAGGCTACAGGCATGTACTACAGAGAACAAGGTCACCATCAATCACACCAAAACTGTAGTCATGTACATCAATACTGCCACCACTCCAGTGCAAGCTCCAGCAGTTACAGTGGGTGCCCATCCTCTCCAGTTAGTGCAGTCTTCCAAACTCCTGGGTGTAACTATACACCACAAACTGGACTGGAAGGCTCATGTAAACAACACAATCAAGGCAGCCTGTACTGACTCTACATGCTACGACGACTCAGGTCACTTGGGGCACCCGCGCCAGAGCTGAGGACTATCTACAACGCATTTATTCTCCCAAAATTAATGTATGCGTCACCAGCCTGATCGTCTTCTCTCAACTCTACCCAACAACTTCAGCTAGAGAAAGTACAGAAGAGGGCCTGCAAAATCATGCTCGGAGCAGAATACTCCGGCTACAACAACGCTCTCTCCACCCTGGAAATGCCATCCCTCAATGACCTCCACCACCAATCACTAACAGGGTTTGGCGGACTGCACGAGGTGAGCAGGGGACTGCAGGTGGCAGTAGGTGGCGATGACGAGGATGGTGCACCATCCTCGTCATCGCCACCTGCAGTCCTCCGCCCACCTCGCGCAGTCCGCCACTACAACAAAATTCAGCCCATAAGAGCCCGCACTGATAGATATAAGAATAGCACCATCCCATCTATTGTTAAAATAATAAACAGCTCCTAATCATCTGAGAACTGCACCTCGGCGAGGCAAGGTCTTCTCTGCTCCCAAGGTACTACGTGAACCTGACGATGGTGACCTGTGACCAGGGGAAGGTCGTAAGACTGTACCCAGTCACATGCCCTTCGCGCAAGTAACTAAACCTCCTGGTCTTGAGGAAGTTTTTTGACTCCTCAGGAATCAGTGGGGTGACAAGGGTCGTCTGCAAAGTGAGTGGTGGCCTTATCGTCACCTTCGCTGAATGGGGACAGGCCCAGCAAATAGCCAACATAACAGAAATTAACGGGATCCAGATACTAGTGGAAGCTCGCATAGCGGACAACTTGGCGTTGGGAGTCATCTCCCACACCGAGAAAGAACACCTTGAAAAAGAAGAACTGGCCGAGCTGATCGGAGACCAGCTCTCAATTGTACGGAAGCTGACCAGTGGAGTAGCACTGGTTGGCTACCCCAAGAAGCTACCAAGCACTGTTTTGCTGGGATGGGAGAACATCCCAGCAAGACCGTATGAAAGAAGACCAACAAGATGTTACAAATGCCAGAGGTATGGCCATCTGGCGGGGAAGTGTCGTGCTCGGGAGGTCTGTTGCAGTTGCGGGACACCTGGGCACCAGGACACCACCTGCTCGGCGGCCGCCAAGAAATGCGCAGCTTTTGGTGGCCCTCACTCCTCCTCCGACCGGGAGTGTCCCAAGTGGAGGGAGGAGTGTAGGGTGGCTAAGCTGCGAAGCAAGAAAAACTGAGCTACAAGGAGGCTCTCCTTGTAGTGAAGACCGAAGAAAAGAAGAATCAAGACCCCAAGAAGACCACAGAAAAAAAAAATCAAGACCCCAAGAAGACCACAGAAAAGAAGCCAGAATTAAACAAGACCGAAGAAAACGATATATTAACATTAACATTATCACCGTTTTTAGACGTTTACGAGAATATACCAGAACAAGACCAAGAAAAAGTATGGCAATTGAAAAGTAAAAAGATGAAAGGAAGAAGTCCAAAGAAAATGACTCTGCAAACAAACAGCTTCGGCCGAAATAGCCTAACGGCGAAGTGGCCAGTAATCCCCAAAACAAGTTCAAGCTCCTGATTTATGTACTGTACAGCCCTGTAAATGTATTGAAAGTATATCATTGTCTAAATCACATCTAAGTTTTTATATTTTCAGCCACCGGCTGCAACTCTATTAATAAACAGTTTATTATTATTAATATTATTATTATTATTATTACTATTATTATTATTATTATTATTATTATTACACACACACAAAGAAACTTATATACGATGCATCTGTCTTCATTCTTGAATCATTCACAGAATAGACCTTATAATCAACTCCAGGTCTTCTATCACAATTCTTGGTGATTTATCGATTTAATGAATGCGTGGAAGCCTCTGGAGGTACGGGAGACGGGGAAGGCGAGGGGAGGGGCTACGTAGGTGGGATTATCTTTATCAGGTGACCCGGATAAGAATGTTGGTCAGGAGCACAATCTTATCAATCTATATGCACTAGCCTAGGGGGTGACAAACTGGATGGACCAAGTCGGGGTAATAAACAGATATCTATATACAGACATTGGTGGTAGCGGCTGAATATTTGGTGGTGTGGATACTCTCTCTCTCTCTCTCTCTCTCTCATAAATGTGTGTATGTAAATGCATTCGTATGTGTTTGAGAAGGTGTTCTTGTTTTGTTGGTCTGGATTTATGTAAAGTGTATTACTGGTGTGATTGTGTAGGTGTTTTTGGACTTGTATCCACCATTGAGGGAAGCAATAGCGAGGTACCTAACAGAATAACTGGTTCAATATCAATACATGATGATCGCCCTCAGCCTATTTCACCAGAAGATTAACTACCCTAGTGCTAAACTAACTTAATCTAACCTCACCTAACTTCATATAACCTAACCGTACCCTATTCTAACTTAGCTGACCTAACCTAATCCCTCCTCTAGGTAGCGTTAAGGTGGTTTATCAACTGGGAAATAAACTGTGGGGAGAATCTTCAGATGATAAGGATATTTTCTTGATGTTTTTCAGCCACCATTACAGGGATCTTACACAATTTTATTATCTTGGGCCTTGTGCCTCTGCAGCACAAACTTGTTTACCTCATACATCTTGCGATACAATGCCTGCTGTTGTTTCATCCTGTTTCACAAGATCTTACACCAGCTAATGCTGCACTACACAATTGTACACCACTTCATTCTACATTACAAGATTGTACACCACCTCACCCTGCAGTACAAGATCCTACACCATCTCACCATATACCATAAGATCCTACACCACCTCATCCTGTAAAATAAGATCCAGTACAATTTAATCCTACGACAGGTTATCTGGTTCCACGCCATTTGCACTACACGTGATCCTTACACACTTGATCCTACAATACAAGAAGCTTTTGTGGTTTTTGATCCTACAACATAAGATCCTTTGGAGATTCTTGATATTAAAACACAAGATTCATTGATGATTCTTGATTCTACAACATAAAATCCTCTCTCATCCTCAATTTACGACACACTATAAGATCCTGTATGGAGGAGGTAAGATACACCACTCCCATAGCAGCAGTAGAGCTCGCAGCAAAACACTGATGAGGCCTGCCCATGTTTATACAGTAGGGGACGGAGTGAGGGAATCGTTTAGGGGTGGTTTATCGAGAGGGAGGCACGAGAGGTGGAATGGGGATATGAAAGATCCACGTGTGGGTGATGATGGTACCATTAATGGATTTAAAGGTGGTTCTGTTGGTGTTGGCTACCACAGGACAGGTTAAGCAAAAGGAACCCGTGGTATTATGTAGTTTCTTTTGAAGTGTGAAGATCTGGAAAGGATTAATAAAAGAGAAAAGCAGGCTTTCGGAAAACAGTAAACAACTAAACAGGGTGCAGTTTATAGCAGGGTGGGTACCAGAGGTGTCGTTTAAAATGAGGAAGCACAGTGATGTACCAGACAGAAGTGGCAGGTTACAGGTAGGGGACTTGGCAAGTGGACACAAGTTAGTCACGGCGAGACAGTCATGTTTTGGCAGTATTTCGTGACAACTAAACCACCAGAAAATGCAAACCACCACAACTACTACCACCACACCCACAAACACAACACCACCAGGATTTGCACTTTTTGCTTTCCCAACTTAGTTTACTTTACTAGCGAGGAACACGGAAAGGTGGTGGCGCCTGGTTATGATCCCCCTCCTCCTCCATCCCTAACGTGTGTGTGTGTGTGTGTGTGTCTATGATTGAATTCCTCCATTTCGAATAGAAAAGTTGATTCGTAAGCTAGATTTTGTATTTCCTATTAAATAAATATAAGAAATAATTGTTATGAAACGGCTTAGTCTAGGAATTACATTACGCCACAGCTACAATGCCAAACTGATTTTTGTTAGAAACCCCAACCTCCTGATGCCCTAGAACAACTCTGAAAAATCAACTGGGAACAACTGCTCGGTCCGTGTGCGGCAGACAAATTACTGCCCTTGAATAAAACCCCCTGTCTCGTCTTTTAGGAAATGTTATAATTTATAATCCTAACCGCGTCCCATTCCAGCAGTATCATGCTTATTAAACATCTAATATATGTAGTTCAATCATTCTGCATTTTACAACAATAAGAAATGACAATAGGGTACTGTATAGCTCCATTAAGCACTCAAACATCAACTACAAAATAGTCAGTCTATCAAATCAACAGGTTTTGCTATGTTTACTCTGCACGATCTCAATGAGGCTTTGGCTACAAGAACATACAATTCAGTGTTTTAATTTATAAACTACACTGTCTTATCTAATTTCTGATATATTTCTTGTGGGGTGTATAAAAAGGGAGAAGCCACCTAAGAGTTGGAATCTTAAATGGACGCAAATTTAATTTTCCTTATGTGGATAATGAGAAAATCTTCAAATTTAGTCCATTAAGACACTAACTTACTCACTTCAAGGAAAATTACAAAAAAACAAGAAAAACTACGCTCACAAAGATCTCGAAATTACACTAAGATTCCACTTTTGTTGGACAGACATGTTTACATAGCACTAGTTAGAGGTCATAATTAATACATGGAATCTTCGTTAATCCGGAACAGACGGCAAAGCATGTAATTTCCGTTAATCCGGACCTTAAATTTATATGGCCGCAAAAAGTTTTATTTGGCCGCGTCGGACAAATCGATGAAAATGTCTTGCAGGTTCCGCCGCAACGTCGAGGTTGGGTGTGGTCCTCCCTGGCATTCTACAAGGGTCACCTTCACCCTCACTACACTAACAGAGTTAGCCTTAGTGACATTTCACTTGATGTACCGGGCTATTAGTGGTCACTTCACTCCGCCACATACACAGAAAGACTTTTAATGATCTACTACTGTAGTTCACTAAACCACACCAAGGTCACTTCTTTGTTTACGTAAGTTAAGAAGGTGAATCTAGTGACTACCGCCTAATGCACCTGGCCAAGTAATTTTCCCTTTCATTATATAAGAACATAAGAATGGAGGAACCTGCAGCGGGCCTATTGGTCCATACTGGAAAGTCCCATTTACATCCAACCCCAATCGCTCATATATCCATCCAACATATGTTTAAGCTATCCAGCGTATTTGAGTTAATGTTGGGTAACTTGTTCCACTCATCCGCTATTCTATTTCCAAACCAGTGTTTACCTATTTCGCGCCTAAATCTAAATTTGTCTACTATATATATATATATATATATATATATATATATATATATATATATATATATATATATATATATATATATATTGATCTGGGTTCGTATTCACAAAGATTTTGTCTCGGTTTTGTCCTATAAATTGTGCTGAGAGAACGTCTGTAGCTAAGATATAGTTTAAGGGTAACCCTGATGTAAATTTTAACTATATTTTTGTGTTTAAGTTAACTAGTCAAATACGTTCTTACATCTGCAATTCGAAGAGGAATATTACGCACTGATCTTTGAGAATCCGAACCCAGACTTTTACTTACACAAATAATCTGAATTTATTAACAGACTGAAGCATGTAGATTTTTAAACATGCCGAGTCGATAAGTCGTTAATAAGAATGGTCGACACGGAGGACTGAGAGCTTAACATACACACCCACACACGCGCTAGGAAACTTGCCAGAGTATAATATGTTCCCATTAGTATTCCACGATCATAACTGTGGATCCCACCAAGATGTATAAGAAGGTTAAAAAAGAACTGTTTGAACATGTAAACATATATACCCTCTGTGTGTGTGCATTAATCATACTGTGCAGTGTAACCTCATAAAAGATGAAAATGAACTAATTCGTATTAGTTTAATTTCATGAAAATATAATCTTCAACGTACCTGTTAGAGCTACTTTATTTCCAAAATCCACCAACGCCGGGAGCAAGGAACCACCAACACAAATTAGTACCTAACGGTCTGACTCGAGAGGGAAACCTTATAATCACCACAACAGCATTAACACACACACACACTCACCCTCACCGTGAATCATCACACACACCAACAATACGGTTCTATTGACTGTCGCCCATCGTCACAAATGTCTTATTATATTCTCCAGATACCACGTTTAAAAAGAACACACGCCCAGTTAAAAGCAATAGCCTATATATATATATATATATATATATATATATATATATATATATATATATATATATATATATATATATATATATATATATATAAGGAAAGAAACAAGCGTTCACATCTTCAGGGTGAGTCTGTACTACCCTGAAGATGTGAATTGCACGAAAGCGCTTGGGAAATTTTCTTCTTTCCTTGTGGTTATCAGCATATACCTGGATCACGCGCACACTTATATATATATATATATATATATATATATATATATATATATATATATATATATATATATATATATATATATATATATATATATATATATATATATATATATATATATATATACATATATATCAAGACTCAAAAAACAAGAGCAAGAGATATGTGTTAAGTGTAAATTTATTTAAACCCGATCTGTTAGGCTGTTATCCAAACTTAAATTGGACACAATCTGACACAACACTGGTGCAATGCTGTAAATAACACTTATACTAAACTTAGCATATAACTTATCCTGTATTAAACTTGCCCCTGTAACTGAAAATATGGTCTTTCGTCAACCCCCCCAAAAAAGTTCCACATTTATCCTACTGTAAATAAATCAACCCAGATAATCATCCTTTACCTATCCCAAGTAAATTTATCTCAGATCTATCGTAATCGAACATTACCTTTCCTATGTCAGTATAACCCAAACTAACCTGACCTAAAGGAGTCTAAGTTCAACAAAAATGCACAAATTCATGATGAACATTTGACAAGAAAATTAATTTCACCCGATTAAAGTCTTATTTCTTCCAATTTCAAACTAATAATAACATCAAGAAATTTAACAATTATATATTAAGAAATACTTGGCTTAAAAAACTAGACAAAGGATCACAAATTGTCTATTACTAATACACCTCAAACAGAGTAGCCAACTCTGTTTAGTATACTATCGGGTATATAATACAACATAAATCTAAACAGGACCAACACATTATTATGGAGCAATTTTCTCTCACCGGGATCAGTCACCTCGGGAGATTGGCACCTAAACCATAATGTATTTTATCACTTGATCCAATGTTCTACTTATCTAAACGAGAACAGACCGAGTGGTGCGGGGGATGAGTTGAGTTGTGTTGTCAAATCAGCATAGTCAGTGAAAATGGGACAACATAGTCAGTGGTGCTGAGTAAGGTGTGAGTAGGCTCTGACGTGTTGTGATCTGCTTAGCGCCACTCAACTGATTAGGGAATTTTGGATGACGGGCACGTGAGCTAGCATGAGACAAAAAGAGAGGGAGGAGCTAAATGTTATGAGATTTCTCATGGAGAGAATATCCATATTACACTTGGTACAACGGGAGGAAATGGATGATAGCTGCGTGCTTATGAAACGTTGTACCAACACTAAAGTTGCCGTATCTGTGTATGTGTTTATTTATTTATTTATTTATTTATTTATTTATTTATTTATTTGTATTTATTTAGTTATTTAGTTATTTTTACGGGGGTTAGCCCACCCGGGCACAGGTCACTGACCCACATAGGTGCCTGGGGGGCGAAAATGTAATAATAATTATTATAATAATAATAATAATAATAATAATAATAATAATAATAATAATAATAATAATAGAATTTATAAAATACACAATTAAAAATAATATAATAAAATAATGATACAGGTAACAATAATACTAATAACACCAATAATAATAACAAAGAACTATTAAGAAATACAAAAATGAAAAAAAATTATATATATAGTGAGAAATGATATATGTAAGTTGTGTTGTCAAAGTAAGAGAAACAATTGAGACCCTGCAATTGTGCAAATGAGGCAGAAAGACAGATCAGCAACCTGGGAATCACAATTTTTGTGATGCCATATAGCAGCAGGGTCTACCATTACTAATACATTATGCTTCCAATATCTTCGCAGGTGGTAGTACCTTCCTGTTTGATAGCTGTCTACTACCTGAGTGTTTATTACTAACTTAAGAGATATTAATTCGTATGTGGTCAAATTTGCAATTCGTTTAAGATATCGTTTACGGCTATAACCAAACTTTACCTAAGTTATATTGTTAGGTTAGCAATGTATTGTGATTATCTACATGGCTGTCCTTATCGAGAGACCGGTTTGAATTATCTAAAAAGTACATATAAATCATCGCTATTTCACAATTATTCCTATTCACCGTCACACACACACACACACACACACACACACACACACACACACACACACACACACACACATGATCACTTTAAGAACAGCCCCATCTTCGGCCGAAATAGTAGAAAGGCGAAGAGGTGGAAAAAAATTATTGTAAAAATTATCAACATCCCGTGGTTAACTTGTGTGTTCACTCCTTGCCAATCTTAATTTTGTACTATAACCGCTAAAATTCCTTAACTGACCTTCTCCCCAATGCCGTTATACGTTATATATGTACAATTCTACAGTACCACTTACGTCAACTGTATTGTATATTTTCAGCTTATGGCTGTTGTATTAATTTCAATACTTCGTTAATTACTTTTTTATTTATTACTGTTATTATTATTATTATTATTATTATTATTATTATTATTATTATTATTATTATTACACACGAAGACTCGGTCTGGCAAATCAAGAGTCTAAGTTGAGTTACGAATGCAATTGAAAACTCTACAAATTTGTAAAACTAGTAATACTGCCTTATGCATGTGATATATGCCAACTGAATGAAACTACTTCGTTAGTCGTTAGAGACGAGTGGCTGAGCGCACTAATAATCTAATACCTGTATTCTAATTATTGAAGGTTGGGCCTGTGATGTGAGCAGGTCGCGGCGAGGGTGAGTGGGATGGAAGGTTGGGCAGATCAAGGACTAAACACAGTGGTATCTTATCCTTGGGGCAGATGGTGTTGAAGGCAAAGAGAATAAGGGCTGAGCGAGAGGGAATTATTTTTTTGTCTCAGTAAGTCAGTTAAGAAAGACATTCGTAGAGGCGAAGAATGCATATGGGGTAGGTCTTCATTGAGCGTGGTCCCTAATAGTCCAGTTCGTCATTTGCCGAAGTTACTAAAGATAGATTCAAGACAACTTGGCACAACGCGGCACATCGAACAGAAAACAAACATTTCAATAGAAATATATATTTCATATGTTGACATCTGTTATATTTTAGTGTATTTTGCTCTACGTCTTTTAATGAGTAAGATAATAACTGTAGCAGTGGTTATTTTAATTTATTATTAGGGGTAACAGGTAAGCAGCGCTCTGTTTGTCCTCCACATCACTACCACGGGGATGCCCAGAAGCTCCTACCACAACTGTGTGGCGTCAATCACGAACTGTGCTATAACACAGTTTGTTCTCTGTTCCGACCCTGCCGCGTTGTGCCACATCGTCTCGAATCTACTTTAAGTAACATCGGCGAATGACGAACTGTGTTTGATACCTAGGTCTTCTACCCGCGTCAGTTGTGCCTATCCTCATCCACTCCCTACGCCTACATACTACCCGTGTCCACTCTATGCCAACATAATACCTGTGTTCGTTTTCTATCCCCACATTCTACCCGTGTTCGCTGCCTATGTACACACATTGGTCTTAACAGGAAGGTACGGCATATGTATTTTACCGTGAGCTGGCGGGCCAGCCGCACTGACTCGTTTCACCAGTTTTCCCTTCACGTCAACCGTGTATCAAGCCACAGTTCACATCAGTATCCCCTCAAATCAAAATAAACCAAATCTTTTCTTGCGAGTAATAATATAATTAATCATAATTAGTGATAATACAGTCTTTTTTTTAGTCTTGAATAAAGCAGAATTATAGTGCTTGAATTTACCTATTCAGTAACACTGATTTACCAGGAAATGAAAGGTCATATGGCCACATCTACGATATTACGTAAGTTGGAATCACGGGGAATTATGACATCACCTTCCACTGAAACGTTTGGCGGCGTGCCTGATCTTTCTCTACCCACCTTGAATACCCTGAGTGTTGCCAACGCTCCTCACTGCCCACATTTGAAGCTCTAAAAGGTATTGGTTAATTTGTGGTTCGGGACAAAGAAGTCAGCTAGTGCGTGGTCGAGATTCTGCGAAGATTAACGTAGTTTGATGTGTTCATTAACTAACGAGGAAAATCATGAACCTTTCAGATAGTGCTCTATCTCGCCTGGCACCACATAAAACTTGGCCCAACCTTTTCTCATACAAGCCCGCTTCCCCTACGCTATTAACATTGCTAACGTTTAGTATGTCATGATTAATTTCTGATAATCCCCTTCCGGAAATCAATCCACAACTCACGCATCCAGGTGTCACTTGACTAGGCTAACTTGCAGCTAAAGGTCACGAGAGAATGTTTGTCCTTCACGCACTGACTTCCGCCCATTATTGAAAACTGTATATAATAAATGTCAAATATGAACGAAAAGTGATTGACAGTACAGTATGAGTATCCAGGATCCAACAGAGATGGCAATGACCAAACTATCAACCAAATACAGTACAGCACAGTAGACTATGTATATGTTAATAGGTAAAACATTAATTACGACGATTAAAGATTCACCATCAATAATCAACACCTTTAACTCATCAGTACAAACAATCAACACTTGTAATTCTTTAATACAGACAATTAACACCCGTAACTCATTAATACAGCCAATCAACATCTGTAACTCACTAATACAGCCAATCAACATCTGTAACTCATTAATACAGCCAGTCAACATCTGTAACTCATTAATACAGCGAATCAAAACCTGTAACTCATTAATACAGCCAATCAACATCTGTAACTCATTAATACAGCCAATCAAAACCTGTAACTCATCATTACAAACTCCATTCAACTTTGAGGTCCAAAATGATCATTAATTTATAAATCATGAC
Organism: Homarus americanus; assembly: GCF_018991925.1. Classification (NCBI taxonomy): domain Eukaryota; kingdom Metazoa; phylum Arthropoda; class Malacostraca; order Decapoda; family Nephropidae; genus Homarus; species Homarus americanus. Next base: position 7,704,419 of record NW_024737042.1, on the reverse strand, counting down.
TTGGAAGTAATTGTTTTAATAGGTTTAGATGTCTCATTACTTGTCTTACAATACCCATACTAAATAATGATATTTTAACAATAGGGTCAGATCCTTTGACAATAAATCAATCCTTTTTAATAAGTTTAAAATCTAATGACTTGAGCTGCCCACAGGAAGTTTGTAGTGAAGGAAAATTAATGTATATGGGATGTGACCAAAAAAAAGGTAATTTTGCCATATTAATCTGGTGTTGGTGCGCTTGTATGCAATCGGGATTCTACTGTAATTCTAACTGAACAGCGTCCCAGTGGAGACCAGTAGCGTTGCCTGTAGACTTCCTTTGCACCCAGATTTAATGACAAAAAAATGGTTAAGCATTTGAGACTAATGAGAAGGGTAATTTATTTCAGAATTAAGACACGAAATAGTGACACAACTGACTTTAAGTATAATCGTTAATTCTGCAACAACAAATCAGGAAGACAAAACACAATAATAATCAATCATTTTTCAGATACACACACTCGTCAGTTAAAAGTTGTAATACAGTTTGTTACAACAAACCTTTGGACTTTCACCTAACCAACTATGCTACAACTTTGTAAACTATCCACACTAATATATGGAATATTGTATAATATCCGTACTTATACAACGATTTTTTTTTAATATCACCCTCACCACATAAATCAAACTATATAATTAAAAACACTTACCGGTATGTATTATTTACCTGATTGAACAGTTGCCGCACCCCACAAGAGTATAATTATGTAAATCGTTGAAATTTGTAATATATCTCGACAAAAGTTTAAAGAATTTGGACTAAATTGTTCTTTAGAAAAACTGTGTCACCAGAGCCAGGCTATTGCACTCCACACGTGAGGTCTCGCACACACACACTGAGCGGTTGAGCCCAGTCCAGTCAGCCCACCATCTCAGAAAACGAGAATTTCGCTGCTGCCTCAGTTCCCAATATGTTTCGTATTTTTAGCCTTCGCTTCGAGAATCGTGAATAATCCAGCCAACCAATGTCTCGCAAAAACAACTGTGAAATACACGTGAGTATACTATATTTGTAGAGATAAGTATTTTCAGTAATGATTTGAGGGGAATATTTACAAGTACATATTGCCAGTTAGCTCAAATGTATTAGGACTGCCAAGCATGGGATCAGCATTCAGCGGGGGTGCGACCGTGCGAGCAGCGAGTGATGCAAGTAGAATGAGTGGTTGGGCTGGTCCCGTGAGGGTGACTCTGACACTCCTGGGTATTGAGTGACGTTCCTCAGCTGATTACTCCTCAGGGAACTCGTGCTACTTGACTCATTCCTGGTGGACTTTCTGCGACTTGACTCATTCTCTGGTGGACCTTCTGCTACTTGATTCATTCCCTGGTGGATTTTGTGACTCGACTTATTCCCTGGTGGACCTTAGAACATATAATGTCATACGAATGAGAGAAACTGCAGCAGGCTTATTGGCCATGTTTACACCTAGCCCTTATCACTCATATATCTAACTTATATTTGAAACTTCCCAGCGAATTCGAATTAATGCTCGTATTTGGTAATGTATTCCACTCATCAACAGTTATATTTCCAAAACAATGTTCACCATTTCACGCCTAAATCTATATTTGTCAAACTTAAAACCCTGGCTGTGTATTCACCTTTATTGAACCTCATCTACTATTTATACACTTCGATCACATCGCCTCTAACTACGTCTCTCAGTAGAATACAAATTAATTTGTCTTTACGTCTTCATACCCAAGGTTTCTAAAGCCAAGGATTAGCTTTGACATCCTCCTATACCCACCTGATTTTACGAAAATAATTTGTATGTAAATAAGATTAGTCTTAACTAATGTAAATCTCATAGACATACCCCTGTAAGTATCACAAAGTTCAGGATTCATTACTCTGAAATACTGTTTGCCTCTGTTATTGTCTGTGTAAGGGGTTCGAGGTGTCGGGTTTCGCTTGATTTAAAACTAATCGAGATAGATTCGATTTGTTTTATTTTAATTTATCATTTCACAGCTTACTAGCTGTTCAGGGGGTTGGTCTGTTCTTTGTTACTTTGTTATGAACTTTTATGGTCTAGTATTTGGTAACTGTGTTACTACAGAAGGAAACCGGAGTACCCGGTGGAAACCTGATGTTTGGTAAGGTCACACATCGCAGGAATTATTGTTGTATGAAATATATCGAAGGTCCGTTTTCACTGCAGCTGGTGTGTCGAAAGGCTTGTGGAAAACATGAAGATCCAGTATAGTGACAGCTAGAGAAGGAAGCGTTACTACTAAACCTAAGTGTTCTCGCTATGGTTGGGGCTCTTCAGTTTAAGCTTTTGTCGACATACTTAACCTGCGTCTCCTATAGGGGCCAGGACGAGCGTGTATACGCCAGGGATTGTTTATTGGTGGAACTATGAGTAAAACACATTTGCGTACCTTGGAACCACGTGAAGACATTGTAGAGCAAATCGCCTCTCAGAACATCAGCCGAACCATTTTTAAGCTTCAAATCCTCTCTTATGTACGGTAACAATAAAGGTGTGTGCAAGTACATTGGATATATGGGGGAAGGTCGAGGCTGGGTTTTTCCCTGCTGCACCACCAGTAGCCACCATCTCCACATGCCACAGGTGTTCACAAGAGAGCCTTTTGCCGCCAACACCACCGTCATTCTAAACTCAAAGGAGCTACAACGGGACTGTACTGTACATGATAGAAATGCCCCATTCTCATCACTGCGCCAAAAAATATTTCAGTTTCACCTTTGCATGCACAAATTCTCGTTTTTTATGACATTTATCAAATTTCCCTCACATAAAGGGGTCCCCTGTATTGTATCTAGCACCCTGTCAGTTAGCTGTAGAGCCATATTGGCCGGGAATTTTACTCTGCCTTCTAACTAGTACTGTCATAGGAAACCACGGGCGCCAGGATCGGATGCTCGTTGATGCGATAATATCCTCTCAGTTACCCAAGGGGTCATTCTCAAGCACCACAGCCAGCACTTAAGCCGAGAGAAGACCAGAACCATAAGTTACCTGTGGTGGTGGATGAAGACCGTGAGGTTTATTCCTCCACATTCAACCCACCCCGAGAAACTGAACCTCCTCGTCCTGACAAAAAAAACACTTTTTTTCGTTATCAGATAAAGGAGATAATGAAGATCGCCCGCCTTATGGTTACCTTCAGTGAATGAGGGCAAGGCAAACAATTGATGATGACTTTGTACCTTAACGAAACGACATACATCAACGATGTGCTACTTGAGGTGACCCGTGAACTTTGTGACAACGCAGTGTGGGGGGTCATCTCTCACCCAAGAACTACAAGAACTCATCGGGGAGTGTGTAGTTCAGAGGAAGCTGTCAGGACCCGACGGGAAAGCCATCTACGCCGTGATCGGTTTCCTCAGAACAATTCCCAAAGAGGTTTTACTGGGATGGGACACCGTTCCAGTAAAACCATACATCCCAAGACCAATAAGGTGCTGCCATTGTCAGCGCTACGGCCACACAGCCAAGAAATGCCGGGCTCGGGAGGTCTGTGCCACGTGCAGGACGACCGGACACCATCTCACCTCGTGTCAAGCAACACAAAAGAAGTGCACAGTCTGCGACGGCCCTCATTCCTCCTTCGACCGTGAGTGTCCCAAGTGGAGGGAGGAGTGTAGGATAGCCAAGCTGCGATACGAGAAAAAAATAAGCTATAAGGAGGCTAGCCTTAGAGTTAAGAAAAAGAAAATAAGAACGAAGAAAAGAGACAAGAGAAAGAAGAACAGAAGAAACAAGAGTACAAAGAAATAGAAGAAAGAAGAAACATGAAGACGAAGAAAACAAAGAAATAGAAGAGCAAGAAGACCAAGAACAGTATATGTGTGAGTTAAAAGATCCATTGTGGACCGTCCAGAAGAAGAAAACAACAAAAGGAAGAGAACGAGAACTTAAGAATAACAAGACCTATGATGTTGACGGCCAGCAAAACAAAGCAACGAACAATCAAGCACCAAAATACCTTTAGTCTCATTCTCTGTGCGATACAATGCATCATTTTCAGTCTAGCGCACCAAACACTTTATTTTCGATTCATTCTCATTAATGTAACTCAATTTGTGACTTCGGTTAAAAAATATATATAGTTTAATTTACAGGAATAATTTTAAAATGCGATACAATAGAAATGAAACGATTTTTGGTTCTATTACAAATCAATAGTTTTGGCTCTTTTGCGTCACTTGTCTCTTATTGGTTAACAAATCAACCAATTAGAAGTCGCCATTGCACCGTGACATATACTTGTTTTCTATGTATTATGACAACCAAGGACTATGCTAGTATTTTATCCTTGTATGACAACAGGAAACAAATTTAGCTTCGCCTCTGCTATCAGCTGATTGCGACGAGACTCGCCAAATGAATTTCTTAAACTGAGAGAAACAGTCGAGATTATGATCTGCTGTTGGCGAAACTCGATTGATGGCACACCATGACGGAATTCACCCACTGATGCCAATGATTGATTGATTCGTGTTTATGTGCGTGTGTGTTTTATTTTTTCTCTGTTTATATGAATGCTGTGAACCACAGATCATGTTAATTGTCATGTTACTATCACACCATCATGGTTGAGGGTCTTGCAACTGAAAACTCTTCAAACAAGACACGACAGGGCTGACCTCAGAGAGAGAGGGAGAGAGAGACATTCAAAATCATAAGCAGGATAGCAGACGTGTTAACCTTACCTTCAAGATCTCAAACGCGACAAACACTAGAGGTTAAAGATCCAAGCTCGCTAAATAGTCATGCAGAATCTATGTAAAGAAGCACGTCTTACCCCAGAAAATTACCAGTAGAAGCAGTACAGTAGTAGCAACAATAAATGAATAGTTTAAGACAACCGTGAACAAAATTACAAAGAACAGTTGGGGGCTCCTAAAGAACCTAAACAGCCATCGGTTTCCTATGTCTGTCTTGGCCACTACTGCGGATTCATTATGTGATACAAGACAAGTGCAAAAAAAAATATTCAGAGATGTTGGCACCATAGCATGAATGTCAAGTGTGATTATATTTTAAAGTGGAGTCCAGCAACAGCACAACATTTCACCATAATACAAACAATCACTGTGTACTTTCACTCACGTGTGCGGGCTTATAGTTCCACTTAACTCCTAGTATCGCTCCAAGTAACTCCTAGTTATAGCTAGTGTGTGAACACTTGAAGGGGCTGGACAATACTGTCAGCCAGAGGCGTCCCGAGACCTTATCTATGATCATAACAACGAAATACTTGCTGTGCGTCCACAAACATCTGGCGAGGCGCGGCCACATGGGAGTCAGAGGCCGCAGCGTATGAGGGCGGCGATAACACAAGCAATGCAATCTGTGTATAACCTAGACTGGAAGACTGGATATGTTTAGTTGATGATTACAAGTGTTTAGAAGTTAATAGTCTACTAGTGTTCCTATGACCTCGGTTGTCGTTGGCCACTTTATGTGTGATCGTAACCTTTCACTGAACTCTACACTAAGATCAAGAAGTCCGGAGTTACCACCTTTAAGAAGGTATAACCTGAAGATTTGTAGGAAATAATTTGAAGTTTCCCAACTTTAAAGTGCTGGACAAATATGTGGACTCATGATAACAAGTGGGATTTGTAATTTTTTATAAATTGTTCTCAAAGGAAATGTTTTATTACGTTTATTAGTCCAGTGTGAGTAAACCTCTACTGACATCCATGTTCTCGACACATTATGAAGCTGTAACGAAATAGTAAACAAAGTAATGAATAATATATAATTATCACCATCATTAAATCCATGTGTTTAAGTTGTAAAGCAAACTGAAAAGAAAAAGGTCTACAGAACATTGTCGACACCCTGTGATACCCGACATAGCTATAGAGATTTTTTAGATTTTTAGATTGCCCCGGAGGTGGCTAGTTTATTGGGCACACAGTAAACGTATACCAGTGAAAATAGGTCGCAGAGGTTAGTAAAGACTGCTGATTTACGCTGAAAACTAAACCTTCTGTATACAAAATGGTAGTATGGCTAGCGCTCCACTCAACTGGCTTCAATTCCCTTTATGTTGACAATGAGCTGAAGTTCTCGGGCCATAGCGAGAAGAAGGTAAATCAGGCAAATAAATTATTGGGTCTTATAAGAAGGTCGTTCAGATATCTAGACGGTCCGTCCCTCGTAACGATCTTCATGAGTGAAGTGCTTCCCCATCTGGAGTACTGTCACCCCGTCTGGTCCCCGAGATATGCTAGGGACTGTCAGTTGGTTGAAAATGTTCAAAGGAGGGCCACCAGACTGGTGCCTGCACTTCGGCACCTCAGCTACCCTGAGAGATTGGAGCGCCTGAACTTGCCTAGCTTATACTACAGACGGGCAAAGGGAGACCTAATTGAGGTGTATAAGCATCACAAGGGGCACTACTCAGTCGAGTGTCCTTACTTGGAGCTGGCGGACGCTCGCCCCGCAAGGGGTCACAGCTCAAGATTGAAGAAGCCGCAAGTCCAGAAAACTGTGAGGGCAAACTTTTTCGGAGTGAGGGTTGTAAACTCTTGGAACAATCTACCAGAAAGTGTTGTGGCGGCACCGAGTATGAGCTCTTTCAAGACCAAACTTGACCAACACTGGAGCAGGTTCAGGTACAATCAGGAGCCGGTGCATGCCCAGTACTTGCCAACAGTGCGTAACAGAGACGTGACCGCTCGCCCAAGCGGCTAACGAGCCGATCAGTGGTGCAGAGGATAAAAGTAAAGTAAAAGTAATAACAATAATAGCTGGTCTTTTGTTTCTCAAAAGCGCCGTTCTTCTAAAGAATTCATTAGTGCTCTAAACACTACAGCTCTGCCAAATACTGCACTACCATAAAAGAAAGATGCCCATTCACAGCTGGATGGCCTGACAATGCCTCGGGCGTGAAAATGGCAACTTTTGGGACGTAGGAAACGACCTCTGTATCAACTTATTCAACGCACCCTTTCGAAATATTTAATAACATACTAGTGATCGGACTGCAGTCACCAGCTCGGAGAACCTCCATTATGAAGCTATAACTATACACAAAATTATTGGACTTTTAACTGGCAATGTTTATTTTAATTTTTAAGGCTTGGTGGGATTATTGTGCCTACATACATCAATTTCTCATCCTTATATAAACATTCTTTTAGATTATAATTTACCCAGATCTTTTGCCTTTTGTCCCTTAAACTGAGACAACACATCACAAGCGGTATAGAATAACAGACAGTATATAAGTCAGGTCAAGTAGTATAGAATAAACCCGGCAGTATAAAGTAATAAAGGTAGTATACGACAGGTCAAGCGGTATAGAATAACAGACAGTATATAAGGCAGGTCAAGTAGTATAGAATAAACCCGGCAGTATAAAGTAATAAAGGTAGTATACGACAGGTCAAGCGGTATAGAATAACAGACAGTATATAAGTCAGGTCAAGTAGTATAGAATAAACCCGGCAGTATAAAGTAATAAAGGTAGTATACGACAGGTCAAGCGGTATAGAATAACAGACAGTATATAAGCAGGTCAAGTAGTATAGAATAAACCCGGCAGTATAAAGTAATAAAGGTAGTATACGACAGGTCAAAAATAAAGTAGTATACGAGGGCGCAGTATAGTAATAACAGACAGTATATAAGGCAGGTCAAGTAGTATAGAATAAACCCGGCAGTATAAAGTAATAAAGGTAGTATACGACAGGTCAAGCGGTATAGAATAACAGACAGTATATAAGTCAGGTCAAGTAGTATAGAATAAACCCGGCAGTATAAAGTAATAAAGGTAGTATACGACAGGTCAAGCGGTATAGAATAACAGACAGTATATAAGGCAGGTCAAGTAGTATAGAATAAACCCGGCAGTATAAAGTAATAAAGGTAGTATACGACAGGTCAAGCGGTATAGAATAACAGACAGTATATAAGTCAGGTCAAGTAGTATAGAATAAACCCGGCAGTATAAAGTAATAAAGGTAGTATACGACAGGTCAAGCGGTATAGAATAACAGACAGTATATAAGTCAGGTAAGTAGTATAGAATAAACCCGGCAGTATAAAGTAATAAAGGTAGTATACGACAGGTCAAGCGGTATAGAATAACAGACAGTATATAAAGGCAGGTCAAGTAGTATAGAATAAACCCGGCAGTATAAAGTAATAAAGGTAGTATACGACAGGTCAAGCGGTATAGAATAACAGACAGTATATAAGTCAGGTCAAGTAGTATAGAATAAACCCGGCAGTATAAAGTAATAAAGGTAGTATACGACAGGTCAAGCGGTATAGAATAACAGACAGTATATAAGTCAGGTCAAGTAGTATAGAATAAACCCGGCAGTATAAAGTAATAAAGGTAGTATACGACAGGTCAAGCGGTATAGAATAACAGACAGTATATAAGTCAGGTCAAGTAGTATAGAATAAACCCGGCAGTATAAAGTAATAAAGGTAGTATACGACAGGTCAAGCGGTATAGAATAACAGACAGTATGTAAGGCAGGTCAAGTAGTATAGAATAAACCCGGCAGTATAAAGTAATAAAGGTAGTATACGACAGGTCAAGCGGTATAGAATAACAGACAGTATATAAGGCAGGTCAAGTAGTATAGAATAAACCCGGCAGTGTAAAGTAATAAAGGTAGTATACGACAGGTCAAGCCGCCATTGTCTCACTTCATAATATTGGCGTTGTCATTCTTCCCTGCATTCATTCTTTCCCTTCATGGTCACGCCTAACTTATAACGTCATATGAAATCATACACACATATATACAGTTTAATCAGAGACTTACACGTAATTAACTTTCACTGAAGTTGAAGCTTGTATTGCAGTCACGCCGGCGGACTGAGGTCAGATCAAAAACATGACATCCACTAATCCACACACCAACACCACCAGTTTAAAAGAAAGGGCGACGTAATTAGTCATGTTTTTGACGTGACCTCATGTTTTGTAAGGTCACCCTGTGTACATAAGCCTCTCCCAGTCCTTGTAATTCAGTTGCCTCTGAAGATGTCTTGAATAAAGACGAACCTAAGGCGCTCCATTGTTTCCCCTTTCCTGTGTGATTTTATCAAGATTTATCTTATCCACGTTTTCATTGTGGATCTACATGATTATATATATATATATATATATATATATATATATATATATATATATACAGTATCCCAAACTTCCATAATACAGTATCAATGACTGGTACCAGAAAGGCAGAAATTTTGGGTGGGGGTAATGGCGTGGGTCGCTTATATCAAGGATTAGAGAAGTAGACAAGTGACCTAACAATACAATAAAGAAATGACCAGAAAATGGAGTTAACTCGATTTGACAACCAATAGGCCAAGAAACACATTAAAAGCTTATTTCCATCTGGGTGCAATCGATTATGAAGGACAAAATCCTACCCGGCGAAAATTATGATTTCATGAAGTAATTGCTGGTCATGGTTTTTCTTTCGTCTTGGTGTAAGAGTGGATTATATTATATAAAGATTATAATATGTTGTTTCTTATATTTCTTACCGTAGAGTTCGATACCTTCACACTGGTTACTTACAGGAGATTATGGTGTATCTACGTAGAAATTCACTCCACCACCCGACATTCCATGATTTATACTTGATAAATGATGATTTAATGAGTTCCATTAATTTCCAACATCCATCTACAGTAAGTTATTGGTTATACTTTGTCATAACCAATCAGTCATTACTCTTAGTAATAATAAGATAGGATCACAGATACGGGCAGATAATTGCACTTACATTTATTTGTCAAGCTTCCATACAATGATTTACAATTGGCATGGATATATGAGTCACTCACGTTCACGCTGTAATAAAATTAATCTTCTAAAAGAGGGAATTTTCAACTTGGCGACACATGTGATTACTCTACTATGGGTATGACTTAACAGAGCCTTAATTCTTCAAGTGATACATTTACTGCCAGCCTGGATTGCTCTTGTTGCAACCCGGCTTCCGCACAAGAACTTTTTTCACGGGGAATAACAACAAAAAGGTACTCTTGGGTTACCACACATAGTCTCGTGTCACTGACAGTCATTGTAGACGGTTGTCTCGGCAAGGAGAACTGGTAAGCGTGACTTGAATTAACCTCTTAGGTGCAATAGACCAGCCTGGATTGCTTTTGTCGCAATCAGGCTTCCACACGTGATATTTCCACGGAGATAACAAACCTAGGTTAACACACTTAATCTCGTGTCAACGACGGTCCAGAGGACAGGGTGGCGGTGGAGGACTCTGTGTGGTGTCCTGGTCCCTTCAGGAGGGAGAGGATGGGGACGACGTCTTAACTAACCCCTTGGTCTAGGGGATACTGCTTAAAATGAGGTTTTTGGAGCGTGAGGCGATGAACAGTACAACACTGTCTCACTGGCTTCCCCCTATAGGCTGGCTAACATTCCACTAATGGAAAATATATGTGACAGTCATGGCTCGCCGGGTGCTTTATCTCGTGTAAAACAAACTTGGGAGTTGGTTGCATGGGTAAGCCTAACGCAACCCATGACATTGCTGATGGGATATAATCAATCCCATTACTTTCGTTGTGGGTTATATTGTTTGGTAAAACTTTTCCCTGGTAGTATTTTGTTCGCGAGTCTAAATTAAAATGTCCAGACGTAACATTGCAGACAAGTTCTCGCGCCACCTCCCACACAAGTGCCTGACGTACAGTACAATGGCTGCACTCCACACTCCTTTATGTGTAGATTCAGACCCTTGAGATAGGCGACGCCCGCTCTATTGTGGGTGTCTCGCTAGCTACTGTAGATCACCTCGCTCAGTTTTGGTGGTGCATGACCACGCTCTTAACAAAACACGTCAACTCACATTTACATACCTTGAAAGGAATTGCTGTTTATTTTCCTTGGTTAACTTTGTTCGATGTTTGGATGAAAACTTCCCCTGGGCTTTTTAACGTTGAATTTGAAAAGGCAGTTACTTGTTGCAACGCGATAGTTAGGTTGTGATGCTATTGTCCTGCCAATCAAGGTACACCTTTCTGCCAGTATGCTCAACTCAGCTAACTACACCCTATCCGCAGCAAGTTTGAACCATTTATTTACTTGTTATAGCAACAGCTTGAAAAATATCCACTTCCACAATATAAGATTCATTGAATGCATGAATGAAAATAATTAGAGTGACCGGATAAAACCCCAACGGACAAAACCCCAGTCTCATATATAAAATATAAAATAAAACACTTTTATGTTTAGGTTAGGTTAGGTTAGGTTAGTGTAGACAAATGACAACCCCGTTGGGGTTCTGTCATGGAACCGGAATTAGTGTTATATTACCTCTTGAAAATGGCACTGGACATTTTTTTTCTTTAAACGGCAGCAGTAAACTCTAGTTTTTCGATTTATGAAAAATTCTTGTGGTTTACGTGACGATAAAAGTGTTCTGCTTGCATGACGTCATCGTATGGTGTTGTTTAAATCCTACTGTCAACTGATTGACTAGGGAGAACACATTAAAGGATGTTCATTAATTAATTTTGTCAATTTTTCCTATTGTTTTACTCCTCTCCACGCATGTTTACGTTGGTGTTGTTTTTCACCCTCTTCCGAAAAAAATGGAATTAGAAGTTATTAATTTTATTTACAATAGAGCCTATAAAAGAAAACATGCACTCAAGGTGTGACAAATTTGGCCATCAGCATAGTGTAGAGAAGTTTTGGTACTGTCACAGACTACACCAGTGTTATAATAGGACTTTCAGAAAGAATGCATGACAAATGCTCAGGATATATTTAATTACGAATCCAGTTAATAAAGCTGACTCGTCTGTACACCAATACACACTAGGCACTTGTAAATATTATTTAAGTAAGAAGTCTGACTGAGTTAGGCTCAAAATTAACATACTGCTAATCTTCGGGTTTGATTTATTTTAATCACAGTTTATTTCATAACTGTCTTTTCGTTAAGGCCCAGTTTAATTAATCTCTCCAGTATTGTTTGTTCCCCAACTGCCTGCGTAGCAGCGTATGGAATGAGACAAGGATTTACACCTATTCGTTAGTCTGTACCTCCATCTTTACTTCCGCCCTATCTGATTTTGATAAAACACTGACAAAATATCTCGTAAAAACTTGAAGATGATATCAATGAATTAACCGAGTATTCACAATACTGCTCTTCTAAAATCAGTATTTGGTTAATATTATCAAAGACCATCTTTAGATGGTCTTGATGGTCTTTGATATTACCCCTGTAATGGTTTTCTAAGTTATTTTTATACACGTTGGCTTTTTTTTTTACGGGGATTATTAACCCACCCACGCACAGGTCACTGACACACATCAGGCCTGGGGGCGAAAATATAATAGCAATACTAAAAATAATTAAGAAAAATAAATACAAAAAATAATGAAAATAGGTCAATTTATAGTGATACACCGGCCTTTTTCTCGCTGTTTTAAATGTGTATTTCGTAATGTTTAGACAATTCTAAGACATTTTTCTTCTATGATATTTACACCGAAAATTAAGGATAACCGAGATATTCATTTTTCAATATTATTAGATTTCCTCAAGTGTCGCCATGTCTTCTTTACTTTTTGCGGAGAAGGTCTGACCCCTCTAACGCAGTGCTCCTGCGTAGGTAGTAATAGTGGCAGCTACCAAACAGGGAGGTACTACCGCCTCGGAAGATATTGGAAGCATAATGCATTGTCTAATGGTAGACCCTGCTGCCATATGGCATCACGAAAATTGTGACCAAGTCCCAGGTTGCTCATCTGACTTTCTGCCTCATTTACACACTATTACAGGGTCTCTATTGTTTCTCTAATCATTGACAACACAACATACATATATTGTTTCTCACTCTTGATCTTTTTTTTCATTTATGTATTTCTTTATTATTATTATTATTATTATTAGTATTATTAGTATTTATATTTTTTATTTTTTACTATAAATTTTACTTATTATTATTATTATTATTATTATTATTATTATTATTATTATTATTATTATTATTATTATTATTATTATTATTATTATTATTATTATTATTATTATCGCCCTCCAGGCCCCGATGTGGGTCAGTGACCTGTCCCCGTGTGGGCTAATCCCCGTCAAAAAAAAGCTGGAATCTAACATGTGTATCACAAAGAATGCAAATTTAAAATTAAATCAATTATATGTTGCTTTGGTTCTATGAGTAAACTCGGTAGCATTCTGCGTGACAGGCGTGACCGATCGCCCGGGCGGCTAGCGAGCCGATCAGTGGCGAAGAGGATAAAAGTAAAAAGTAAAAAGCATTCTAAGTCACGAACTTATACTCGTGCTGTTGGCAGAATTACTAAAAACTTACGTAATTTGATCCGCAAGGAAATGACCTACTGTTTTTGCCCATCCGGGCACAGGTAATTTTTAATGACCCACATCAAGGCCCCGAGGGGCGAAAATATAATAAAATGATAATATTAATTATGATGATGATGATGATAATAATAGTAATATAATTCTTAAAAAAAATAAATGACAATTAAAAATAATAATAATAATAATAATTATATAAATAATAATAATAATAATAATAATAATAATAATAATAATAATAATAATAATAATAATAAAGAGCCATAAAAAAATATCGAGTGAGAAATGATACATGGCAGCAGGGTCTACCATTAGACAACACATTATGCTTCCAATATCTTCCCAGGCGGTAGTACTTCCGTTTGATAGCAGTCTACTACCTTCTACCTATAATGATAAATGATATTGTGGGGTTCAAGATGTTTGGTTCACACTCAGGATTGGATGGAGAAAGGAAACTCACGATGTGCTCTCTATATACATGTTGTATTGGATGTACAATGCAGCTTGGTGCTGGGAAGGCAGCATGGTTACAAGCGTGATGTAGAGAGAGCTGGTTGGTGAGGACGCTCAGAGAAGGACAGCTTGTGGGTCGCCATACTCGCCAGCGGGAGAGAGGACCGCCAGGCAGGCGGAGGAGCAAGGACCGCCAGGCAGGAGGAGGTGTTGCTGGCTGGTTGGTGTAGGTAGAAAGAGAGAGATCACCACGAGGTCAGGTCTTAAATAGCGGGGGTAGGCGTGGCTTAGCAGTTGACCCCCGCTCCGTGGTGTATGGCGGCGCTGGTTGACCTAGACCACGAGGCATACACTGGGGAATTGGTGGGGTCGGCTAGGCAGCGACAAACAGCGTTTGTAGGGGAGAATTCCACTACAATATAACGAAACTTTTCAACAAAGCACTTGACATTTCTCAAAATCCCATACCATTGTTCTCTGGTATAATTTATACAAGGTAAAAAATATGAATTCTGTGCCATGGCTTCATTTTATTTATTTTTTTTTCATTACAAATTCTTAACTGGTTCTCACAGGACAGCAGTACGGCAGTGCGGACTGCGGACCTTTGCCATGACTTCATACCGTAGTGGTGCGCGCCATCTATTGTCAACCCTAACAACTACTTGTTTGTTTACAAAATCTAGGAAGGGATCTGTAGACAGCGCTTGGTATATCTTTAATCATCGGCTTCGTCATGGCTCCTGAGAAGGTTTGAATTAAATACCCATACTTTGCAGTCATTAAACTTTATATTTAATCATATATTATAATAAATCATGTATGAAATGTAACGCAGCAGTGGTCGAAGCGAATCCATGTCCGACTTGTAATGGATGTGTTTGGGCGGGAAAAGCTCAACTTATGAATGACTCCTGCGACGTTAGGTATAATTGACAGATTTACAGTTTCCGTCAGTAAAATAGCGTCAGGACAATGGTATGTACTCAACGATAGAAACTTTACATTGTACATGTAATTCTGTGTTGTGTGTGTGTGGAGACCAACTCGACGTGTGTAAACTTGCCATTGCTCACTTGAGGTTGACGGGAGGAAACATGACCTTGGCCGCTATGCATGCTGAGCACCTCCCCCAATTTCCACATAGGAGGTAAGCCCACATTGATTCTAGAGGCGACAAGTAAATTTTAGAGAGGAAACTTGAAAGTCATCTTGGATGTCAGGAAACGAGTTGGTTTTGCTAATTGTTACTATGTAGATACAGTATTTCCGAAATGGCTTGTTTCAACACGGTACTAAATATTTTAAACATGGCATTTAGTCTAGAAACCTTTCCCAGTGTTACAGTAAGTATTCCCAACATTACAAGAATATTAAATGGTTTATGAGAGTGTGTGGTGAATAATCATCATAACCCTGTTGGGGAATTCTGTCATCCATTTTTAATGACATGTTATGGCAAGAGCTTTGTTGTGTATCAATAGTCCAAACGGAATCATGGTGGCAGCCAATCAAACCTGTAAAGGAATCATTCTGGAAAACTGAATGAACTGCTATCTAGTAGTTAGTGGATAATTAATTAGACATAAGTTGTTACTGATATTTAAAACTCAAATTAATAATCTTTGTGATCATCCACTCTGATAACCATTTTTTTTTAAACTAGTATTCATTGTTATTAATCTTAAGGTGAAATTTTGGTAAATTTATGGTATCACAATGGTCTTTATTTTGGCATTATTGCATTTACACACCACACATTCCTACCACTAATCTATTATCATATCCGAATAAGACGTCTAATTTTAAGATAATTTTCATCTATTACATTGCCGTCGCAAATGTATAATAACGGAGATAGCGTATCCAAAATTTTCTCAATTTTCTTCCATTAATCTAATGCCATTATCGCCTACCTCACCTCCCACACTGCGTGTCTCCTTCATAAATCATCACACGCATGCGTTCCCGTACACGTCACACGGCCAATGAAAAGCGGTTATTTTTTTGCAACCAATTAGAATTATTTTTGGTTTAATTCGCTGTATTTTTGGCCCAATCAAACTCGATTTTTATTTTGGGTCTCATATTTCTAAATTCACATTCATTTCCGACCATGGAATTCAGTGATGGGCGTCACTTAAATTATATGGAGCTGATTGCGAGTTTTTTGGGAAAAAAACGAAGCTACAGCATTTTTTCGATCGCATGGTGTTCTTCCAACCTCAGTAAAGTGTCATAAGTGCAAGACTGAATGTAAATATCACAAAGACCAACACATGTGGCGTTGTGCAAGAATCTCAGAATCCAACGACGGACAAGAACCAGGCCAATAAGGTAAGAAATAGGTGATTCCATCATATGGTGAGAGTCAGGTTAGGTTTGGTTTGTTTTTTGTTTTTCTCGTGTTTTTATTGGTGTATTTTGTATTTGCTTTGCCATTATTTTTTTTCGGAAAATGTCCCACGAAAAAAATCGCCAATAAAAAAAAACGGCCAATTTCCGACGGAAATGGAGGTCATATTCGGTCTAAACACACACAAATACACTAGAAAAATATAGTTTTTACTTTCTAACAGAGTGTGGTGTGCTTATGCAAATTTACCTTTATTTTGATATTAAAAATAGGTTTTTCCTATGTACAGTTATTTTGAGGAGTTTCGAACGAATTTTATATTAATTTCCACCGGAATTCACGTTTTTTTTTATTTATTTATTCTCTTTTTAATAGATAACACCATCCCCCTCCCCCCCAACCAACATTCATAGTGGAAAAAGTTGGATTTTTTTTTTTTAGAATAAATAACATTATATTTCCAACCAACCAAGAAAACCTAACCTTACCTGTTTTTCATGCCCCCGACATTTAAAGAGCGAAGACGGAGGCCTGGAGCGATGCGTGAGCAGGGGGTCATACCACCTCCGTCATAAATAAACACATCATGGCGACACTTGTGACTGAGCGAAAGTAAAAATCTTGAAAAATTAATATCTCAGTTATCCTTAATTTCCGGTGGAAATATCATAGAAGAAAAATGTCTTAGAATTGTGGAAACATTACGAGATACATATTTGTATTACAGAAATAAAGACCGGTGTGATCCTATAAATTTACCCAATTTTGTTCTGAAGGAAATAATGTTAGTTAGCAAGTCACAGGTCATGAGAGTTTAAGATTACTTTTAGCTGTGAGTCAGGTGTATGTGCCAGGAATTTCGAGCAGCCACTTGTTAAGAGCAAGGTAGGAAAAGATTTTAATAGTTAAACAGTAGTACATTAATAGCGGTGAAATACCGGATATAGACAGTATGTTCAATTTAATTTGTAATCTTTAATAAAAGATGAATAACAGTAGAAAATGGGCACCCTTTTTATTTTAGGTAATTTTTCAGGGTTACCATAGATACATTTGTTTTAATGTACTGAAGAGAATGCAGATCTAGAGGGGGAGTAAGACAAGTACAAATTCATAGAAACATTTACATAATGGATGTTTTGCCGTGACCAGCTAAGTTCCTACTAATGCTATTTTACCGTGAGTGCGCTCTGATTGGGTAAGTACTTACTGTGTGATATGATGGGGGGGTTGCCCCCCGGCTAGGAAGTTAGGTAGGTTATTTTGGTTGGTTACGTCAGGTTCTAGTAAATGTCGCCTCTTTTATAATGATAAGTTTCCATGCACAACAGAAATATTGCATTCGCTGATAATGGACGATTAGCCAATCAGAGCTCACTCATGGTTAAATAGCGTTAGTAGGAACTTAGTCAGTCATGGCAAAATTTCCACTGGCATACATTTAAGCTCCTCAAGAACATAAGCATTTCACTTCTTTAAGGTCTTATTGGAGACAGTGGGACTCAATCTTATGTCTTAAGATGTCATTGCAGAAAGATACAAATTGACCATAAACAACCTAAGGTAGTATAGATTAATCTTGTATTTAATGATCATAAAATCATTTGTCTGCCAGGTTTGTATGAGGATGGATTTGTCAGTTCCTTTCGTAGAAATTATTCTTTTTTAGTTGATAATAATTGAAAATAACTGGTTTTGTAGATTAGGTTAAGTAGCTTAGGTAGATAAATTTGGTAAAGTGTTTTAATTATAAATAGTTTAATGTAGCAGTACAGTACTGTATAGCACAGTTTGTCATTGATGTCACACAGTTGTGGGTGGAGGTTCTGGGCGACCATGTAGTTGTGTGGAGGACAAACCTACTTTTTTTTTTTTTTTTTCCACGGGAGTTAGCCCAACTGAGGCAGGTCACTGACCCACATCGGGGCTGGGGGGAATGTAATATTATAATAATAATAATAAAATTTATAATAAAAAAAATGAAAAAGATAATTACCCTCGATAATAAATTCAAATAACCACTGCTACAATTATCTTATTAAAAGACATCACTGGAGACCTATTACTCATCCAGGCATCTATTGAGCAGGATCTTAAGGGGCTTAGTGAGCTCGTTGCACAACTCTTAGTTTTCTGAAATACACCATGTCAGGGCCAGGGCTCTTATGAATATTTAACGTAAAAAATTTATATCTTATATCCTCTAATGAGAACACTGTGTGGGTCAGCGCTGTGTCAATCTGTCTTTCTTGAAACGCAGGAAGATTGTTCGCATCCTCTCGTGAACACCAAGGAAAATAATTTTTTATGCTTCCTCCTTGTCCTGATCTGAGTGCGGAACTACCATCTTCAGGCTTCTGATCCAGCATGCCAACACGCTTTTTTAATTTCGATTTTGTGTAGTGGTAGAAAGCCTTTGGGTTTGACTTGACCACACTTGCAATCCACCTCGAACCCTTTTTCAGCCTTCTGCACTCTGACTGCTTGGTTCCAGAATCTGGCATACATCCTCCTGTCCTGCTCGTCATTATTCGTAACCCACCTTTTGAATTTCTGGGATTTTTTCTTAGCTTTGTCAACTGCCATAAGGTTCATGTGTAACAGTCTCCTTGTATTCCTGGAGCCAATGGGTTTAGTCTTGGGTATATATTCATCAATCAAATAGCTCACTTTACTGGCTATTATATTCAGCATAGTGTATGCATTCTTGTATCTCAGTGAGTCAGGTCAGTGAGTACCCCTCATCCCGTCTTAATCTCCCTTGTAATATTTGAACCTCGGCCTGCTTTTATCATAAACCAAGTAACAGTTAAATCTGAAAGACAACATTATGTTGTTCCAACTTGGCCACCATACCCTCCTCATTAGTTATGGTAAGGTCCAGCGTTTGCTCCCCTCAATAGTCAGTTGGATCCTTAACATGTTAATTAGAAAATTGTCTCAGAGTATCCACAAAAAGAGTAGCTAGTAGGATTATTAAGGTCATTTGGTGTGGTTTCATTTTTCAAGTCGATGTTGCCGTAGTTAAAGTCCCCCATGACAAGGAAGTGGCTGGAGTTGAGTGCTGTTGCTTTGTCAATTAAGGCTCTTCAGTTCCTTTAGTTTAATAAGCTACAATTTGGGGATCTGTAGATACATCCAACAATGAGTAGATCTCTCCCCTTTAGTTTAATTTTACACCACTTCCAGTGCTGGATTTAGACCTGTGGAGGCCCCCTCATTATAACTACCCAAGAGGGTGGGGTGGCGAGTGAAGCAACCCTAAACATCTGGGAGTTCTGGGGGGCGCTGTAAGCCCCCCTGGAAAATTTTGAAATTTGAACACTTCTTTGGAGAATTTTGAAGCCATATGCAGTTATATGGAGGAAATTAGAACATTGAGAAATTTTTAATTAACTGTATATTTATTGATAGTGTACAAATTCCCAACACACACACACACACACACACACACACACACACACACACACACACACAAACAAAAGTGAGACATGACTGGAGTCATTCATGTGGTTTCAAGTCGACCAGCCCTGATATAGCTACTACCGCACATGAATTTTAAAGAATGAAAATAAAAATAATCCAAATGAATAAACAAATAAATAAAATATTGTAATATGTGGAGGCCCCTGGGCAGCTGCCCACTTTGCCCACTCCTGAATCCGGCCCTGACCATTTCTATTCTTCAAAAAACATCCTCCCCCTTTACCCTCACTTGGCTGGCTTTAAGGTCTTGCCTAGCATAGATAACCACATCTATACAGTATTGAACTCTCTGTGCTATGTGTCAATTCTCCTGTTTTTGTACAACAATTCTTCAACACGAACTATTTTGGGTTGATGTATCTTGAGTAAGGTTTCAAACTCCGCTCTCCTGTCAAGGAAAGTGTCAGTATTAGTGTACTGTACATGACTTTCAAGCCAGAAAAGGTCCTTGGTAACACCTACAGTATAATCTCAGCAGCTGCCTCGTATATTAAATTCACCGTATTTTGTGGGGTGTGGCCAGAGATGACATCGTTTACATGGTGCGCTCCTCCTCATGAGTGGGAGGTCGAGGGGATGGGGGGGTGACTCGCTGTCCTCTGATACTGTATTGGTCCACTTGCCTCCACTGCTTTTCCCTTGTATTAATCCATCCATGCCCGTCCCTGTCTTTCATCGATTCCTCCATCTTCTGCTTCAAGCAGGCGTTCTTTATGCTGTTCCCTCTGTATTACTGTGCAATCTGGGTGTATAAATATGCCCCATAATATTTTGTTCCTTGCAAAGGCTTTTTTGCCTGCCAAATTACTTCCCATTTTTTCCTCATTCTGTTGTATGATTCTGAGGGGCAGGGCTTATTCTCCTGCCTTTGTCCTAGCTTCCTCACTTCATAATAAATATTACATTAGGGGTGTATTTGGCCCCAAAAAATTAAATGGAAGTTGGCATTTTCTGAAATATAATACAGTAATTCTTCTTGTTATTATTACTGTACGTATTATAATTATTATTATTACAGAAAATCATTGGCTCTACTCAAGGCATACACACTATATATATATATACAGTGGCCCCTCCATTAACGAACTCAATCCGTTCCAGAAGGTCTTTCGTTAACCGAAACGTTCGTTAACCGAAACCATTGTTTCAATGGGTTTTTGGGTAATTGGTTCCAGCTCACCGAAAATTTCCTAACTTCAACAAAAATGGCGGAAAAATTTACTTACTTTGAGGTGTGTATGTAGAAGGCTCCTGGATGATGGTGATGATGTGCATTTGAAGTGGGAGGTGCAGGAGGAGAAGGGAGAAGAGAAGGAAGTGGAGGTGGAGGAGAAGCATTTTACTGCTTCTTGGAAGGTGAGTCACCTTCCATGAAAATGTCAGGAACCTCTGGACTGACAGATTCTCCACCATGAACATCCTCTCTCCTTCTTGAAGTGGAAGGCTGAGGGCTAGCATCTTGTTCCCTCTGCCTTTTACTGAAGAAAGTGTCAATTGTGGTCTGTGGGGCATCTGTCCTTCTCACCATTAACTTATGTTTAAAGAAGGAGACCACTGAGTCCTCAACATGACACAAAGTTAGTTCAGTTTTTTCCACTTCTGGGTGCTTTGAAGCCAGTTCCCTGAACTTATCCCAGTGGTAAATCACATCTTTCAACTGTTTAGCTGACATATGGTCATCACTTTCAATTTCCTCCTCCCCACTGTCAGCCTCTATCCGTAACATCTCATCCAGTTCCTTCAAGTCATCAGGAGTAAGTTCCTCCTCATGAGACATCACAAGCTCTTCCACATCCTTCTCCTCCACTTCAAGGCCCAATGACTGACCAATGGACACAATCTCCTGGTCCAACTCTGTGTCATCCTCAAATCCCTCAAAATCATGGACTACTGATGGCCACAGTGCTTTCCATGAAGAATTGAGGGTTCTATTAGAGACTTCTTGCCATGATGACACAATCAATTTTACAGCCTCCAGGACGTTGAATTGTGTCTTCCAGAACTGTTTCAGTGTTAGTTCAGGATCAGCGGAAGTTGCCTGATGACACCTCCTAAATATTTTCTTCATGTACAACTTCTTGAAGTTGCTGATTACATTCTGGTCCATTGGCTGTATGAGTGATGTAGTGTTTGGAGGCAAAAACAACACTTTCACAAAGTCAAATTGATACTCCAAATTTCTGGCAAGGTCAGGGTCATGACCAGGAGCATTATCCATGAGGAGAAGAGCCTTTAAAGGAAGTTTATTGGTGGTTAGGTAGCTCTTGACAGAGGGGCAAAACACATCAACAGCCCATTCATTAAAGAACTGTCTTGTCACCCATGCCTTACGGTTGGACTTCCAATAAACTCCAAGCATTGTTCTTACCACTTTCTGTTGCTTGAACACCCTGGGGTTTTCAGAGTGGTAGACAAGCATAGGCTTCAGTCGGAAATCCCCTGAAGCATTGGCACCAAGCAATAGAGTGAGACGGTCTTTCATGGGTTTATGCCCAGGTAAAGAGGCTTCATCTTTGGTGATGAATGTTCTTTTGGGCATCTTTTTCCAGAACAGCCCAGTTTCGTCCACATTGAACACTTGCTGTGGAAGATAATTTTCTTCTTCCATCAGTTTTTTAAATTCAACTAAAAACTTTGCTGCCCCTTCTTTATCAGCACTAGCAGCTTCACCATGCCTAACAACACTTAAAATGTCACTTCTTTTCTTAAATTTTTCGAACCAGCCTTTGCTAGCCCGAAAATCTTCAAATTCTGTTCCTGAAGAACCAGGTTGATCTGCCTTTAAATGTTCATAAATCTCCCTGGCTCTTTCACAAATGAAATCACCAGAAACTGAATCACCTTTCATCTGTTTTTCCCTAATCCAGATGATAAGTAACCTCTCAGTTTCTACGATTAGGGATCTACTTTTAAACACTCTTGTAGATTTGTCTCTCACGTTCACTTCCTTAAATTTGTCTTTGTGCAAGAATTGTTGACACAGTTGATGCCGACATGCCATATTCTTTGCATAGCGCATTTGATTTAATACCTTGTTCGTGTTTTTTTATTATTTCCTGCTTTATTTGGATTGAAATCGCTTTTCTTACTTTTACTTTTATCCTCTTCGCCACTGATCGGCTTGTTAGCCGCTTGGGCAATCGGTCACGTCTCTTTTCCTTTATATTCTTCACCAAAAGGTCGGCTCGCTAGCCGCCCGGGCGATCGGTCACGTCTCTGTCACGCACTGTTGGCAAATACTGGGCATGCACCGGCTCCTGAATGTACCTGAACCTGCTCCAGTGTTGGTCAAGTCTTCTCTTGAAAGAGCTCACACTCGGTGCCGTCACAACACTCTCTGGTAGATTGTTCCAAGAGTTTACAACCCTCACCCCGAAAAAGTTTGCCCTCACGGTTTTCCGGACTTGCGGCTTCTTCAATCTTGAGCTGTGACCCCTTGTGGGGCGAGCGTCCGCCAGCTCAAGTAAGGACACTCAACTGAGTAGTGCCCCCTGAGATGCTTATAAACCTCAACTAGGTCCCCCCTTGCCCGTCTGTAGTATAAGCTAGGCAAGTTCAGGCGCTCCAATCTCTCAGGGTAGCTGAGATGCCGAAGTGCAGGCACCAGTCTGGTGGCCCTCCTTTGAACATTTTCAACCAACTGACAGTCCCTAGCATATCTCAGGGACCAGATGGGGTGACAGTACTCCAGATGGGGAAGCACTTCACTCCTGAAGATCTTCACGAGGGACGGACCGTCTAGATATCTGAACGACCTTCTTATAAGACCCAATAATTTATTTGCCTGATTTACCTTCTTCTCACAATGGCCCGAGAACTTCAGCTCATTGTCAACATACACACCTAGGTCCTTCTCACACACAGTCTCAACTAGTACATTTTCTTCATCCCGTTGGGACATATGGTACGCCTCCTTACCGTTGGTACGCCCCAGGTGCATCCTCTTACACTTCGTGACATTGAATCTCAGCAGCCATTCCTTCGACCATTCCTGGAGCCCACAGAGGTCCTTCTGCAGCTCTTCACAGTCCGCTTGGTTCTTAATTTCCCGAAATAACTTGGCGTCATCGGCAAACATTTGTATGGAGCCCCATGCTGGATTCAAACAATGGCAACACGTATTTTTCAAAGTTAAACTAGCTGTAAATAAAGAATATTTTCTTTAAAATAACACTGCACTGCACTATATATTGTCAATATGTAAAATAATTTTCAAAATGACCAATAATTTGCTTGGAAACACAGAAAAAAAGTGTTTAGTTGAAGAGAGTCTCAAGCAAGATGTTACCTCCAGTGAAAACAGAGAGAGACTGACACCTGTTTGCTGTGTTAAGAGGCTTGATGCCGCGCATTAAACTAGTGACTTTACCTTCAATTTTGCTCAATAATTGTTAAAATGACTAAAAAATTGAATATTAAACTTTTAAAATTATTGAATAGTATAAACTTCTTGATATTTACTAAAATAGTAAGGAATTTAAGCCCTAGAACCGATTAATGTATTGGCGGACTGATACTAAAGCTGGTTGCCCAGTCAGTGCAAGCGAAAACATGTTGAGGTCGGTTCGTAAGAAGTTCGTTAAGCGAAATTTTTTTCGTTAACCGAATTGAAGATCCTTATGGAAGGCAGTTCGTTAATCGAAATTACGTTAACCGAGGTGTTCGTTAAATGAGGGGTCACTGTACACACTTCCTTTAGGTCGTTGATTATATGTTCAAAGTCCACTTGTTATATGGACTAAAAATGAAGTATATATATGGTACCTCGTGTTTCATACCAGCTGGATTCGGTAATATGCTACTGACACCACATACGAGGCACGGGCAGTTCCCAATGTGGTTCACGGCGCCATCAGCTCGATGAACAGGCATTGTGTGAAATATAACAGAGTCGTTAATCAAGGGACCACTGTATATAAAATAAACCTTTGAAAACAAAAATTAAAATTTTGCGCCATTTTCAATATTCTCCTGTCTGGTGCGGCAAACAGACGCCACCCTTTCCCGCCTCAGATACCCACTGCTCCGAGAAGCCTCAGTCCACACATGCCTACCGTACTCTGAACACTATTGTGATTACCTCTTCTGTTTGTCCTCCCACGTGCATTTCACATGGCTCCGGGACGTAAGCCAGCCTCATCAAAGGCAAATATTACTAGCAAAGACTCTAAAGTGACCAAGAGATCAAGAATAGTGATGACCTTAACGGAAAAAACAATTTTATTGGACAAGCTCAGAGGTGGTATGAGCTATGGCTCGAGATGTGAAGTCTGACAGTTCATTTGTGTCTTTTGTCAGAATACAAGTCTTCAAGTGGAGGAATGTGGGTGGAAGAGGACTGGCTGACTGGCGTGACTGCGTGAGGGCTTTCAGATGCCGGGACAGCAGGGAGAGGCTGGCAATGCGGGTGTTGCTGATCTCAGCGAAATATAAAATGTTTTATTTACTTGCAAATAAATTTTTTTTGCATATAACTGTGTTTATGTTTTTCCATTATTATACTACAATATGATTAGTTTCAAATAATGATGTTAGTAAATGCCGGTACAGTGCATCAGTGAGACCACTGGGCCGTGAGTGGAAAGCATGGCGTGGTTAAGTGCATGACCTACCCGAGCTGTTTGGTGGCCACAGGTACAGTGATTCCTAAAAGAGTATTCGCGGTTTTGGCTTTTCGCGGGGGTTTCAGGAACTTAATTCCTGCAAAATACACGGGATTACTTGGGAACTCCTGATCTGAGGCTTAATACTGTAATGGGACCTTATGGATAAAAATGCTACAATATTGGATCAGATTATAAAAAAACATAACCCCATCCTATATTGGGGGATGGCTGTACTCTTCATTGTACCTAATATTTACCCTTGTCACTGATTTGCTATTAAAGTTATGAAGTATGGGATCATGTTCCATATTTGGTGCTCACATTTCATTATTGATAAGTATAATTTTCTACATAAGATGTATGTTAATCAACAGACAGACCCTGAGGGTGACACGGCAGTTAATACCAGTAATGTGTCAGAAGACAGTGTAGCTGCTACAGAAGGAGAACATGACCCTTATTTTGAGCCAGTAGTTACTCTTCCTGAAGTTCATATAAAAACTAATGAAGAAGAAGAGGAGGAGATGATAAAGCTGTAAGTTGAATTACTATTCATGTTGTATAATATATCAATACCAAACATCATTTTGGTTCATATTTGCTATTTTCATTTCAGGAACCTTCTTAATTTCACTCCTAAGCCATCAACTAATACTTGAAGATTCATATATAATATTTTCCCTCTTTCTAAAGCATTTATGCTTAATGCAAAAATTTAATTAATAGAAAGCATGCTTTTCTGACGGATTACAAATGTTTGGTTGCCATCAATTGTGTACTGAGTCAACAGAACAATGCATATTAATTTGTTTGGCTTAAGTATTGTTACTTTTGTTTTATATGAAACCATGTTCAAGAATCCTATTCATGTTT
This sequence comes from Homarus americanus, assembly GCF_018991925.1. Taxonomy (NCBI): domain Eukaryota; kingdom Metazoa; phylum Arthropoda; class Malacostraca; order Decapoda; family Nephropidae; genus Homarus; species Homarus americanus. The sequence continues at coordinate 7,678,246 of NW_024737042.1, read as the reverse complement.
ATTTTCTAAATTGTAGATATTAAATATTTGTTAGTGGCAGTAACTAAGGGTAGCTGTAGATTTTAGATGAAGCTAAGTACTGATTACCATAATTAAAGTACAGTACTGTACCATAAAATTACAACTTTATAGTTGCCCGCTGCTTTGTAGATGTAACTGACAAGGTGGTATTGTTTGGGCTGTAACAATATTTGGGATGTACCTGTATTACAAATTTGCTGAGTGTTTGGTAATTGTGTTGTATGACAACTTGTATTCGGTGCAAAGAATAATGGTCCAGTTGTGGATTCAGAAGGAGGATGCATTATTTGAGGATTACACTCCACATCTTCCACAAACCATATTTTTAGAACTTACCGGGTACATTACAGTTTGTAACTCATAAATTACCCCAAAAGGCAATACATATCCCTATTTTTTCACACCATTCATCCTGTTTATGATAATTTTCATATTTAATGTTCATGATTTAACAAGCAGTTACCATTATCCACAGTATAAACTAAAACGAACTCCTAGTGTCAGAAAGGATAGTTTGATCGTGAAATTTTCATTTCCAGGAGATGCAAACTTTTCCGTTATCACACTGTTGAGTCTCCAGCAGAATGGAAGGAGCGAGGGACTGGGGATGTAAAGATTTTGAAGAATGGTAGCAAGAAAACGGTGAGTTTTTGCTGCACACATACACTGTACTGACAGTTTGTAGAGTTTTTAAAAACGCTTGTAATTTGGCCCGTGAAATACTCGTGCTTATGCATGTGACAAAACTGTGGCTGGCATTTGCTGAATTTGTGTGAATGTGCCCAAACACCATACAGTAGGCTCTCGCCAATAACGACTTCCACATTAACGTTTTCGACAATAATGGTAAGTTACAATCGACACCCATTTTCGATAATAACGTCTGGATTCTCTTGAATAACGGAAATTTCGCGGGAATCGTCCGAGCGCATCAATGATAGCGTTTGTTTGCCGCCATGTTGATGACGTAGTTGTCCACTCCGCCTCACTCTCACACACGCTCAGTGGAATACAGCGCTGCGCCCACGCGTGAGATTTTCACCACTATAACCAGTGGTTGTTAGGGTCGGTGATCAATAATGGCTTCTGCATTTTTGCCTGTGGGGGCTAGGGGAGGTGGTGGAGGGAGTGGTTTGCCACCTGAATGACAGGGAACTTTTAAAGTGAGGAAATTGAACCATCCTGAGTCTACAGTGCGAAATATTAAGAGGAACTTAGAGGAGACCAAGAAGAGTATTGTGCTGGCTAAAAATATTTCGGTAGTGATGGAAATGCAAGGCGAGCTATGAATGATAAAGGCGATAGAAACAGGTTGTTAGTGATAACAGAGCATTTTCTTGTGAAATGGTTAGCTGGTAGAATGAAAGCCAGTGCAAGTGTTAGTGACCCTCAGATATGGAACAATCATCACACCAAGCACCTCAAAAACTCCCCCAAACTAAGTGTTATATTACTCAAACTCTTTATTTTGATGATTGAATAACAATTCTTTTTATTTCAGCTAACAAAAAGTGTTAGGAGGGCTTCAAGGGGAAAAAATGGGTGAAATTCTAGTGGCAGCGGCACCAATAAACCCTTTTTACATGTATTTTAATGTCACACAAATAACATTTTCGCTAATAACGGTGTTTTTCAGGCACCTATTAAACATTATTAGTGAGAGCCTACTGTACTTATTTTGCATCAGGTTGAGTTACTTGGTTAACCTGAAAAGTGCAGTCAAGCCATTTGGCGTCTCGGACAAGGCCTGCGCACATTCACATTTACGCTTTTCCCTTTTGTTACTGATATTGCTGTAAATAATAATCTATAGAAATTACTGTACAGTCGGCCCTAAACATACGCGGGTTTAGCATACACGGATTTGAAAATACGCGGATTGCCCCGCCGGAGGAATATTCTGTACATTGAAGTAATTGAAGAACATTCAAATCGCGCGCCATTCAATTCGCACGCGGCACCGAACACGGGACACCGCCCGCTCCCGCAACCTCACACACACATACATAGCTCTCCCTCACTCAGTCAGTCTCGCTGTAACCACGCTTGTGTTGACATCAGCATTGTAGTTGCAAAAATATTACATTTCCGTGAATGTATTATATCAAGCACAGTATGAATAGAATATCACTAATATAAGAGTATTTTAACCGAAAACTACTAAAAAAACGAGTAACATATCTTGAACATCGGAAGGTTAGGTAAAGTCTTTTGTTTTCATGTAGTTTATCCTAATTTACATTGAAATGCATTACGTTTCATCAAAACTACTATTTATTTCTGAGAATATGGAAATGTAATATTTTGCTGAAATGACGTAGGTATTACAGTGGAAAGTGACGAAAGCAATGACTTTCACTTTCTTTCGTTCAAAAGATGTTACCGTAATCGCTTTTTGAATGGTTTTCAGTTAAAAAACTGTTGTAATACAATAATATTCAATCCTAATTCACTTGTGATGCAACAGTTTTTTTACTGAAAAACATTCGAAAAGCGATTACGGTAACATCTTTTGAACGAAAGAAAGCGAAAGTCATTCTTTTCGTCACGATTTTATCCCACTTTCCACTGTAATACGTACGTCATTTCAGCAAAAATATTACATTTCCGTGAATGTAGTATATCAAGCACAGTATGAATATAATATCATTGTAATATAACAGTATTTTAACCGAAAACTATTAAAAAACGAGTAACATCTCTTGAACGTTGGAAGGTTAGGTAAAGTCTTTTGTTTTTGTCATGTATTTTATCCTATTTTACATAGAAATACATCACGTTTCAGCAAAACTACTATTTATTTCTGAGAATATATTCATTCAGGCACAGTTTAGGTAAAATATACATGTGCTGTAACATTTTTTTAATTGAAAACGATTCGAAAAACACGTACCCTCTAGCCCTGTTCAAGGAGAAGACTAGAAGGAGCTGTTTGGCGCTTAAAACGATGACAAGGAAAATGATTTTGATGGATTTTAATGAATATATTTAGAAAGACCCTGGCACTGTCAAGGAAAGTGGCTGCTGAAGGCTTCCAGGACATGGCAGAGGACAAGATTAGGGAGCTAATTGCAGAGCACGACACTGAGCTGACCGAGGAGGATCTACAGGAGTTAGTAGACTCAGGCAAGAAAGAGGATGAGGAAGAGGAAGAGGAAGAGCACCAAGAAATAACTTTGGAGAAGTTGGGGGAGATGACCAGGAATATTGAGGCACTGAAAAACCTGGCCTATAGTATGGACCCCTCCATGGTGCGTGCCCTGAAATTCATGCGAGGGATGGATGATGTTTTCGCTCCATACAAAAACATCATGGAAGAAATGAATGAAAGAGACGACAACTCCCCATCACCATGTTCTTTGATCACCGAAGGTGAGATTTAACACCATCAATCACTGGCGGCAGTGAGGAAGCAGCTGAATCCACTGTCGCCCCCACTTCACCACCCGTTATGGAATTGAGTGACGATGAGCCCGATGACCCCTATCCTGTCGCCGAGGATAGGAACTGTACAGTAAAGTGAAATTTTTATCTCTTTTTTTTTAAATAGCTTTCCTTGCCATGTTTATTGTTTGTAAAAATGCACAGCACAGTACAGTTCAGTACTGTACATAGGAGTTGGAGGTGCAGTTATTCACAAAACATTTGTGTTTGTTGTCGGCAGTAGTGACGGTGAGGAGGTGGAGGAGGTGGAGGAGGTGGAGGCGGGAGCGGAGGGAACGAGTTGGGAGGAGTGGTAACCTTGGACGCGGGAGCAGGGACGAGATGCCAGCCAGTACATTACGGGTGTATTAATTGTTTTTATAGCTAGTTTTGCATTTTAATATTAAATACTGTACATAACATTTCAACAAAACTACCAATTATTTCTGAGAACATGGAAATGTAATATTTTTGCTGAAATGATGTACGTATTACAGTGGAAAGTGGGATAAAATTGTGACGAAAGCAATGACTTTCTCTTTCTTTCGTTCAAATGATGTTACCGTAATCGCTTTTCGAATGGTTTTCAGTTGTGGGATTATAAGGCTAATGATAGGATAGAATATTATTGTAATACAGTACGAGTACAACAGTTTTTTAACTGAAAACCATTCGAAAAGCATCTTGAATAGCAGTCATTTTTAATTTTATCCGCCATGTAATATTATCATTATTCATGAGAATCGTGTCATTCAGTTACAGTTGAGGTAAAATATACTTGTGATGTAATATTTTAATGAAAATACGGTATCGTAGTTTTCTTTTGTTTCAAATTTAATTAACAAAGATTGATGTTTCAAATGTAATGAACAAAAATTTATGTCCAGTATCTATAAATAAACTTTAATAAATGAATACTTTATGTTTTACATCGTCCTGTGCTACCATACCATGGATTTGGCTACTTTGGGCTTGCTATGATGACGCAAGAGATCTGCCCTGGCAACTGTACCGACACTCACAGCTGGTGGTGCGTTGGTGCATCATTTCCATTGTTTACTGGTAGTTACTGGTAAATATTTTTCAACCTAACGAAACTATTACCTGTTTAGAGGTCGACCCCCAATTTTTTGCCAAATAATTTGGTCTTAAAAACTCGAACTACACACAGGTATATACGATAAATAAGGACATGGGGGGGGGGCCAGGGGTTTTTTTTGGGGGGGGGCAGCAAAAATACGCGGATTTTTAACATCCACAGGTATCTCTGTTACGTAACCCCCGTGTATGTTAAGGGCCGACTGTAATATGATTTCACTTATCTTGCATCATGATGATAATGATATGAAGTGTTCTGTGCGTCAGTGACGAGTGTGGAATTAATGTTTCAGAAAGCTTTTATCGGCTTTGAAAATGTAAATTACCATCCATTATTATGCTATACAAAGCATTATTATTTCTTTTTTCTGCATTTCTGTCTCTTACTGGATTAGTCTGACACATACGGCTACGAGTCACTCAGAAAAACTTTTGAATGCAAATACAAATTTATTGGAAAAAAAGGCGAATTTATGACAAAAGACTGTGGAAGCACAACATGGACTGCACAGAAAAGTTTGGTGCTTACACTGACCTAGATCCAAGCAACATTATTATTATTTTTTTTTTCTTTCTCTCTGGAATCAACACTTAAGATTGTCAATTTTCATACTTTTTCGACATTATTGGCTAAGATTCCAAACAGGCTACCTCAGTTCAAAGCTGTTTTCATTTATAATGTAAGAGGGGTAACCTGTAAAATCTTTTAAAAAAAATAAAAGTACATTGTAATGAGAGGGAAAATTTACCTAAACATAATGTAAAATATTGTAGTGAATAATGAAAAAAAATAGTGCTTTGATTTTTAAATTGTTTGAAAATAACATTTTGGTAGTGAATGTGGTTTTGTTCACTGAAATTAACTTTTGATTCTCCATACTGTGTGTATCAAAGTTTAAGTGAGTCAGAAGTCATATGGTCAATGTATACCGGGTATGGCATCAGTCCCAAGCCTTGTTTACATTTGATTATGAAAATGCCTTTATTTTTAGTGGTAAACTAGAGTACAGTATTTTATTTATTTATATAGTAGTACAGTAGTAGTCTTACTGTTGGTGACGACCTGTGGTGTAATGGTCAACATGGTCACCTCACAGGTGAGTGGACCCAGGTTTGATTCTTGGACAGGGTGAAATTACGGGAAAGTTTCTTTGCACCATTTGCCTCTGTTTACTCAGCAGTAATTGGGGACCTGGATGTTAAGTGATTTGTGGTTCATTTTCCAGAGTAATGGTTAGCCAGTGCAGTTGGCAACTTGTCCAGTCTTCTCAGACTATTCCTTGACACTGAGTCATGCAATTAACTTTGGGTGTGGTGGTTGTGTTGGCGACAGCTTTTACACCTTAAAAAAATTCATGCCCATGTTGCCCTTGGGCTGGCTATCCTTGTATATGAGAAGCAACCATTATTATAATGTTGGTGCATCACTACAAAATTAAAATCACATGTCTTGGCTGGGCCAGTAGAAGGCATTTCTTTTCCTCGTGCCCTTGTATTTCTTAGAGCTGATACCTTGTCATTTATTTCAACTTAATCTTATGTACCGGTAGTCTGTAGATATGCATCATGGGCAGATGTAAAAGAGGGATTTTAGTGATGAATATCATTTTTACTTCACATTAAAGAGGATTGTTATTTCACCGGTGTTTTCATTTGTCAGGTACGTTTGTTGATGCGGCAAGATAAGACTCTCAAGATCCGTGCAAACCATTACATCACACCTTACATGGAACTCAAGCCAAATTGTGGCAGTGATCGAGCATGGGTGTGGTCTGTTGTAGCCGATTTTGCAGATGAGGAACCAAAGCAAGAGCTCTTTGCCATCAGATTTGCTAATTCAGAGAGTAAGTACAGTATCTTATACATGGAATATTGTCATATACAATATGCTTAACTTGAGAGTAAGTAGTGATTTCATCATATATGGAATTTTCATTGCAGATTAGATTGAGAAGTATTTCTAGTTGCAAAGAATTAGCATGTACTTTACAGTAGTACCCTCAAGTCAACCCAATGCATTATGGTATAAGACAATTGGGGAGACTGGGAGTGGGTTAAATCATGCTTAAAATTGTCACAACCTGTTATAAGCCAATGGTGCTCTTACATAATATTTGGCAGAATGATGAAGTGTGCAGGAAGAGAAAATTGAAAGTGAATACAGCACAAGGTTATAGAAGAAATGGCAATTTTGTATGTAATATTTACAAAAGAACATTTTATTACTACAAGATGCTTCATATATGTTTAATCCATTGGGCGTCAATTACGGATATATCCACGATAAACAATAGGTGTTGGCTGTTGCTCCATGATTAAATGTTACCAGTACCTCATGGCATTACATGCAGTACAATTAGCTTGATTTTTATGAAGCGTTTCAAACAACTCTAGGACTTTTGACAACACTGCCAACCCGGCAGCGCTACCACACATCACAGGATCATGCATTAATTACCCCCTGATGTGCAAGCATGCAGCATGTCACATAGGCGACCTTTCCTATCCCCTGAAGAGGCTGCCGAGCTCTCACGTTTGTACGATCCTGACTGTGTGTGTAATAATAATAATAATAATAATTAATGGTTTATTGAAAAGGTTCAGCAGCCCGAAGGTTGAAAATATATATTGGACATAAATGACTTATTACATACATTGACATGGGGGAGAGGGTTGTTTAATTAAACCTTTCATTAGAGAAAGGAACAGAAACATACAGTGAATACTGAACATACGAATGAATGTTTACTGTGGAGGTCACGTAGGTTACGTGCACTGAGGTGTTGAATAGCAAACATGAAGTGCAGTAACTCCCTCACAGATGGCTTTATGAGAGGCCTCACATGGTGTAGTAATTCCCACACAGATGGTGTTATGAGGAACCTCATGTGCAGTAATTCCATCACAGATGGTCTTATGAAGGACCTCATGTGGTGAATTAATTCCCTCACAGATGGTCTTATGAGGAACCTCATGTGCAGTAATTCCCTCACAGATGGTGTTACGAGGGACGTTATATGGTGCAGAAATTCCTTCACAATTGGTGTTAAGAGGGACCTTATATAGTGCAGTAATTACCTCACTGATGGTGTTACGATGGACCTCATATGGTGCAGTAATTACCTCACAGATGGTGTTAAGAGGGACCTCACATGATGCTGTAGCAACTCTTTCGCTACGTGTGTCGTAGCGTCATGGGAACACTACGTGGCCTGGTGTTACAGGACCTTACTCATTCAAGTGGAGTATAGTCAAGTGTGGTCCCAGGCCTCCCTATCGCTGCTTGCTGTTGTGTTTCATGGGCAGTTATCACTAGGTACCTGGGACCTCACTGTGAAGGTTAACTTGGGTAAGACTCGGCTGTTACTGTTAATTTGTATCACTGGCTTAAGCATTGTTCAACACTAGTTCCACTGCTTTCCAAACTGAAATTGTAACTTCTGGCAAGAACTTGCTGATATTCCAGAGGAGAGGAGGTAATTGGAGTATATACTAATATTACAGTTGGCCTGGCAGCTGCCAGAGCTGCGCCAGATGGTTCTTGACCCTTCGGTGGTCAAGGATGAAGTGTGTTTGTTTGTGTGTGGGTGTGTGTGTATGCATATATATGGGTATGTGTGCCTAGTAGTAATATATTCATATAAATAAGATAGAGATATGTACGAGGGTCATTCAATAAGTAACTAGACTTTTTGATGTAGACGGCAAAGGGGGAGGGTAAGTGCAGCAATCATGTTACAACATGGTTACACATGCATTAATTACATATTCATCGGTTTATTTAGTCAATTCATTCGATTAATTTCGAGTAAGTGTTGCATTAACGATAACCTATCTGCTTGAATTTTGTACTTTGGAAACTGATCTGTTATTGGTTTTTTAAATTCGGAAGGGATAAAACCAAGCAAAATTCATCACAGAATGTCATTTAAATCCAGAAGCAATTGCATCAGTTGAGTCAACATTTACAAGTGCGTTGAACAATTCAAGAATGGTCGAACGAGCAATGTGGATGAAGATCGTGCTGGATGACCTGTTGAAGTTTCAACCCACATTGCACCAGAACATTGTGTGGAAATTTTTTGGAAACCAACGCATAACAGTTGAACAAATTGCAACAGATTTGAATGTCTGAGTTAGTACAGAACACGGCTTTGTTCCAAGTAGTTTTACGTGGAAAGCTTTTTTTCAAATAATGAAGCGGTGAAGAAAAAAATCCGAAATTGGTTACAGAGACAGCCGAAAGAATTTTTCGCCACAGGAATAAGAAAACTCGAAGAAAGATTAGACCAGTGCATAGCTTTAGGGGGAGATTATGTGTAAAAATATGTATGTGATGATTAATAATGAATCATTACTTCTGCAGTTATATTCATTTGTCTCGTTACTTTCTTAATGACCCTCGTATTTCATGTAAAAAAAAAACAGTGACACTTTGCTTTCTTATGTATTTGCTGAGAACCAGGCAACAAAGAGTGACTTGCCACCATGACACCTTTGCCTGCAAGTGGATAATACCAGAGGTAGGAATTGGTGGGAACACCTGAACACAGTCGCGTACATATGAAGAAAAAATAATCTACTGAAATCTTTGGAAACATAACTGTGTTTTCAATAGTGTAAACATAAATGTGGACCTCAAACTCATTACTGTATACACCGACTAGTACTGTACATAGTTTCATTTGAAAGAGCGGAAACGTAGTGGAAAATGATGAATAAAATACAGATAATACAAAAGAAATGTAATAAGAGCCATACAAATGCTTGTATACGCCTACAAATCATTGAGTATAATATGTATCTCCATTGCAAATTTTATGTGTTACCGATTGGAAAATTTGATAAATTACAATAATATTGAATCATTGATAATAATACTGTGTGTGGAAAATCAATACAGGTAAACCTCAAGATACGATGTTCTGCTTTAACAATGGTTGTAAATTAAGACCATCTTGCTATTTATGATCAAAACAACTCGCCTTAATGATATCCATCGAATAGCCATCGATATCATTTGGTTGGAATTTTTTTATCTCTAGTGTGAACTATGGGTTGTGTATATTCAAATTATTCACTGTCTTGCAAGGATTCCAACAATGTAAATTAAATTTTTCTATGTCAAGTCTATGACATTTTATAACAAAACAATATTTAACCCGATACATGTTGCACCCATGCGCCACCCCACGGCCAACCCGCGCACTACCGCTGTGTTAGGTTTTTGTCAATCATAAATCCAGTTACATTTTTTATTTTTTATTTTTATAGTGAAACAACAGCTAACATTTAGATTGAACTGTGTTATGGTGACTGTGAAGTGATATTTTCTGTGCTTTTACGACTGTAAGGTGCGTCGACTGTGTTGTTTTGAAAATGTGATCAGTGTCCTCCCACAACACTACATTAGTAAGTAGCTGAAACCTACCAACCAGTCAAACATTACTATCTACACATTAATTTTGTTTCAAATAATTTCAGATGCTCGACTCTTCAAGGAGGTATTTAATGAAGCTCGAGGTATTGTGACTGTGGCAGAAGTTAAAACAAAAGAAGAGGAGGAAAACAAAAGGGATGATACAAAAGAAAAAACAGACAGCAGGACTGACGATCAGGCAGATGACAAGGCAGCAGTAGATGTTTCCAAACAAATGGAGAAAATGACTGTAAATGCTGATCAGACAAAGGAATAAAAGAAGACTAGTATGTGTTTATTAGAAAAGTTATCATCCTGATATCTTTTTAATTCTGCAGAGCTTTGCTTGTCTCATTAACATTCTCAATTTTTTTTTACTGCATTACTGTATTGTAGATACCATCATTCCATATTTTATTTAGGTAGATAGTTGTTTACAGATGATCATTATTGAATTGTCTCAGTTTTTGTCAAAATGATGTGCCTTGTGGAGGTCTTCATTGGTGAATGTTACCCTAGAATGAGCTGTGATCAGTATGCATGGTGAATTACTTCAATGTGTGTGATAAAGATGTAATTATGATAGTCAACATGTAGTGAAGTACATACCTTGGTGAATGCTTACCTTTAATTAAATTAAAATTAGTTGTGTTTTCTTGGGGATTTCTGTTGACAGCCTCAAATATGTTCTTGAATATAAGAAATAGAAACTTGAAATTTATCAACAACAAGGTGATATGATACTGTAATATCATAGTTATATTTATGAATTTGTTTGTGTATGTATTATATTATTTTTTTCAGCTATATTGCTAGTAGAGTTATGTGAGCTAGTTGTAATAGACCTTAACTTTTAATCTTAAACGTGCTTACATCCAATTTTGCTTTATAATAAGTTTTAAATAATAAGATTTTTTCATTTGAAAATTCTTTAGTTGTATTTGATTAGTAGAATTTTGTGTTCAAACAGACGATCTTCTGGTCTTAATTTAGATATCACTCGGCCTTGACTTATTCAGTTGTATTCAAGATACATGTAGCTTTAATCTCAGTAGTTATAAATAGTTTACCCTTCGACTTAAGACAAAGATTTGATGAAGGGAAGTTTTTTTTTTATTTTCCATTGTTTAATAAGCTTTCCTCTAATATGGGTATGTTGTAATTTGGAATGTTTCTGTTCTCATAGTTTAGATTTCTTTAAGATCTTAGAACCATGGTTGACAGAGTTGGTACAGTATTTTTGTTGAGCAAATTTTTAGTTTTGTTGAAACAGGGGTGTTAATATTTTTGTCAGTACTATGGCCTGAAATGAAGAGTGAATATTTCTCACTCAGATAAGTAACAGTAATACAGCAATTCCTGACAGCAAATCAGATGCAAGCCACTATTGTTGTCATACTTTACTTTTTCTTTCATTGCTAAGAAGTTCTATGTAGTTCACTTAGTTTAATGTGATTCCACTATTTAATGTTTAGTGTGGCAATCATTTATTTCAAGGAATGTAGGAATCAGAGCTGGTATCATCCAGGTACTCTCTTTATTGCCTGCACACAGTTTCCCATAATATTTGCTTACAGCTCTTACATTTATTGTTTACCTTTTGCATTGATAAAATATACACATTTATATGTAGAGGGTATATTGGCTATTTCATGAAATTAGTTCATAGTTGGTGATAGTAATAGAGAAATCGGACATCCAAATCTAGGTGGATACACATGCTATAAGTAATTCTAGACATTTATGTTTCTTAATATACAGATATGCATATAAACATTATATTCAATGTGTAACATTAAGAAAGTTGTTTGAGCTAGCTTTAAGAAGCAATCTACATTGTTTGGAGACAATTGCTTGTAAGCTTACAAGAAAATAGTGTTAATCTCTCTTCTCCATCAGTTTAGAATGTGAAAATGCAAGTACTTTGAAAAGCTACCATTTGGTAAGCAACAAATGGTGGATGATGTTTATTATTACTTTTTTCTCTATGAAAAATACCAATTTGGGCTTTTGTTTAGTCATCAGTAGAATTATAATAACTAGTGGTTAGTATTCCGAAAAAAATGTGTAAATGCATATGATAATTCAGTAATGCCACTCATGTGAACTGAGACTTATTACTCACCTGTTTACTGTACACCAGATAGAGAGTGAATGTCTTATTATTATGATGTACGTATAGAGTGAGTTTGCGTTTGTTTAATGTATCCCTGTGTTGTGCAAACGATATGGCCTAAATACAGCAGCTTATTTTGTAAATACAGGTGATGCTTCTGTCTGGTTGTTTGATATGTGGATAATGGGAGTGGAAGTTTTTTCAACAAAGTTTATAGTAGTCAATTAAATTTAATAATCAACAAAATGTACAATGTAAAGACTGTAATATCTTAAGGTTATGAATTGGGTGTTGGTTATTTTACCTGTAGTTTTCAAATAAACTACATTTTTTACAGGGAACTCTTCCAATCACAGTGCCTGGGTAGTCTCATTATGAATCATGCTCAGAATTGTCTTGTGTCATAATCATTATAATACAGATTAAGTAATCAAACTGGCACAAGCTGGCACACAGCAGCCAGTTGGGCACCAGTATTACTGCTCACTAACACTTAAGAAATTAATTTGAGTTCAGAATGTTTCCTTCGTATTGTCTTGAAGGAGTTTATGACTACCACAAATTGCATCTTATGTGACTAACCTCATGGTGTGTTTTATACAAGATCCTCACATAGACTTTATCTTCATATAGAAATTGGTACTAAACAATGAAAGATAATTGCATGTTGCTTTGAAGCTGTGATTGGGTTTGGTGCTTACAAAAGACCAACCCCACTTAGGGGCATAGAGTAACCTGCTATTAAACAAAAACAAATTAAGGGTTTTTTATTTCCCCAAGGAAAGAACTGAGAATGTACAGTATTTGCAATCATTGGGTATCACTTACACTGAGATGCCTTGTGGTCATGCTTTGTTTATTTTATACAGTCACCACTTTTATATATCGCAAGTTGTTATGGTTTTTCATCGTAGTGGTCTAAGTGTGGATTATATATAAAGATTATGATATATTGTGTTTCTTATATTTCTTACCGTAGAGTTCGATACCTTCACACTGGTTACTCACAGGAGATTATGGTGTTTCTATGTAGAAATTCACTCCATCACCTGACATTCCATGATTTATACTTGATAAATGATGATTTAATGAGTTCCATTAATTTCAACATCCATCTAAGTTATTGGTTATACTTTGTCATAACCAATCAGTCATTACCTTTAGTAATAATAAGATAGGATCACAGATACGGGCAAATAATTGCACTTACATTTATTTGTCAAGCTTCCATACAATGATTTACAATTTGCATGGATATACGAGTCACTCACATTCACGCTGCAATAAAATTAATCTTCTAAAAGAGGGAATTTTCAACTTGGGGACACATGTGATTACTCTACTATGGGTATGACTTAACAGAGCCTTAATTCTTCAAGTGATACATTTACTGCCAACCTGGATTGCTCTTGTCGCAACCAGGCATCCACAGTTGATATTTCCACGGGGATAACAACCGAGGTTAGTACACTTGGTCTCGTGTCACTGACGGTCCACAGGACGGGGTGGAGGACTCGTGTGGTGTCCCGTTCCCTTCAGGAGGGAGAGGATGGGGACAACGTCTTAACTAACCCATGGCCTAGGTGATACTACTTAAAATGTGGTTTTGGGTCGTGAGGTGATGAACAGTACAACACTGGCCTCCCACTAAAGGCTGCCTAACATACCACTAATGGAAAATATATGTAACAGTCATGGCTCGCTGGGTGCCTTATCTCTAGTAAAACAAACTTTGGAGTTGGTTGCGTGGGTAAACCTAACGCAACCGATGACACAAGTCTTTGATGATAATGTAGTAGTTCTTTAGAGACAGCCCCCTCAGGCCAGGGTGCAGAATGTCAATGCTGACCTGAACATCTGCCTCACTGGTGCCCAGTATTTCACACAGGAGGGAGAAATTGGTAGAGTGTTACTAAAAGAGCATGTCTCTTATGCTCTCTGGACATAAGCTCATAGCTCCAGCTCTGTCCAGCTGTACTACGATAACCGACACATAGGGACCAGGAAAAGTCGTTAGTTTGTGAATCAACGGTTATCGAAGCAATTAATCCCATAAGAACATAAATTCAGTAGGTTAAGGACCGGTCACCCTCCAAAAACTCCTATCTACCCTTGACATATCTTTGTCGTGCCCACTGTCAGTCAAGAAAATAAAGCAAGCATAATAAGCAAAGTAAAGCATAAATTAAGACTGCTATTTAACTGTGTTGAGGTTGGTAGACACTTTATTATACACCTTATTACATATCAAGCTGCCCAGCACAAGAGGAATTATCACTGGGGCATTTAAGCATGATTGAGTAACATACTAAGTCGGAAATGACAAAAACACAAAGTCAGACACTTAGTAAGTGTAAACAAGAGCAAAGATGGTGGGGATATATATATATATATTATATATAATCAACACCTCAACCCGACAGGATTCGAACCCACGGCCCACGAGCCCATGACTGTGACCGGGGAACGCTAACCGCTGGTAAAACGTTACTCTGACCACATACATGATACAGGTAGTCCCCATTAGAGGTTCACGGCGCCATAAGCTCGCTGAACAGGCTTTGAGTGAAATATAACAGTCTAGGACTGCTTTTAGTATCCTGGTGGTCCAACGGTTAGCGTTCCCCAGTCACTGTCATGGGCCGTGGGTTCGAATCCTGGCGGGTTGAGGTGTTGAGTGTATGTAGAAGTCCGCGTGTTTATTGGGCTAATGAAATATATATGGATAATCATGTTTCGAAGCCGGATTTGGTAAAATGTTACTCTGACCACCTACGTGATACGGGTAGTCCCCATTAGAGGTTCATGGCACCATAAGCTCGTTGAACAGGCTTTGTGTGAAATATAACAGAGTCTAGGACTGCATTTAGTATCCTGGTGGTCCAGCGGTTAGCTTTCCCCGGTCACAGTCATGGGGTCGTGGGTTCGAATCCTGGCGGGTTGAGGTGTTGATTGTATGTAGAAGTCCGCGTGTTTATTGGGTTAATGAAATATATATATATATATATATATATATATATATATATATATATATATATATATATATATATATATATATATATATATATATATATATATATATATATATATATATATACATACTCAGGTAGTCCCCGACTTACGACTGCTTGGACTTACGTCCATCAGTACTTACGACCTGCTCTGACCTTCCGACCGTCGGGACATACGACCGCGGCAGTCGTGACCAAAAATATTTTCAAATGACGCGTGCATTTTCTTTACAGAACGTTTCTGTCCCGGTCGAGAGCGAGGGTGCCCTCACTCAGTAGAGCGCTAAGTTGGTGTTTGACTATCGTATCCTACATACTGATCGCGCTGTGAACTTTCGTTATTATCGTATTTAATTGACTTTATAATGACTGGAAAGCGTAAAAGTGAGAGTGCTGGTGGTGCTCCAAAGAAAAGGAGACAGGCAATTACTTTTGAGATGAAAATGAAGATAATAACTCAGCATGAGAATGGAAAGACTAGCAACAATCTCACGTGACCTAGGTTTTTCACACTCGATCATATCCACTATTCTGAAGGACAAGGAACGTATTCGTGATGTAGTGAAAGGAACAACACCAATAAAGGGAACTATAATTTCAACGAAAAGACAAGATCCTATTCACGATACGGAAAAATTATTGGTGATATGGATAGATCAAATACAGAAGCGTGTACCCTTAAGCCTTCTAACCATGCAGGCTAAAGCAAGAAGCCTGTTCCAAAGCCGGAAGGAGCAGGCAGGAGATTCCAGAAACTAGGCTGTGAGTATGATGAGGGACAAGGGACATACATATACACTATACAGGGCAATGGAATCGGTCATGTGATGTACTATGTACTTCAGAACTCCGGAGCCGTAGATAATTTAACCAGGGTTGCCAACTCGGATTTTCAAATGTCGCTAGGCTGGTACCTAAAAGTAGCTTAATGTCGCTAAATCTTCCATGGAAAGCCGCTAGCTATTATTCCCCCCCTTCAGTAATTTGATGCAAATAATATTTTCATAATGCCGACTATAATGGACGGAGTATAAATAAAATGCATTATGTAAAAATATCATTTTTCAGATTTTCTGTGAAATGTGACGCAAGAATATTGCATATTATCCCAGAACACTTTGATCTTTTTAACTTGAGTTCACTGCCTGCCTTGCTGTCACTAAAACATACTTTACACACTTCACTTAAGTGTTCTACCACACGAATAGAACAATGTTCAGCTACAAACATGGCCAGAGTTCCCTCCACTTTTTTTGCTTCACCAAGTTTCTTGAATGGTAAAATTGTCTCTTTCTGCACTAAACGGCTCTTCTGCTTTCTTGTGTTTTTTAGTGTTTTAGTGTTTTTCAATGTCGCACAACTTAGCAGACAAAGTACACTTGCAAAATTTACAAAATCCTTTTTTATTATCTCCTGGCACCTCCAGAAGCCAATTTTTGTATCTGTCATCTCTGAGCCATTCCTTCCTAAATCGCTGCGAATACTGTGGCTTACCCATTTTCTATTGGGACTATGAAGGGTTCAAATTAATAAACAGCATGCAAACAAGCGGAAACTTTCCTTGATGGTTTTTGGCAAAGCGGGTGAACAGTGTCGACTTGCGGGGCAACTGTATGGAGTCTATGGGTCACCCATGGTGGACGCGTATGAGAAGTTTGGAACCACGCAGGCTTGATAGAATTAATTCTATAAGATGTTTTGCTAATATTCTTTAAAATTTAGCGTATTAATGAAATTCATATTGCATATCTGACAAAAAGGTAAGTTACCCAGGTGCTACAAAGGCGAAGGTAATAGACAAATAAATGACGACACGGCAACATTAGCCATGGACGGGCTGACATCAAGTGATCAGGAAATAGACGTGTCCCTCCTTCTGTACCACGACCCGTTCAAATGTATTAAACTTTTCTTATTATTTATTGTCCCTGTAACCCCGTTGCTATATATTATGGCTCGAAATTAGGAAAACTGAGTTTTCATGGACAGTCCAAAAGTATCCAGAAAGTCGCTAGATTTCTGTGGATATCTCTAGATTTGCGACAAGTCGCAAATCGCTCTAAAATGTCGCTAGAAAAAAACAAAAAGCTCTAGATCTAGCTACAAAGTCGCTAAGTTGGCAACTCTGAATTTAACGCCATCTATGTTTTGGATGTATAACTATCATGAACCCTAAAACCCCTACCGAACCCCTGAAGCTCAAACCCAATGTGGAAATAATAGAGCCAAGTAATGAATATATTTGTTCTAATTTAGTATATATTTATCTGAATCCATTATAAATTTGTAAGACGTCTGCTACTGAATAAACATCACTCACTTAACAAAGCGGAGGCCAGAGACAGGAGTGACGTGTCTTGTTATTCACAGGTGTTGAGGACGCTGGCCGGGACAGATCACAAGACTTGAGTATACCTGTGGCTGTATTGTCCATCCTTGGCCTGTCTGATGGAGTATAAGACAATCTCATCTGTGCCTGGTGGTGATAGTTTTCTTGGAGATAAGGTTGGCATTATTACTTGAGTTTGATGTTGTGAAGAAGTTAAACATTGATATGTATTACAGTAAATGCCATTTTGGCCTTAACAGATAAGCTCGATCCCATATGAGTGGTACATTCCTGTAATATGCAAAATCTTAAAATCTTACGGTGCTATGGTGTAAGTCATGGTTATAATGGAGGCATGGGGTTAATATTTAGAAATTGCCAACACCTAGTACATATATATCAAGTCATATTCGGGTGAAGAGAAAAAAAAAAGCGTTGCCGTCAGATATTTTTTCGAGTATTTTAACCGATAAAATTACCAACAGTATTTGTAATTCACAGTGGATAGGGCTTTGAAGCAAAGGGAAAATTGGTTAAAATACTAAAAATAACGGTAAAATTGTTGTTTTGGTCATCCACCTATTTGGAAGTTGAAATGAGGTGTGCCCATTTCGTCACCAAACCGTTTCGTCACCACAGTTTATACCCATTTTGTCACCACATTCATTCCCATCACCATTTCAAGGACTTTGGACTTTCATTCTGTATTCACTGAAGCAGTGTGTACATACTGTTACGACTCTCCTTTTTTCAGAGGCAGTAGATGTCTTGCAAGTGTTCAATTGCCACTGGCTGTCCCGCCAGTCTCCGGAAATTTACCGATGATCGGTATCAGTGTACAGACAAACAACTGTAGCTCCTCCTTAATAAACACTATTTCTTCACAACACTGTTAACAGGGCAATGCCTTCACAGCTTGACTCCACACTACTATTATATAGTCAGCACACTACCGGTGTACAATTCCTTAGTCTTCTCGCTTTAATATTAATCACAACAATTCCACAATACTTGCACAACAATTGTCTTTGGGTATTACAATAATAAATAAATCATTACATAATTAACACAACAATATATAAACGAAAATTTCACTAAATTTGCCCAAATAACTGTTGCTTGGGATAGAACATAATCAAAACACCTAGCTTACAAAATTGTGATACAAAATTATGCTTCAGCATAACAATGCTGTACATTGGATCATGCAAGTATCTCTCAAAGACAATTAAAGACTAAAATAAAAAATAAAAACATTGTTAATATGCCTGCATTTGTTCTATATTTTGTTTATTTACCATTGTTTTAATCGTTTCCTTTATTTAGTAATTAATATTCATGTACAGTATAATAATAACAGTAATTCTCGAGTCGTCTGTATACATGTGTAATTTATATTCGTGTAAAATAATAACTTACAATTTGTCACTAATACCAGCGACTAACGGTCTGTTAGTGGTGAAAAAACGGATTTTTTTTATGACGAAATGGGTTTTTTGGTGATGAACCAGATCGGTGACTTAATGGGGTGTATCCATTAAAATTATGCTTTCCTGTGTTTTTATGTATTTTGAACGATTCTGACCTTCATTTGCACTGTAAATCACAACTTTTTGAGCTATTCCTCCCCTTACTCAATAATAATGGGGGACTCAGTGTAAACCAGGGGTTTTATGTGGGGAGAAATCACAGAAAGTAGTCATTTTTAGTAGAAATGAAGGTCAGAATCGTTCCAAATACAAAAAACATTGGAAAAACCTAATGTCAACCAAATCTAACCTAACTGGTAATAATTTGGGTACTTTCTTGTAAGTTGCCCATATTGTCCTACAATATTTTTGGGTTAGGTTAGGTTGGTTGCTTGCTTTGATATGAGCTCTGTTGGGGGTCCTGGAGGTGGAGCCCCCCCCCCACCCCCTGATCAGGGGGAGACCGCCTTGGTTAGGTAATATATATAATCAGAATAATGGCGGTTAAGTTAGTACAGAAACTGATTTTGAGATCAAACCTAGATTTTTTCGATGTGTTTTGGCGAGTCATTTAAATTTGATGATAATCTTTTGCCAAAACTTGGTCTGGATTCTCAAATTTTGGCTTTTCCTTACTTGTTAAAAATGGAAAATCCGAGCCAACTTTGGTCATACAGTATATCACTCTTTTTTGCACACTCCCCACCCAAAAACCTCGATTTCCCATGGACCCCCCAAGATTGTCAAGCTCAAAAATGATTCATTTGCAATAAAAATGAAGGTTAGAATCGTTCAAGACACATAAAAAATTATTGGAAAAACGTAAATTTTATGTCCAAAGCTATTATGGGCAACTTGCAAAAATTTACCCAAATCGGTCACAGTACTGCTTCTCAAATGCAACCTTAGAATTGTCTAAACTACCGATTCCAAAACTTTAAATCTTACAATTTGTTGGGTGACCAAAACTATAATAATACCAAAATCAAAATAACACCAAACTAACCTTTGAAAACCAAACCTAACATTTCCTAACTTGTTAAAATGTTAAGAATTGCTATTGAGTTTATAGCTCCTTCCTCATCTGAACACCGAAAACCTGAATAAGGTAAACGCTTATTATAGTTTGAGGATTTTTAAAGGTTAGGTAAGGTTTTCAAAAGTTTGTTTTTTGTTATTACTGTATTTTACCTCAGGGAGAAAGAAAGAAAAAAATATTCTATTAGATTTCTGGTGCAAATTTATATTTTTCAAGCATTTCAACCAATAAGATTTCCCCACTTACCAACGATATTGGTTGTTGAAAGTCAGCAAGGCTTTACTGTAGAGGGAAAATGTTGGGTAAAATACAAAAAAGAACACCAATCTAAACACCGAAATCACGATAAGGTACCGGGTCAGCTTTTTATAGTTTTAGGATTTTTATAGTTAGGTAAGGTTTTCAAAGGTTTGTTTGGTGTTCATTTTTGTATTTTACCCCACATTATCCCTCTACTTTAAAGCCTTGCTGACTTTCAACAACCAATATTGTTGGTACGTGGGGAAATCTTATCGGTTGAAATGGTTGAAAATATAAATTGAGCCAGAAATGTAATACAGATGAATACTTTTTTCTTTCTCCCTACATAAATAGAAATATGAAATTCTGTGTTTGACCTAAAATGAATCTTTACCCCTAATAGAACCTGACCTAACTAATCAACCAAAGAAACCTACCTAACTTCCTAGCTGGGGGGGGCAGATAGTACTTGTAATACATTTTAAGCCTTATACAGTACTGTATTAAATTGTTTTATTCAAAGTAAACTACCTATAGCTCGTTTTTTCCCAGGTGAGAAAAGATGCCCCGCCCCCTCCTCAAAATTTACAGCTGATTGGCTATTGCAAACCTGCCCGATATTGTCCTAAAGTACTGTAATGATGTATTTCTAAATGAGTTTATTAATAATCGTTGGGATGACCTTTTCTGATGAGAAAGATATTTAGCTAAATTATATAAAGATACAAACATTCATTATTTCAAACATAAGCACGTAGGAAGTTTATCAGAAGTATTATACATGAATTAACTGTTAAACTCTGGTAGCAAATTCACGCTTTCGGAAGATGCATTTAATATACAGGTATACTTTCTTTACCCACAATAAGGCATACTAAGACAAATTACGTATCAATAATACTACATTATGCAAAAACAACATTTTAAAAGATCAGAATCACATTGAAATATTACATGACTGTCAGCAGAGGTGGGAAATATGACTGCAAAGAACTTCATATTTTTCCCGCTGACCTGGTGGCCAGCAGTAAGAAGTAGTAAACTACTGTACTGTATACAGAAGAGATTTTACATTTTGACTAGTGTTCTAGATTTAACTTAGATTTATACTGTAATGTAATTTTTCATATTGCTTGTTAGTACAGTAATTTATGTTGAATTATTGGTTTCATCCATGTGTACAGTCGCCGCAAAATAAATCTTTGCATTTTTGGCGCAAATGAAATCTTTATACGGCATGCAGCGTAAAGATTTTAATTGAGCTCCCAGGCTAACAAAAGTGGGAGGTGTTTGTGATCATGTAACCGCCTCCCACGCACCTCCAGCCACCAAGGCCGCTCGCTTCAGTGAGCCTCGCGCTTTGATAGAGAGAGGTGCAAATATATGTATCTCCACCACCCGCCGTTCTCCACACGTGCGCCAACTTTGAGAGCCTATGTCTCCACTCAAACTGAACAGAATGGGTTGCAACAAGCTCACACTACATGAAAAAGCTCGGGCTTTAACTCAATTAGAACTGAGTATGTCTGTGATATGCGTAGCCGCAGACTTAAAATTTTCAAGGCATTCCACTTACAACCTCAAACACGCTGCGGCGCCATTACCTCCCGGAGCTATGCCGAAGAGGAAAGTGGGATGTGGGGCTGTTAGGAAGACCTCAATAAGGACAGACAACATCTTGAAGCGTGAAGTGATGTCTGATCCTGCTGTAACAGCTTCTACACAGTGGAAAAGGCACCCAGACCTCCTCAAACATGTGTTAATCAGGACCGTACAACATCGTCTCCAGAAAGACCTCGGTTTACCGACTCTGCGCGCAGCTAAGAAGCCTCTTCTCACCGAGGCTATGAAGAAGAAGAGGATTAATTTCTGCAAGAAATACCAGCACTGGACATCAGACGACTGGAAGAAGGTGATGTTTAGTGATGAAAGCACCTTTAGGCTGGTGAGGGGTGCCTCGAAGATCGTGCGTTGGCCCAAGAATGTGTCGCGGTACTCTCCAAAGTACACCGTCAAGACAGTGAAGCATCCAGATAGTGTGATGGTGTGGGGTACTTTTAGTGGTTGTGAGGGCAGGGGAGGTCTGTACTTCCTTCTCAAGAATGTCACGATGAAGGGAACTAATTATATCGAGGTGTTAAGGGACCATATGCTACCGTTTTGGCCAATCCATCAATGTCATCATTTCATGCATGATGGTGCCCCTGCCCATAAGTCAAAAATAGTCACAAAGTTCCTCAGTGACAATGAAATTGATGTCTTAGAGTGGCCTGGTAACTCCCCCGACTTAAACCTGATCGAAAACGCTTGGAACGTGATGAAAAACAAGATTCAAGAGGCCAGACCCAGCAACATCAAGGACCTGCAGGAGGAGCTGAAAAAGTTGTGGGTCAACATGGACGTCTCCTACTTTGCCAACCTTGCCCAATCAATGCCAAAACGACTGCAGATGGTATTGAAAACGAAAGGCAACATGACCAAATACTAAATGTAAGATAAATACTGTAATAAAAGTCATGTAAGTCATGTTTTTAGTGTTTATTCTCCTCCAAATCTCAAGGTGAACACAATGTCAACATTTCTTTTGTGGCAACTGTATATATGTGTTTATATTTGATTTAATCTAATTAGTAAGGTTATTTTGAAGCCATTATCTCCCAGCTGTAGATGCAAACTTTTTTTTTTTTATGACAGGGTCCTACTGATGGATCGTTGATGGCAGCTGTTCTCCCATATGTGATAATGATCATAGTCCTACCCATTGGTAGCTTCTTCTTCACTAAGGCCTACGTCTTTGAAGGTAAATTATCTTTTCGTTATATTTGAAGCACAAAATATGGATACTTCTAGGCTACCCATTGGAAAATGCACTACAGGCAATATACAGTAGTGTATAGCATATTGTATATACAGTACAGTATTTCTCACCATAAATTCTTCTTCGAAATACCAATACATATTTTTTTTTTTGCAGATCTCTTGTCTTACAGTGAAACCACATCCAATGTTTATGGTGCCATTTGTGCTGTGGTCATTTTGCATATCCTTCTTGCACTGTTTATCTTCAAAGCCTTCAAAGAGTCACCAGTTAAGGGCTCAAAGCAAGATTAATTTTGTAAGTTGAATGATATAGTACTGTACATTAAGGACTCTTGTGTACAGTATATTTATACCTGTTAGATTTCATATATGAAATGATCCCGGATACTCAAGTCACATTACAGTATACGTTTATTTCTAGATATTAATGTTTTAAGATCCTGTAACAACGAGAAGAACATATACCTATTACAAGTATTGAAGAATTGTGTTTTGTGTGACTCTTATAGAAGTGATGCTTCTAACTGTTTAACTGTAATGAAGTTTAATTTTCTCGTGGTTGAAGTAATAAAACAGGTTCTAGAGAATTCACTTATGATGATTTGACTCCTAGTAATTTCACTCCATGCTTTTTTGGGGGTGGGCTTCATATCTTGACCATTGGATGGCAAACTATGGTTCGACCGTAGCATAAGATTTACCAAGTGTCGGATTTTTTCTTACCATTGCTTATTCTGTTTATAATTTCTTAGTAAAACATTGTGATCATTAATAAATATACTGTGCTCAGTAATTGGTAATACTGTACTGCTTAGGCGAATTTTTCTCCAAGCAATGAATTCAAATCATGCACCCCCGGGAGTCAGCTGGGGCAGCCACGTCCCCCTATCCCTCTTCCTATCAGGCTGAGGTGTGAGCTATGTTATGGTTATTTTGCAACTCGAAATTTTATTTAGATATAAAAAAACTTTCTTAATTTTTTTATTTTTTTTTACTGTTACATGTACACTCCCCACAAAAAGTTCTCAAATGCCTTGATGGACCAATGTTGGGCCATCAAGGCATTTTCTTCAGTTGCTTCACTGATTCAACCTCAGGTAATTTGGACACACTGGGACTGGTTGGTAGAAGCAACTTTTGTGTAGGATAGTACTTTATATATTTTGTACAGTGTAATAATATTAGGATACAGTATTCCCTTATAATGTTCTCAGTTAATATTAGTTTAAATGGATATTATTGTTATACAAATAAAATTTAATAAAGGCACTAAAATTTAAATATTTTTATTACTGGTACATCCTGTACTGTGATGATTCACATTACGGTGGATCTTATCAAAATGTTTTAAGAATAAGATATTTTGCTGTGAGGAAGAAGATAAAATAATATACAGTTCTGTATACAGTACAGTATGCCTACCAGTAAATGTGAGGAACAAATAAAAGGAAAGAAAAAATACTGTACAGTACCTACATGTGTTGCCATTTGGCTGCTGGACGACAATATTTCTCAATCTTTTTGTCTCACAAGTGAGACAAGTCAGAACAGCTTAGATCCCATACTCTACTTACCCCTCCTCCCCTCCACAGTGTGCTAACTCCTAATGCACAGAGAAACATTCATTCCAATTATGTTTTTGATCTTATGATAATTATTTTTACTTTTTTGCACATTCTGTATGTAAGATTGAGTATGCATGTAACTAAGTAAAAATAATTGACAAAATTTATGTATATCAGGGGCGGATCCAAAAAGTTGGGGGGCGGGGTGGTACTTTGTGAACATAGTGAGCCCACCTAGCTAGGGGGTGCTGTAAGCCTCCAGATTTTTTTTTTAATCTGGCCAATATCATGTGCATTTTGGTAATATTTTGAAGCCATGTGCACTTTGATATTAGGAGATATTCTGTAGTCAGTACTTGTAATAATTACTTTTTACTTTAACAAAATGCCTGAATACAGTACATTAAAGAAAAATTATTGTAATTTTCTGATGAAAAGAGGGGGTCCAGACCCCAGGACCCATCCCTGGATCTGCCCCTGTATCTCCTTAAAATTGCAAGTTGAAAAATAACCACAACATAGTATATAGCTCACATGCGGGGAATGTATCAAGCTTTGTAGATATAAATGGGTGTAGTAGGCAAGCCCAGGTTAAATGAGCTTACCGGTAAGGTTAGCCTACTGTGAACATGCACTGGTTAGCTATAGATCACTGAAAATGACCCACTAAAATGCATGAATTTTAACTCCACAAAAATATTACACGTGTATAGTTCGACCCCTTAGGTTTTGCATAAAATTTTTTAGCATCCCTTCAACTTTTATTTTCCTAAATTAGAATACAATATAAATTCTTTAATACTGTACTGTACAGTACTGCATTTATTTCCTGATTTCTTGACATTTGTATTCCTTTATATCACACTTCATCTTGGTTTCAAGATCATTTTATTGACTCATGATTGTTAACACTCATAATGTAGACTGTGTTAAGCACTGTATACTACTACTGGTACCTCTAACCTAATCTACATTTTTTTTTTTTCCAGTATTTTTACCATTTAGTTTAGATTGCACAATTTAAAATTTCATCATGTCATCTCTGAAGTATATACTGGAGCAACCTTCTTCTGTGATGCTTTTCTTGCAAGAAAACTCAACACTCACTGATACAAAACCAAAATTAGACACAGCAAATGATATACATGAAAAGTCGGCCACCTTGAATTCCCACACCAAAGCCTCGACTCCAGAAGTTCACTCTTCGTCTGCTACAAGAGAGAAGTCCTCTTTAAAAGATTCACAATCAAAACCAACCATCAGTTCTGCAGGATTATCATCTCATCATGCATTGGTTTTCACTGCTTGCCAAGAGGAGGAGCAAGAAAAGAATATGACTATTGAAGAGATTATAGTAAGTTTATTTGAATTGGAATTAGAGACCATAGGGTCTGTAATTTGATTATTAATGGATAATCTGAATATTTATTGTTAAAATTACACTAATATTAGTTAGTATAGAATCACATCCAAATGTTCATGAATACTACAGTATTATAAATATGAATTTTTAAATTACATACTGTATGGTTAGTATAGAATCTCGTGTACAATAACTAAAGAACTTGGTTATTGATAAAATGGTACTTGACTTAACAGGAATTGGGGGATGATTGCCTTGGCCTGAGGATTATACTAACTTCACGAGAAGGAACTTATATGGGTGTCATCAACCATGTATTGCTAGCATGCAGACGACTGGCATTAGAAAAGGTAAGGTATGGAATGGGGAAGTTTAAGAGAAAATTTAAATATTGTAAAATTTAATATGCAGTGGAGTCGCAATAATTTAAAAAATACAAATTCGCAGGTCTGTACCTCTATTATTATAGTGTAGTACCTCTTTAATTTTTTGTTTATTTTTTAATTCATAATTTGTGGTTGAGTGCTGGATTCTGCAGTGTTTATTTACATAGGTAACCATAAAAGTTTTGGAAATAAAATTTCATTGTTCTAATGTTAGTTAGAAAAAAGAAAATATAAGAGAAAATTACTGGGGTATAACATAAAAAAAAATGAAGAGTGGGTGTGAGTTGTTAGAGGAAGGTAGGTAGGTAGGTTGGCTGGCTGGACACAATAAAAATTCCCCAACTCACAACCCATTTATAGCAACAGTATGCAATTTCACCATAATACCCATATTATTTAGGTTCGTCTACGGCAGGGTTAATAAAAAATTATCAAAATATAATCGATTCCCTCCCCCTCCCAAACCCACACTGAACCCTTGATGATTTATTGAGTCATATTAAATTCTTGGTGCTTTGTTTACATCATAGGTGGACACTGGACAGCCAACCAGCCTGCTCATCTATATGTTGGTTTAATGGTGTTACCCAGAGAATGATTACAAGAAGGGAAGAATATGTTTTTGTATTATAGAACTACTTTCGGTACAATATCTGTGTTATTGTGTTATTTATGATATTTAGTGTATTAAAGCAGTTTTGGAACATTTTGTGTAATTTTCTATTTCTGGAACCTAACATTAATTTGCGATATGATAATTCCCAATGTCTTCTGGTACCTTACCTGCAAATTTTCGTGACTCAGCTGTCATTACAGGTACTGTATATGCAAAATTAACTAAGCATATATTGTACTGTACTCTGCTGTACAGTCTGAAAATTCATATCTGAAAAATTAAAACATCCAAAATTCAAATGTCCACATACTGTAATGCAGGTAATATTCCTTTTATACCCTGTTAATAATTATACTGTATAATATATGATGTAACCATAGCAATAATTATTCATTCTAGGTGTGTAATCCAAAGACGGGGAAGAAACGACTTGGTATGCTGACTGTATTTTTCCATAACATCCTGAACATCTCTGTTGTTGGTGAAGACAGGGAAGCCCGACAAAGACTGCTGAAGGTATGTTTTCATGGAATACACTACATGGTATTTTTACAAACATTGTGCTGTGTTTGTTTATAATTTTTGTCTAAGGAAACTTGTTTAACCTTCCCTCCAAATTTCAAAATCTATAGATCTATTGTACTAGTACTGTACAGGGTATTGTATTTTTATAAAATAAATTTGCAACCAAAATGCATGTAACTTTTAAACTTAATGGAATTGCCTTTCACTTCTGTCATCAGGTAAAGTTTTGTGGTTTATGGTCAATTTCATCTTTCATTTTTCCAACAATACTCATTGTATGACCATAGGTCCAGCCTACAGTATATGTAGCTTTTTACAATTTTCTCATTTATGGCTCTTTGAATAATGGTACAAAATATGTATAATCAGCCTAAATTCATGCCCTCATTGATATGAGACAGTACACTGAAAATTAATTTGTAAAATTTTTTTATAGGAAAATTATTACAGAAAACCCTAAACTCTTGAAAGTCGGGACCTCATAATTCATGATTTTGATTAGTCCTGACCCTTTCTGGGCAAGAAATATTTGTCGTTTGAAATTCCTGCCGTGCGCTGTCATTTCAAATTGCCGTCAACAAGCAATCCCTTGGCCTCTTTCTTCATTTTGGATCAGAGAGCGAGTAGTTTATTCCCCCACTCTTAATATGGACTCGCCCATAATGCTGCACTGTGATTGGCTAGCTATAAGTTCAAGACACATTTAGCCACAGAAAAATGGTTAAATAATTCAAACAGTGGTGATGGTAATCCTCCTGGGAAGAGAGCAAAACTAGAGTGTGTATTATGTTACACAGGTAGTTCTGCTATAACGCGATAATTGTGTTCTTGTAAAATATCGTGTTATAGAAAATCGCGTAATAGAAATAACAGGGCTTATGGAGAAAATAGGGTTAGGTGCAGATTACTCGAAATCGAAAAAATTTAGTAGTTAGCCTAGCACAAAGGATAGCACAGTCTAAATAAATGTTACATTCATATCTAATAATGAAATCATACAGTAAATGTAACACTTTACTTGATGGGGGAGAAGGGTGATTTTGAGGTTGATAACATCGAGCTTCTCTTCAAGTGTTATATCCTTTCTTTTACGATCATCACCGGGAATTCTATCACCAGAACGCTTCTTGTTGATATTCTTCTTTACTATATTCACAGTTAATACAGTGGGGTATGCTATAACGAATGGATCCTACTACGAATATTCCTATAACGAACGGTTTTACCTATAAAATTGAGAATGCTATAACGAACGAAACTCCTACAACGAACATAATTTAATTTTTTTTTTTTTTTCTAATTTATTTATTTTTATTACAAATATTAATGATATTCTTTATTTCAGGGGTTTAGATGCATATTTATGCACTTTTTTACAATTTTTAAAATTTTATATTATATTTTTCAGTGTTAAGTGGTTGTATTTGGGGGCCTGGAACGGATTAATCCTATAACGAACGAATGCTATAAGGAACAAGGTTCTAGAACCAATTAGATTCGTTATAGCATACCCCACTGTACCACAAAATTGGAGAAAGAGTAAGCAAAAATCGCGTTATAGCAAACAAGCGTTCGCGTTATACAAATATCGTTCCTAATTCATAAATCGCGTTAGAGCAAATTCGCATTATCAAAACACGCGTTATAGCAGAACTCACTGTACTACTACTTTGCTGTCATTCGGAATCGAGTATGATGATCATCCAGCTATGATACAATGATATGAGTTATTAGGGATGTCAGTTTTATTGGTGAGTTTTGAGGTGACTAAAGAGGCCGATACGGGACCTGCAGAGTTGTTCACAGATTTTGTACATGTGGAGGGTTACATCGAGTGTGTGGGGTGGCATGCCTTTCTGGTATTGGCGCTTGTCTGCCTCGGTTTGCAGTCTGGATAACTCGACATTATTGACACCTTCTTGTGTGGTTATCCTCCAAGCGTTACGATGTGGAGTAATCATCTTCTAGGTGAGGGGGTCGATTGGCACTTTTTCAGGTTTGTCTTAAGACTATCCTTATACCTTTTCACTTGCCCGCCGGCGTTACGTTTACTATGCGTTAGGTGACTGTAAAGTAGCTGCTTTGGCATCTACTGTCGTCCATGCGGGTAACGTGGCCAGTCCAGCGTAGCTGTTCATGGATAATGGTAGCCTCGATGCTCCTACAATTGGTGTCAGCAAGAATACAGTCATTTGTTCTCTTTGTCTTCCCAGCAAACTCGGAGGATGTAATGTAGACTAAGTTGGTGAAAGTTTTCAAGTACCTTGAGGTGCTTCCTGTATGTGGCCCATGTCTCACTGCCATATAGCAGGGTGGGGAGGACTACTGCTCAATATACATGCAGCTTTGTAGATAATTTCAACTCCCTACAGCTGAAGACACGGTTTCGGAGTCTGCCAAAGGCTTGAGATGTATATCTGATCCGGTGCTAAATCTCTTCATCGATATTTGCGGTGGTGGACAGGTGGGAGCCAAGATACCGAAAGTGGGTAACGTTAGAGAGGGTAGTACCGTTAAGCTGGATGGATGGTGTAGGTGTGTCTGAACCTGGAGCTGGCTGAAAGAGAATCTGAGTCACGTACATTCACCTCAAGGCCGAAGTGCGCATGCGCATCTGCATAGGTGTTTAGGATTTCCTGTAGGTCGTGTTCAGTGTGAGCAACAAGGGTGAGGTCATCTGCATACTGAAATTCAGTAATGGAATCTGCCGACACCTTTTTTCTTGCTTGGAGTCGTCATATGTTGAAAAGACCCCCCTTCACCCGGTACTTGATGTCCACACCTCCGGCTAAATTGGCACTGGCACTAGTAAGGAAGGCAGCCAAGAAAATGAAAGAGAGAGTTGGTGCCAGTACACACCCTTGTTTTAACCCCTGTTTGGTTGGGGAAGAACTCAGACTGGGTGCCATTGTGCTGGACAATGCCGTTCATGCCATCGTGGAGTTGCCTCACAATGGCGATAAATTTTGGTGGGTGGGCAGCCAAAACGGCTGAGGATCCACCAGAGGGCTCCTCTGTTGACCAAGTCAAAGGCCTTGGTTAGGTCGATGAAAGCCATGTACAGGTCTCCACACGGTTCTCTGTACTTTTCTTGTATCTGGCGGGCAGCAAAGATCATCTTATCTGTGCCGCCCATGTGCAGAGTTGTGAGTAGAGCCTCCCGGCAGCCATCTTTGCCTGTCCCCATCGCCATAGGACTTTTGGAGGTATAGGGATTTTGATGATGATGAGAGGTATGATAAACTGGATGATGGCTGCGTGTGAATTGATTTATGTGGTGAGGCAGGAGCGCAGGCTGCAGCCACACATCATATCTCTCCCTTTTCCTGATCCAGTGGTGCAAGTGTTACAACGACTGGGGAGAGGGAGAGTTGCAATGGACTGTAGATAGCCCAATTTGTTGGGTTTCGCCTTAGTAGCCTGTCCATCAGGCATTGCCTTCGTCCGCACACACACAACCTGGCCCAGTTCATGTTTTTTCATTATTTTGAAGACAAATAACAAATTGTGTTGTATTTTTTCTTTTATTATCTAATATTTTATGTTCTTAGTGATGAAACACCATAAGAGGCTGATCATACGAGAATATAATATGAATAAATAAACACAAACATGAATGCGGCAACAAATATTTCCATCTCCACTGACAGGGTAGAACTTATTTTCCGATTTACATTGTCATTTATTTGAAGACAAATTATTATCATATTTTTTTTTATTATATATTTAATAATAGGCTGATCATATGCAAATGCTGTATAATAATGAATAAATACGTATAAACAAACTTGCGATCATGGCAACGGCCAGTGCGATCATGGCAACGGCCAGTCCCCACCACCAGCAGCATGTTCACACATCGTCTCATCTCGTACTTATTAGCTTTGTTAGGCCTATATCAAATATGATTAGACCACTGTACAGTATCCCCATTAAAGACAATACCTTGTACAATATATTTTTAATATTACTAATATATTTTTTTACTTTTATCCTCTTCGCCACTGATCGGCTTGTTAGCCGCTTTGGCGCGGTCACCTTTTTCCCTTATTATTTTTCACCAGCGCCTCCGCCCGGCGATATCGGGTCACGCTCTGTCACGCACTGTTGGCAATACTGGGCATGCACTGCCTGAATGTACCTGAACCCGCTCCAGTGTTGGTCAAGTCTTTCTTGAAAGAGCTCACTCGTGCCGTCACAACACTTCTGGTAGATTGTTCCAAGAGTTTACAACCCTCACTCCGAAAAAGTTTGCCCTCACGGTTTTCCTGGACTTGCGGCTTCTTCAATCTTGAGCTGTGACCCCTTGTGGGGCGAGCGTCCGCCAGCTCCAAGTAAGGACACTCAACTGAGTAGTGCCCCCTGAGATGCTTATAAACCTCAACTAGGTCCCCCCTTGCCCGTCTGTAGTATAAGCTAGGCAAGTTCAGGCGCTCCAATCTCGCAGGGTAGCTGAGATGCCGAAGTGCAGGCACCAGCTTGGTGGCCCTCCTTTGAACATTTTCAACCAACTGACAGTCCCTAGCATATCTCGGGGACCAGATGGGGTGACAGTACTCCAGATGGGGAAGCACTTCACTCCTGAAGATCGTCACGAGGGACGGACCGTCTAGATATCTGAACGACCTTCTTATAAGACCCAATAATTTATTTGCCTGATTTACCTTCTTCTCACAATGGCCCGAGAACTTCAGCTCATTGTCAACATACACACCTAGGTCCTTCTCACACACAGTCTCAACTAGTACATTTTCTTCATCCCGTTGGGACATATGGTACGCCTCCTTACCGTTGGTACGCCCCAGGTGCATCCTCTTACACTTCGTGACATTGAATCTCAGCAGCCATTCCTTCGACCATTCCTGGAGCCCACAGAGGTCCTTCTGCAGCTCTTCACAGTCCGCTTGGTTCTTAATTTCCCGAAATAACTTGGCGTCATCGGCAAACATTTGTATGGAGGAGTGTACAACGTCAGGCATATCATTTATGAAACAAACAAACAACAGCGGGCCCAATACACTACCCTGCGGTACCCCACTTGTTACAGGTACAGATGACGATTTCGTGCCATTAATCACCACACATTGCTTGCGGTCATGTAGAAAGTCTTCTATCCACGCTAGGACATTTCCCCGAATTCCGTACCCTTCCAGTTTGATTTTCAGCCTTTCGTGGGGTACACTGTCGAAAGCCTTGGCAAAATCTAGGTAAATATTGTCGATATTACCACCCCGTTCTAGAATATGGTCCAAATATCCAATACCTTGAGCAATTGTGTCAAGCAAGAGCGCCCCGGCATAAAACCGTGTTGGCAATCTTTTACAAGGTTGTTTCGTAGTAGATGTTCCATCGCTGCATCTCTGATAATACTCTCAAGTACTTTACATATTATGCTGGTCAGGCTCACCGGTCTATAGTTGTTCGTGGAGTGCCTATCGCCCTTCTTGAAGATAGGACTCACATAAGCCACTTTCCATTCACTGGGGACCATTTGTTCATCCAGGCATTTACAAAACAGAATCTTCAGGGGCTCTGCAAGCTCGTTGCACAGCTCCCTTAGCACTCTAGGATGCACCATGTCAGGTCCAGGACTCTTATGGACCTTTAGCCTGGACAGTTTATTTCTAATACCCTCTTCTGTGAACACAATGTGGGTCAGTGCTGTGTCGAACCGTCTGTCCTCAAACGCAGGAAGGTTAGTTGCATCCTCTCTTGTGAACACTGAGGAAAAGAAGCTGTTCAATGCCTCAGCTTTATCCTGGTCAGAATCTGCGTAACTACCATCTTCAAGCCTCAGGTCTGATACTCCTACTCGCGTTTTCAATTTCGACTTTGCATAGCGGTAAAACGCCTTTGGGTTTGACTTGACCTCGCGTGCAACCAGCCTTTGGAACTCCTTTTCAGCCCTCCTACACTCTATCTTTGCTTGGTTTCTGGCTCTTGCATACATCCTCCTGTCTTGCTCATCGTTTGACCCAACCCACGTCTTGAATTTCTGGGTTTTCTTCTTAATTTTGTCGACCGCCGCATGGTTCATGTGTAGGGATCCCCTCGTATTCCTAGAAGCACTGGGTTTGGTCTTGGGTATATATTTATCGATCAAATGGGTCATTTTACTAGTTATGATATTCAGCGTAGTGTCTGCGTTCTTGTACCTTAATAAGTCAGGCCAGTTGATACCCCTCATCTCTTCCCTCATCCCATTGTAATTTCCCTTGTAATATTTGCACCTTGGCCTGGCCTTATCTTGAACTAGGTAACAGTTAAATCTGAATGACAACACTGTATGGTGACTGGTGCCAACTGGGGCAAGGTGTTCCAGTTTGGCCACCATACCCTCCTCGTTTGTTATGATGAGGTCAAGTGGCTTGGGTGTTTGTTCCCCTCTGTAATGTGTCGGGTCTCTCACATGTTGGAACAGAAAATTATCTCTCAGAGTTTCTACAAAAAGAGTAGCAGGATTATTCAAGTCATTCGGGGTTGACTCGTTTCTCCAGTCGATGTCGCCATAGTTAAAGTCCCCCATGATAAGGAGGTGGCTGGGGTTGAGCATCGCCGCATTGTTTATTAAGGTTCTTAAGTTCCTTTGATTTAGTGGGCCACAGTTCGGGGATCTGTAGATACACCCGACGATAAGTAAGTCCCCTCCCTTTAATTTAATTTTACACCACTTGGACTCTTCAAAGACATCCTCTCCCTGTACCCTCGCCTGGCTGGCTCTAAGGTCTTGCCTAGCGTAGATAACCACACCCCTCCTGCAGGATTCTTGAGTTAGGTTCGTAAATGAGTCATATCCAGCAATACTGAACTCACATTCCTCTGGGTCGATTCTCCTGTTCTTGTACAACAGTTCTACAACTCCTACAATATCTGGTTGGTGTACTCTTAGTAGTGTTTCAAACTCCTCCCTCTTATCAAGGAACGTGTCGGTATTAGTGTACATGACATTCAAGCCAGAATTTGTTCTCGGTAACGTCTCTGCTCTTAGTAATAAACCCGCTCCACCCACATTCTCAGAAGCTGCAGCATTTGCTAAGTACACTGTATTTTGCAGGGTGTGGTTAAAAATTTCATTGTTTACACGGCGCTCGTTCCCTCCTGTCCGGTAGGCTGAGCCGGTGCCGCCTCCCGGGTGGGGGGTTGAGTGGGTGGAGGGTGCACTGCTGCCCCCTGGCCCTGTGTCGGCACACTTGTTTCCACTACCCTCCCCCTGAGTATAACCCATGTGCACCTGTCCCCGTTCCTTCTCGACTCCTCCCTCTTCTGCTTCAAGTCCAGCAGGAGCTTCTTGTGCTGTTCCCTCTGCATTACCGTGCGGTCTGGGTGAATAAATACATCTCGAAATGCCTCGCTCCTTGCTAAGTTTTTTGCCTGCCGGATAACTTGCCATTTTTCCTCCTCACTCCCTAGTGTGATCCTGAGGGGGCGAGGCTTAACCCCCTGCTTTTGTCCCAGTCTCCTCACATCCTGAGGGGTTGCTGGAATCTTCAGAACCTCTGTGCAAATATTTTGAAACAGCACCTTGTCGTGTGTTTCCTTACTCACAGTTCCCTCTGCCTGGCTCTCTGGGACTCCAAAAACTATTACATTGTTCCTGCGCTGGAGCCGTTCCTGGTGTTCCTCCTCTCCCCTAACAGTAGGTCCGTTAATTTTCATTTCTTCGACACACTTTTTCAGAGTCCCAATCTGCTGTAGAACCTGTACTGATTCTGCATTACTCTCCGCCCCCCCCACCCGTGGCCCTCCTAATACGTCCGCATAGCTCCTCTTAGCAACCACCTCCATTCTATTAGCTACTTCCTCAGTCTTAGCAAGGATCTCTTTCTCAACTTGCTCCAGTTTGTCAACCAGCAGGGCTCCTGCTTCATCTATTTTCGTCCCTAGAGAACTCGTTCCCTTATGGATTGCAATCGCTTCATTCACCTTGACTATGCAGCCAGGGCAATACCAGCAACAGCCATCAAGCTTTACGGCAGTTAGTAACTTCCTAAACGTTGCATTAGTTAGGCCTGCATCCTCCATATCCGACGTCTCCCTGCAGTAATCACATACCAAACTCATGGTTGTTGTTGTTGTGGGGGGGGGGGTGCAGACTG
This sequence comes from Homarus americanus, assembly GCF_018991925.1. Classification (NCBI taxonomy): domain Eukaryota; kingdom Metazoa; phylum Arthropoda; class Malacostraca; order Decapoda; family Nephropidae; genus Homarus; species Homarus americanus. The sequence continues at coordinate 7,642,710 of NW_024737042.1, read as the reverse complement.
TGTATAGATCTACACCTATTTCAAAGAAAATAAAGAGAGAAAAAAGTACTTAGCTACTCTCTGTTGCCTATGGAGTTGTCGTCTGCGACTGCGTACACTGTATCTCCCTGTGAATGGTGTATTGTAGGCACAGTTTCAGTCCTTGAGCAAGCACACAATCAACATAAAATAAAATTTAAAGTCTCTGTGGCACCTATGACACGACTTGGTTTCAGCTGGCACGGTGCCTTTCCAGCTTGCTTGCTAGTGAGCGCTCACTTTAAGTTATTTACAACTTCAGCGGTCACTGATGACACTATGAACTATCACTGTGTACACTGTATCTCCCTGTGAGTGGTGTATTATAAACACAGATTCAGTCCTTGAGAAAGCACACAAACAAAATAAAATTTAAAGTCTCTGTGGCACCTATGACACGAATAGGCTGGCAGTTGTCCTTACCAGCTCGATTGCCAATATGTATTCACTTTAAGTTATTATAGTCTCTTCTGCATTCACTGATGACAACTATGAACTGATTTAACTGAAGGCACAGTACTACACTCCCTGGTTGGCCTTTATCACAGCCGTGACCACAACACCCTAAAAAATAAAATAAAATAAAAGCTTTGTCATGTGGCAGTGATTGTGTGGTTATAGGCCTGTGACCCTGGCTGTACCTCCAACTCGGTGGAAATTGAGTTTTCAAAAATACAATCGTGTCTAGCATGAAAAGTCCGACATCGATTTACACTTTCACCTCACTAAGACGATCTTGACGAACTTATGTAATCACTGTCCAATTTCTGCCGCTCTACATCGAAGGCCCGAATGCCGAACACGCTTTGTTACAGAGACGCAATACGACCCGCCCAGATAAGATAAAAATAAAATATTTTTTAATGAGCTGGCATTATACCATTGCATATATGGAGATACATTCCTGATGACGTATGTGAAGGGTACAGGTATTAATAAACACACATTATTCCAGTAATGTATCTTTACTTATTAATAAATAACAAATAAACAGTATTGTATCATGAATGACGGTCATTTAATGATTAGTACAGTTAAGCCTCGAATAATGACGGTAATGTGTCCTCCAATATTGCAGTGTAAGGTGAATCATCATATCGCGAATCATTAATTACCATTAAAATAAAGCAATAATAATGAGACCTTTTCATATCTTTTGTTTGACTCTTTACCCTCTTTTCCCCCCCCCAAAAAATACAATTAATGAAAATTGCAAATTATCTATATTCTTTAAATAATGTTTCTGAATGCACCTTATACAATATACTAAATGAATAATAATATGGTCACGCAAGAGGAGATAGGACGCCATTTTTTTTGTTTGTGTTTACAGCCGGGAGTCCGGGACGATAGTTCTACTCGAAAAAATTAAGAAAAGACCCTGGTTGTAGCTGTAGTAAAATTAATGTAAAAAAATGAGTCTATATGTTTTAAGTAATGGTATTTAATGTTAATAAATGGAACAATGGAAGTAGCTAACCACTAATGGTAAAGAAAAAAAAAGTGAGATGGATTGGGAAGGCCATCATATACGTGCGCATTTAAGGATATCGCGTCATTTATCTTTTTAAGAATATAGGTATGTACAAAAGATTCATTATTGTTCATTACTGAATATGTATTTGATTGAATTAATCGTTATATATGATAAATGAACAATACAATTCATTAATAATTCGTAGAATATTAAAACACACAAGAGGATAAGAGATGGCATTGTTGTCAGTGTTTACACCCATAATGTCAGTTATCCACCTGAAACTGAAGAAAATAAGACCCTGGTTGTTGTTGTTGTAGTAAAATTAATGTAAAAAATATGTATGTTTTAATTACCGGTAATTTTATTAAATGTACAGTAGAAGTAACCACTGATGTTAAAGAAAAAGACGTGGGACTGATAGTGGAACACCAATACAGCTACTCCACGACTTACGACATACTCGGCCTGCGACCACCCGGACATACGACCGCCTCAGTCGTACCAAAATTTTGTCAAATTATGTATTTTCGAGTCTCAGCGTTAGTGATTGCGCTGTGTACTGACAAATTTTTCGTTTGTAATTCACTTTAAAATGGCTGGCAAGCTTAAAGGTGAGAGTTTTGTGGTGCTGAGAAGAAAAAGAGACACCCATTTTAGATTTTCTATGTATTTAAGCATTTTTGACTTACGACCAATTCGACTTACAATCTGGATTTGGGTCCCTAACTCTGTCGTAAGTTGAGGAGCAGCTGTATATATGTGCTGTTACGTGGTCTCTTAATTTACTTTAATAACCAGGTTCTAGGCGTAACCAAACAAAAAAAGTGAAGTAAATTAAAAGGGAATAAAAATAAATAAAGTAAACCTTTAAGAATTTAATTAAATTAAATATTAACACAATAAAGAGCCTCGTAGGCTGTCACAACAAATGGATTCACTATCGAAACCTTTAAGACACAAATGATACTAAACATTGAAACATCAAAAGAACTGCATAAATATATAGAATAAAAACAAAGCACTGGATTACGTTAACACTACATAAACATATAAAATAACTAACGCTGAAATTAACTAACGTGAAACAACACTGAATTACTTAAATGTAACTAAGCAAGCACTGATGGACACATAAGAGACATAAATAGGTACTCATATAGATATACCACATTGGTGGCGACAGAAACAACACAGAAATAAAATGAAGTATAAGTAACAGGTGACGGGTGTCACTCAAAAGAACGTGAACTGAATGACGAGAGGACTGGACTGCCCTCAGTCTACTGGTGAGTACTATATATAGGGTCAGCTCCCGCCAATGCGACCAGCCGGTGAAACATGGGTCATTTAATGATGCATATGGTCGTTAGAGAAACAAAGAATGCTTGTTACAATACTAAATGAAGAAATAAGATGGGCTTGAACAAATAATAACAGTTAAAACCTTAACAGCACAGGGTAAGGTGACTAGATTATATAATAGTAAATATAACACATTACAGGAATAATATGGAACAACATGGAAGCATGTTATAAAAAAAATAGAAAAATACGACACGGTTGTAACAGTGCGCAGTCAAGGAAACTCATTTATCTTAAGATTATGTACAAAAGATTAATTATTGTTTATTACTGAATACGTATTTGATTGAATTAATGTTTATATATGTGAAATGAACAATGCAATTCATTAATAATTCGTAGAATATTAAAACACACACGAGGAGACAAGACGGCATTGTTTTCATGAGTGATGATGGTTCTACCTAAGAAACTGAAGAAAATAAGACTGGTTGTAGCTGTAGTAAAATTACTGTAAAAAAATGAATATTTATGTTTTAAGTAATGTTATTTAATGTTAATAAATGGAACGCTAGAAGAAGCTAACCACTAATGGTAAAGAAATAAAGCGAGACGATTGGGAACACCAACGTATGTACAGTAAATGCGTATATGTGAAAAGATATCATCATTTCTCTACATATGAATATGAAAGCAACACTTATTTACTGTTCATATATGTTTTAAATAATATTTACGAATGTAAAACAAAAGTTCTACTCACCAATGGTGGTAAAGTCTAAAACATAAGGACAGCCAATGAATATTGTGCGAGTTTTTACTCAGATGACGAAGTCATCAGGTTCAACTCTGGCTGAAGCTGTAGCTTTCCATAAAGCTGTTGCTGAAACTGTTACTGAACCTGAAGTTGTTGTTGAAGCTGCTTATGATGCTAAATTTGATGGTGTAGCTGAAGTTGATGGTTTAGGCTTTCGAGTAATAAAGCTGTCGAAAGAACCTTGCACAGCTGCTTTCTTTTCTCATTATAGAACTTTGTGTTGAGGTCATTTGTGTTTTTTTAAATTTTAATGCTTTGTTCTGTTCATTGATCCACTTCAGAAACTATGTTCATTGCTTGCTCCATATAATATCCACAGACCTCTCACCTTTTTCATATCGTTTTAACACATCTAGTTTCTCGACTAAGCTTATACATTTTCTATTAACTTTTGAAACAACACTACCATCACTTGGTCTTTTGCTCATGTTGAATAGGAATGCAAAAATGCTGTAAGAAACCTGAGAAAGTTTTTCTCCTTTTCCTGTTCAGATGAGTGAAAACAAAGAGCCCGCCAGCTGCGATTGTTTATACTAGTGATGCTGGCGTCGCCACTAACAAGTCAGGCAGGCTCCGTATGCAAGGCGTGTTTTTTTTTTTATATAATATCAGGATTTAGTTATTGTTTATACGAAAATGTAATATATATTTTTTAATTTTGTCATAAATACTGTATAGTCTGGATTTACGCGGTCAATTGAACCCGTGGAGGTCCACGTAAAACGAGAAACGCGTTAATGAAATAAGAGAACATATGGGATTAATTGAAATAGAGACTGGGCCGACCCCCAAACTCCACTTTTTCCGGCACAATACGTACCTTGTAGTCAAAAAAACATCTTAATTTTGATGGTATGCACACACAATTAATAATTAAGAGAAATACAGTGATCCCTCGGTTAACAAGCGCCTCGGTTAACGAAATTTTGGTTAATAAATTACCTTCCATAAGATTCTTAACTTAGGTTAACGAGCATTCCCTCGATTAACGAATTCCTTACGAGCAGCCCCCAACATGTTTTTGCTTGCACACTAGCTGTGTTATTAGTCTGGCAATACAGTATTCGGTTCTAGGGCTTAAATTCCTTACTATTTTAGTAAATGTCAAGAAGTTTGTACTATTCAATAATTTTAAAAGTCTTATATTAAATTTTTTAGGCATTTTAACAATTATTAAACATAATTTAAGTACAGTACAGGGAACTAGTGTATAGCGCGCCAAACAGCCTGTCAACACACCATACAGGCATCAGTCTCTGTCTTTTCAGTGGAGGTAACATCTTGCTTCAGACTCTTTTCAACATAAATGCTTTTTTGTTCTCGGTCTTCAGTCAAATTATTGGTAATTTTGAAATATATTTTACATATTGACAATATATAATGCAGTGCAGTGTTGACTTAAAGAAAATAATCTTGAATTACACCAAGTGAACTAAAATTTTATGGGTGAAATGGTGCCATGGGGTTCCACCCCAAAGCCTTCTCTTCTCCCTTCTCCTCCACCCCCATTCTAATTCCCATCATCATCATCATCATCCAGGAGCCTTCTACATACACACCTCAAAGTAAGTGTACTTTACTACCTTTTTTGTTGACTTCAGGCAATTTTCGGTGAGCTGGAACCAATTACCCAAATACCCATTGAAATAATGGTTTCGGTTAACGAAGTTTTCGGTTAATGAGCAACCTTCTGGAACGAATTGTGCTCGTTAACAGAGGGACCACTGTATCAATAATATTAGGTTTTTTAACACTTACGTTAGTAGAAAAGATGGCTGGGCACACGGGGATGGGGAGGTTGGTTCCGAGGCAGAGGGCAGATGATTGGCTCTCACCTGTATCACTTGTATCAATTGTATCACTATCCACCACAGAGGCTTGCAGGGCCTCTTTGTCAAACCCCTCAAAGTCCATATCCTCACTATCACTGACTTGGGCTGGCTGTGGTGGGTGGCGGGTGAAGAACTCAGTAATGTTTTGATGACTGGGTGACCTTGTGCGCACCCTGCCTGCGCCGCTTCCTGTGTAAATAACCAAATTTACCGCGTAATTAAAACATTTCATTCTGGCAAGGCACCGTGTAAATGACCAAACGCGTTAAGCAAAACCGCGTAAATCCAGACTATACTGTACAAAAAAGAAATGGCGTAAATTGAATTAGATCCTAAATTAACCAGGGTCTTAGATATGAATCTTCGTTAGTTGAACCGTGATTATCGGAGGCTTTACTGTAGTGCAAATTGTAGTAGTGTGAGATGCAGTGCATGGGAGGGAGGGATGGAGTTCAGTGGATATCATATGTCTCTGCTCTGGCTGAAGCTAATCCATCTCTGCATCACTGAAATTATGATTTAGGTGGTGATAATAGAGGTACTGGTGGTGGTGAGGGAGATTGTGGTGATGCATCTATCAGTTTCTTTGGTAACACTGCACCTACAGCACTGCCAGATGCTATTGAACAGCTGATATCTACCCACAAAATTGAGTAAGTACAATATAAATGAGCAGCGTTGTATCCCTTCAACATTACGTTACTTAACATTTTGAAATGTGGAGTGAGAGAGGAGGAAGGTGTGGGTGATTAGAGAGATGGAGTGGAAAGGAATGTTGCCATGCACTCAACAACTGATCTTTAACCCACCACCACACACTTGTGCATCAGTTAGCCACGCACAAATTTGTCACAATAAGCCTACACTTAATATAATAAGATAAAACAAAACATGAAACCAGCAACACATCACAGCAGCAGTCATCATCCTCACTTGGGATGCATTGCTGTGTTAATTCCCTTGTGTGTTGCAGGGGGGGGGGGGGTCTAATGAGTGCACAGTGGCCCCCAGAACCCCCCAAAAATACTTGATAAAAATTCGAACAATTGGCAAGTCCGGACCCCATTTCCCTCCAAATTGTCCAGACTTTCAAAGGTTTACTGTACTTTAAGAGACAGAAAGGTATTTTTTCATCAAGCATATACAGGCATCCCTCATCTAGCTATTGTTTACTTGGCGATATTTTGGTTTAGAGATCTAAAACTTTTAACATCCTTTATTGTTTAACGATCTGCAATTTTCGGTTTAGAAATATTCAACTCTCACGGAAAAATTTGGGAGGGAAGTCGGAAAAACTAGTGATTCTATGCTCCAAGTGCGCACAGGGAAGTAGCCAACCAATCTGGGCCCCGGTACTAGGCACATTGTCGGTCCCCAGCTAACACCTCACAGCTTGGCCCATGAGCCTGGTGGTTTCAGTGATGAGTCTAACCTAGCTACAATACCAGTGATTAGATTAATCACTATTCTATTAGTAAACACTAATAATAACAGTAAATCCAGTGAAATACGACAGGGAGTGAGGAGAGGAACAACCACTGTACCTGTTGCTTTAGACATGGATTTGGTGGCTACAGTAACACTATTTGTGCCTTTATGCTTACCTGTTTTATTGTTTTTATCTACAGTATTTTGATGTTGCAATTATTTCGTCACAGAGCATAGTACAGTATATTATTCTATCACAAAGCCTAGTACAGGAACACATACCCACTTATTACATTAATTTATATGGGAAAAATTGTTTTGATGAACATAATCCACCTAACGAACGCATTGTAGTGGCACCTAACCCTTTCATTCAGTGGGGACTTACTGTACTGTGATGTGGCCTTGAAATAAAGAAAATACTGTATTGTATACTGTATTTTATAGTTTTATAGTATACAGTATAATATACAATTATAAAATGAAGAGTGTGGGTGTGTATGTATGGAAAGTGAAAGTTTGTATTGAGGCATTGACTGGCCAGCCGCGCTCCCTCCCCCCTGTTTGATGTCACGGTATACAGGTAGCAGCCATACACGTCTCTCGAATAATCTTGGTGACTGCCCAGATGAACTGTGTTGTGTGTATGCTGTATCAGTAAAGATGAGGAATAAATAGAAAAAAATAATAAATAAAATAAAAAATACCATGTTGCCATTTGGCAATCATTTCATGGGACACGAGACAGAGAACAGCTGAGAGATCCCCCATGCCTCTCCTCTCTCTCCCTCCCCTGCTCTGTTGACTAAGTACAGACCACATAAGAATTGTTTAATCCCTTTATGTTTTTTTACCTATAATAATTTTTTTTTTACCTTGTTTGCACATTCTGTATGAACAATAGTGTGCATGTAACAGTGAAAGAAAATGAAAATTATGTATATCTACCCAAAGTTATGATTTGAACAATAACATGGCTCACAGCTCAGCCTCATCCCCTCTTGAGTGCTACTGCATGGCGAATCGGCCAGTTGGTGACTCGGCTATACCATTATGTGCTATCTCCATACATATTATTCCTTGTTATCCCATGTTTGGGATATTATTTCTTTGTTGTTTGCTTAGCGATCATTTCACTTAGTGATCTGTTTTTCAGAAATGCATCCCGATTGTTAAATGAAGGATACCTGTATTAATATAGTACTGAATTGCTATGCTTCCAAACATGTGAAAGTGAGAAAAAATGTGGAAGATGAGTATAGTACTATAAGTTTTATGAACATTGTTATTGAACATTCCCTGTGCTTAAGAGGTTATTATTTTGGGTAGAGTATTTTTACTTGTTCTTTCAGTTGCATGAATTTTCATTGCCAATTTACCCCTTTTCTGTTTTTTTTTTATCCCTTGACACACCCCACACTAAATTGAGAGTGTAGGAAAGGTAATGTGATAGTATACAATATTATTTCTATTCCTACAGGATGTGTACCGTGAAGTTTGGGATGGTAGACAGCTTCTGATGAAGAAATATGTTCCTATACACTTGAATGCTTTTGATGAGATGTATAATGAAGTAGATGATGATGTTTTGCTTGGTAGAGCAGAGCAAAAACCATTACCTCTTAATGAAAATATTTCCAAAGACATACAGGAAGAGCCTCCACCCCCAGCTCGAATTCCACGACCAGCCAAGTGGGTTGTAATTGATACACTTGATGATGCATTTAAGAAAGCTGTAAGCATAAATATTTTTATTTTCACTTTTAAGGAAATGCTTAAAGAAAAATTAGTACAGCATGCCCTTAAAATTCACGGGGGTTAGGTTCTCAAAATGGCCACGAATAGCTGACGACGGGGATGGGGGGGGTTAAATTTTTACTCGTGTGCAAAGAAATGTATGTTCCCTTTGTGTTTGCCCTTAGGACAATTATTTCTTTTACCTGTATTGTATGTATGTACAGGGTGTATGTGTGTGTAGACACACAGACACAAACAAAACACAAATAAAATATTGAGAAAATCCTCTCGCAAATAATCAGAAACAAACAAAATGTATTGAAAATGTGAGAGTCTACCACTCATGTCAACTCTGTGCTTGGTTACTAAAGAAAGCACGGAGTTAACTTGAGGGTAGACTCACATTTTTAATACATTTTGTTTGTTTCTGATTATTTGTGAGAGGATTTTCCCATTATTATTTATTTGTATGTGTTTTGTGTGTGTGTGTCTACACACACACACATAAACAATACAGGTAAAATAAATTACTGTCTGTAGAACAAATGGCTCCCTGTCCTGCCCAGGAAAATGCCAGCAACATTAAAACTACCCTTAGACTAGGGTTGCCATATCTGAACATTCAAAAAAGAGGATGCCCCCGAAGACATCCCCCCCCCCACCCTGCACACACAGGCTAATATACAACATACATGGTATAGAAATCTTAAAAAAAAAAAACCTTTGCTTAAGGCTGAACATCTTCATTTCCTTAGCTGCAGTCTTCTTTCCCCACTGTGTGTGTGACTTGATGTTCCCATGCATACTTTTCTGTTGATTGGATCTTTTTCAGTATTGGCTGATAGCTTTTTAGAAAGGTATAGAAGTCACTGCAAGGTGTTTCTCGGAAGTTGTACTGTACAGTCAGAATGCCTTTCATTGTTTCAACACTCAATTTGTTCCTTTCCTTTGTCCATTGACTTTGCATTAGTGAAAAAACTCTTTCTACATTGCATTGTGAGATGATATAGCAAAGAAGAATTGTGCAATTCTTAGCAATTCTGAGTGGCATTCAATGTTCTTTGATTTTTCAAAGTATCTGGTCCACGTTTTATGTGTTGGCAGATTACTAAATTCTTCATCACTCTTGTAATTTTCCACAAACTGTTTCAGGTTACTAACTTGGTCAAAACACTTCATAAACTTCTACCCCCTTATCAATCAAATATTTGACAGCTAAGTTGACAACACCATACAGGCGTACAAGTGACTTATCAGCTGACAAAAACTGAACAAGATCTCTAAGGTTTCCACCTTCCCTCTCTCGCTCTCTCTCTCGTCATTACAGTTTCATGTTTTTTCCGTGGAGAAAATGATGGAAGATGAAATTCCGGACTTTTGAAGAATTTTAAAAATTCCTTCCGGATGAAGATTTTGAGACCTAAATGGAGGACATGTCCAGGAAAATACGGACGTATGGCAACCCTACCTTAGACATTCTAGGGTACATCTAGGGTATCATCCACGAATAATCGAGGTCTGCAAATTAAAAATCTGTGAATTGTCAGGGCATGCTGTACACAATTCAGCTAATTTTTTCTTATTATACAGCAGGATGTTATATGTCAAAACCTTCTTCATGTACAGAAACTGAAACGTTTGTCTTTAAATTTCTCCCGTGGTGCAACAATCTCACCCATCTTATCCTCGTTCTGTTACTCCATCTTATTGTCAGTTTCTTTTTATTACCTCACTAGCATGATCAGCTGGAGTGCTTTTGCATTTCCCCGGTGATGTTGTTATTGTCAGTATAAAAGATGTTAAGTTTTGTTTTAGTGTACCTGTAAGAGAGCTTTCATTTATAATACTGTACAGTAGACCCTTGCCATTTGCGAGTTTGGGATTTGCCATAAGCAGATGGTGGCTATCTTGCAAGCCTTTTCTTGCAGCATAACGGGTCACACCATGCAGCATCTCATGTTGTACTCTCAAAACATTAGTGTTTCTGTGTGAAATGGCTCCTAGAAGACTGCCTAGTGTCACTGCTAGTGATGTTACAGTGGAGTGAAATTTAAAAGGCAGAAGTCAGTGATGACCCTGAGAAAGAAAGTTTTATTATTTAGATAAGTTAAAAGAGGGGATGAGTGCTGCCACGGCTGGACAGCTGTTTGGTATAGGTATACAGTAGTAGTGCACTAAGGTAGTATAAGTTGCTATTTGCGGTTTTGCCAATTTGCGAATCGCAAGGGTCTACTGTAATTTTTTTCAGCGTCTTCACCTGTATGAACCTGTTGACACACTTGGAAGTGAAAGCCACCTTGATCTTCCGCTCTCATTCTTATCATCCGTTTCTGAATTGTAAACTCTATTTACCAAGTCTTTCAACATGTTCAAAGCACCCGCACAGACCCTAATCTTGTCTTAGCTCAACACTTTTTTCACTTTCATGTTACTTTCATATTTCTTAATTTCCTATTAATTTTTGTCACTTCTCTCTGTCTCCTTCCTCTACATCCAGTCCATACATTACAATATTAATATGATGTTGGCTCAATGATGCCTCTGTATTTAATATACAGTGGTCCCTCGGTTAACGAGCACAATCCGTTCCAGCAGGTTGCTCGTTAACCGAAAAACTCGTTAACCGAAACCATTGTTTCAATGGGTTTTTGGGTAATTGGTTCCAGCTCACCGAAAATTGCCTAAATTCAACAAAAAAGGTAGAAAAGTACACTTACTTTGAGGTGTGTATGTAGAAGGCTCCTGGATGATGACGATGATGATGGGAATTAGAATGGGGGTGGAGGAGAAGGAAGAAGAGAAGGCATTGGGGTGGAACAGAAGTCACCCCATGGCACCATTTTACCCATAAAATTTTAGCTCTCTTGGTGTAATTCAAGATTATTTTCTTTAAATCAACACTGCACTGCATTATATATTGTCAATATGTAAAATATATTTCAAAATGACCAATAATTTGCTTGGAAACAGAAAAAAAGCGTTTAGTTGAAGAGAGTCTCAAGCAAGATGTTACCTCCACTGAAAACAAAGAGAGACTAACGCCTGTCTGGTGTGTAAACAGGCTGGATGGCACGCCAGAAACTAGTTTCTTTACCTTCAATTATGTTCAATAATTGTTAAAATGACTAAAAAAGTTAATATTAAACTTTTAAAATTATTGAATAGTATAAAATTCTTGATATTTACTAAAATAGTAAGGAATTTAAGCCCTAAAACCGATTACTGTATTGGCGGACTAATACTACAGCTGGTGGACCGCCAAATGCAAGCGAAAACATGTTGAAGTCGGCTCGTAAAAAACTCGTTAATCGAGGGATTGCTCATTAACCGAAGTTAAGAATCTTATGGAAGGTAAATCGTTAACCGAGGGACCACTGTACTGAAAGGAAGTCGGGTGAAGGATTCACTAGAAGTGTTGGGGATTGGAATTCAGGAAGCAGCAATGTATGGAAGTATAGTTTTTTAACAGAACCCATCCTTTACAGTAGTAAGGATGGTTGAATTATGATGATTAGAGGGAAAATGTGTGTCTGTGTGTATAATATTTGCACTTGTTTCTGACCACCCTGCATTAGGTTGGAAAAGGCTTGAAATAATGAAATGTTACCACGTACTTTATGTGTGTGTTTCATCAGCTTGTTACCATTCATATTTAATACAATAAATATAGTCCTATATAAGTGTACAATGATATATTCATAGATAAGTAAATGTTATATACAAAGAGTAGAATTTATGTACAGTAATTCAAAATAAAAAATAATCTTGGTTATGATACAGTTTTCTAGTCTAATTATGTACAGTATGTTTTGCATTAATAATAAATTTAATTTCTATTTCAAGTGAATCTGTAACTGTACTGTTTAGAGAATTAAATTGTTTCCTTAACTATTGTCAAAATTCTTTGTACTTCAACAGCTGACTTTCATTAGTGCTGAAAATGTCATTGCAATGGGAATGGAGGGCCTGAAGCTGGGTCGTTCAGGAACTTTGGCATGGCTCAGTGTTGCAACTTCCACAATGATTTTTCTCTTTGATATGGCCAACATGGGAGCCTCACAGGCATTTCAAGAAGGCTTGGGAGACATAATCCAGGACAGTGCCATCCTGAAGGTTGTACATGATTGCCGAGCAATGGAAGACATCTTGCATCATCAGTTTCAAATTAACTTCAGCAGTATCTTTGACACTCAGGTTAGCTCCATTTTATGTTATTAGAATAAAATATACAAAAGAAAAACTTTATTTTGTTAATATTTTGTAGGTACAGTTATTATTATTCTTATATATACTTTTGTATGTACAGTAAACTCTTGATAACTCGGCACACCACATATGGGGGGAAGGGGCCGACGGATAATCGAAAAGGTCGGTTAATAGTACATAAAGTCTACGGAAATAAAACATACGTTTTCAAAATACCTTTCCCTAACCTACCTCATTTAAGTCCTTCTATTCATTTTTGTTCATTTGCCATTCATATTTCAATAGAATTTGCTTTAAAACATTAACCACTTTAGTAAATAAATATGAACCAGCACAGAAACCGTGACTAAAAAATGGAAAAGTCAAAGAACAAATGTCATCACAAAAATTTTGACCAAGTCCCAGGTTGCTGATCTGACTTTCTGCCTCATTTACACACAATTGCAGGGTCTCAATTGTTTCTCTTACCATTGACAACACAACATACATACAGGTACATTGTTTCACACTTGATTTTTTTTTCATTTTTGCATTTCTTTATGGTTCTTTATTACTATTATTATTATTATTAGCATTATCATTATTAATATTATTACATCACCCCCCAGGCCCTGATGTAGGTCAGTGACCTGTGCCCGGGTGGGCTAATCCCCGTAAAAAAAAAAAAAAAAAAAATAGGGGTTCGGGATTGACGGTTAATCGAGGTTTTACTATACAGTCAACCCTCACTTTACGCGGTCCCACATTCCGCGTTTCCACGTTTACGCGGTGCCCTGCCAGAACCAAGGATGCTTACATTCCGCAGTGGATGTACCCCTTTACACGGTGAAGTAAAATTTTTTTTAATTTAGCTCATAAAATTCATACAAATTATCCGGCCAGAATATAATTTACATTGCTGGAATTCTTACAATTTGATGATCATTTTGAATATAAACATCATAGATTTTGCATTAGACATACAAATTTTTAGATAAAATGTTTAATCTGAGTAAGTATGTTATCTTTTGTGAAAAATATATGACATTTATATTCAAAATATTCCTGGTCTTACAAGGAATCCAGCAATGTCAATTATATTATCCTAACTTTAGTTTGAGGTATTATTTATTACTATACCTGGATTTCCCCCCAAAATTTCTCAGAGAGGGAAGAGCCGGCAGTGTAGTGTGAGAGGGGGAGGGAGTCGTGTCCATTATTTGAATGAACATTAACTTGGCGACTGTATTTCTCTTAAGTATTAATTGTGTGCATGTACCATCATATAATTAAGATGTTATTTTTACTACAACATAGTTATGTGTCGTCAAAAAGTGGAGTTTGGGGATCGGCCTGGACTCCATTTCAATTAATCCCATATGTTATGTTATTCACTTTATGCGTTTCTCGCTTTCCGCGGTACCCTCCGGGTTACATTAACCGCGTAAAGTGAGGGTTAACTGTACTGTAATTCGGCACTCGAGAGAGAAACTGCGCTGTGCATTTTAATATTCTTAAATATGTTATTTATGCTCCCCCTCATTTACAGGTCTGCAAATATATTGGAAGCATACACCCTGGTCGACAGTGAAAAAAAAATTGAGAACCTCTTATGTAGTGTACTGTATTTGGTCAGAAAATTTACTGGAATATTTGATACATGAATAATGTCAGTGATTGATGGCTTATTAAATACTGGTATGCTTGACTTTATTAATGAAAATGTTACTCGCTAAAATACAGATTTTGGTGTAGTTTCGGTTATTTATATTTTAGATTCTGCAGTTGTCAGGGAAATGTTGTATTTTGTTAAGTATTAAAACTGAGACAATTTTAACTTAAGTTTCTTATTGGAAAGTTCTTATTGTTTATATTAAATGTTCATGGTGTGTAGACATTAAGGATTCATGGTTTATATAATTTTTCTCTAGTATTGATGAATTTAACATGTTCCAGGCTGCTGACGTGTATGTGTACATGCTCAACCATCAGTGGGCAGTACCGTCATTTGTATCAAGCTTGCCATCTCTTCTTATCCGTCACTTGCACTTGTCACCTCACCATGTGTTCTTTCCTCATGTCCGCCAGGAATGCTCACAGGTTAGTTTGTATTTGTGTATTTTATGCCTTTTAGTATTCAACTTAATGTAATAACTTGCTGATGATGTCTATGATTATGATGAAAGATTGCAGTACAGTGAGTTCTGCTATAACGCGTGTTTTGATAACGCGAATTTGCTCTAACGAGATTTATGAATTAGGAACGATATTTGTATAACGCGAACGCTTGTTTGCTATAACGCGATTTTTGCTTACTATTTCTCCAATTTTGTGGTATTAATTGTGAATATGGTAAAGAAGAATATCTCCAAGAAGCGTTCTGGTGATAGAATTCCCGGTGATGATCGTAAAAGAAAGGATATAACACTTGAAGAGAAGCTCGATGTTATCAACCTCAAAATCACCCTTCTCCCCCATCAAGTTACATTCATATTTTTTCAAGGTAAAGTGTTACATTTACTGTATGATTTCATTATTAGATATGAATGTAACATTTATTTAGACTGTGGTATCCTTTGTGTTAGGCTAACTACTAAATTTTTTCGATTTCGAGTAATCTGCACCTAACCCTATTTTCTCCATAAGCCCTGTTATTTCTATTACGCGATTTTCTATAACATGATATTTTACAAGAACACAATTATCGCGTTATAGCAGAACTACCTGTACTGTATAGTAATCTTCCTTTTGCTTGGAATCTCTGGTCCCTGCAACTCTCCAATTGCCAGAATGAATTTTGAGCCTTCTGGGAAGACTGTCCATTCCTGACATGGGAATGAGTTTCCGAAGATGAAATCATGAGCATTTTGAGGAATAGTTCTGAGAATCTCTCCATTTCTGGGCAGGAGAACAAATTTTCTGGGAATTTTGAAAGATTACACCATGCTCTTGACATGTTCCATGTGTAGGGCACATGGGTGGGGTAGCTACATGGGTAACTTAAGCTGTAAGCTCGTGCTCTTAGTTCATAATCTGCTGCCATTGTGCAAGGTTGTTCCCTTGCTCGTTGCTGTTTTGCATACAGTTGTATAGTACTGTACATTACTGTACTAGGACTTAATCAGCTAAGGAGACAGTGTTAAAGCAGTGGTAAGACCGAAGATGTGATTATAGTTACATATATAGTACTGTACATTCAGTAAATGTGGAAGTACCTTGTGTACAGGAAAAGGAAAACACTGGAGCAACTTAGCTTTTGATTCTTTTCAAGACATCTTCAAGTCAGGTCAGTAACATGAGATCCACTAATCCCCCACCTGACCTCTACTGCAAATGAGAGAAGAGCTTACAGTATATGCAATGGGTGACATGACATTGTATCAGGTCAGATCATTAACATGAGTCCCAGTAATCCCCTACTCCCCTCTATCGCAAATACTTTCTAATGCACTTTTAGCCTTAGGCCACTGATAAATAAATTATGTAAAATACCTGTATTATCGGTAAAGTAATGACCGTCACTAATGTTTCAATAATTTATTCTATAATTAGACCTAATTCAACCAGAAGTCTTTCTGTGATACATGATGATTAATACACATTTATCCTGTTGTTCCAATACATGATACAATCATTATCCTTCATATATTGAGTACTGTGTGTATACCAGTGTGTAGAGGTTGCATATACAGTACAGTATAACAGTGCATGTGCAATCTCTCCTTCATGGAGGGAGATGAGAGTGACAGTAACACCTGCATCACAAACCCAACATGACGGCAACTGCTGGCGAGTACAGTATAGTGTGTACAGTAGTATATATATTGTTTTATTTACAATATATTGTACGTGTACAGTAAAGCGGTGTTTCTGTAAATAAATATTGTACAGTTCCCTCTGTCCATGTGAGATGAGTAGTTTAGACTTGGAAAAATTTCCCCTGGTTGCATTCCAACGGCTCAACACCATCCACACACCCCCAACACCGTCCACACACCCCCAACACCGGCCCACACACCCCAACACCGCCCACACACCCCCAACACCGCCCACACACACCCCAACACCGCCCACACCCCCAACACCGCCCACACACGCCAACACACACCCCCAACACACCACACACCCCACACCGCCCACACACCCCAACACCGCCCACACCCCACACACCAACACCACACACCCCCAACACCACACACCCCCAACACCGCCCACACACCCCCAACACCGCCCACACACCCCCACCGCCCAACACCGCCCCACACACCCCCAACCATCCCACCCCCCACACCCCCACACGCCCACACACCCCCAACACCCACACACCCCCACACTGCCCACACACCCCCAACACCCCCACACACACCCCCAACACCGCCCCACACCCCCACACCGCCCACACACCCCCACACCGCCCACACACCCCACACCGCCCACACACCCCCCACACCCCACACACACCCCCCACACCGCCCACACACCCCCACACACCCCCACACACACCCCCCCACAACCCCCACACACCCCCCACACCGCCCACACACACACCCCCACACACACCGTCCACACACCCCACACCGTCCACACACCCCCACACCCCCACACACCCCACACCGTCCACACACCCCCACACCGTCCACACACCCCACACACACACCCCCACACACCGTCCACACACCCCACACCGTCCACACACCCCACACCGTCCACACACCCCCACACCGTCACCGTCCACACACCCCCACACCGTCACACACCCCACACCGTCCACACACCCCACACCGTCCCACACACCCCCACACCGTCCACACCGCCCACACACCCCCACACCGTCCACACACCACCACAACACCGTCCACACACCCCCACACCGTCCCCACACACCACCCACACCGTCCCACACACACCCCCACACCCCACACACCCCCCCACCCGTCCACACATCCCAACACCGTCACACACCCCAACACCGTCCACACATCCCACACACCGTCCACACACCCCCACACCGTCCACACACCCGTCCCACACCGTCCAAGCCCCACACCCCCACACACCCCCCACACACACACCCCACACACCGTCCACACACACCGTCCACACACCCCACACCGTCCACACACCCCCACACGTCACACCCCACACCGTCCACACACCCCCACACCCCACACACCCCCCCCACACCCCCACACACACCCCACACCCACCCCCACACCCCACACACCCCCCACACCCACCCCCCACACCCCCCCACACACACACCCCCACACACACCACACCGTCCCACACACACACCTCCACACACCCCACACCCCACACCACACACACACCCCCCACACACACCCCCACACCGTCACACACCCCCACATAGTCCACACACCCCACACCGTCCACACACGCACCTCCACACCCCCTGGCACCCCCACACACCCCCACACACACACCCCACACCGCCCACACAGGTCCACACACCCCAACACCGTCCACACACCCCAACACCACACACCCCCCAACACCGTCCACACACCCCCCACACACACCCACACACCACCCACACACCCCCACACCGTCCACACACACACCCACAACACCGTCCACACACACCCCACACCCCCACACCACCCACACCACACACCACCCACACACCACCCACACACCACCACACACCCCCCAACAACCACCCACACACCCCCAACAACCACCCACACACCCCCCAACAACCACCCACACAACCCGCACCCACACACCACCCACACACCCCCACACACCCCCAACAACCCCAACAACCACCCACATACCCCAACAACCACCCACACACCCCCCAACAACACCACCACACACCCCACACCCCCCAACAACCACCCACACACAACAACCACCACACACCCCCCAACGGCCCCCACACACCCCCAACGGCCGCCCACACACCCCAACGGCTGCCCACACCCCAGCCCCCGCAACGCCGCCCCACACCCCAACGGCCGCCCCCACACCCCAACGGCCGCCCCCCACCCAACACACCCCAACCCCCCACACCCCCAACGGCTGCCCACACACCCCCCCTGCCCCCACACCCCCAACGGCCGCCCCCCACACCCCAACGGCCGCCCCCCACACCCCAACGGCCGCCCCACACACCCCCAACGGCCGCCCCACACCCCCAACGGCCGCCCCACACACCCCCAACGGCCGCCCACACCCCCAACGGCCGCCCACACACCCCCAACGGCCGCCCACACACCCCCAACGGCCGCCCACACACCCCAACGGCCGCCCACATGCCCAACACACCCCAACGGCCGCCACACACCCCAACAACCACCCCCACCCCCAACAACCACCCACACTGCCCCCAACCAACCACCCACACTGCCCCCAACAACCACCCACACTGCCCCCACAACCCACCAGTCCAACCACCCACACGCCCCCCAACCACCCACACGCCCCCCACAACCACCCACACGCCCCAAAAGCCAACCACCTAACGCCACCCACACGCCCCTCAACGCCACCCACACGCCAACGCCACCCACACGCCCCCAACGCCACCCACACACCTTCTCTCTCTCCCATGTACTGCATCTCAAACTACAGTCATTACTACTATTAATCAAACGATTGTCATTAATGATATAATTAATTCAGTATCATGTGATATCAAATTCATCTCCAACACAATTATAACAGGAGGTGGTTGCTAACCCGGGTGGGGGGGGGCACAGTCAGTTCTCCTTCCCCCCCCCACAAGGGTCATGTCTCTCCTGTGACTGCATCTCCCTCACCTCTCACTCATTTTTTTATAACTTATCATTCATATACAATATTGTACAGTACATTTTATTTATTATTTATTAATTATTAAAGATATGTTACTGTAATAATCTGTGGTTATTAATACCTGTACCCTTCACATAAGTAATTGAGAACACATTTCCTTATAGGCAATGGTATAATGACAGTTCATTAAAAACTAATTTGTTTATATAGAATACAGTTACTCGGTCTCACGTGCCCAATTGTCGCTGACGTGATTGGTTGAAATATGACCATAGTTGTAGCTTACGCAGAAAGCCGTGGGTAGTGGTATAGCATTGATTTACAGTGGTCCCCCGGTTAACGAGCACAATTCGTTCCAGAAGGTTGCTCGTTAACCGAAACCATTGTTTCAATGGGTTTTTGGGTAATTGGTTCCAGCTCACCGAAAATTGCCTAAAATCAACGAAAAAGGTAGTAAAGTACACTTACTTTGAGGTGTGTACGTAGAAGGCTCCTGGATGATGATGATGATGTGAATTAGAATGGGAGTGGAGGAGAAGGGAGAAGAGAAGGCATTTGGGGTAGAAGAGAAGTCACCCCATGGTGCCATTTCACCCAAAAATTTTTAGTTCTCTTGGTGTAATTCAAGATTATTTTCTTTAAATCAACACTGCATTATATATTGTCAATATGTAAAATAAATTTCAAAATGACCAATAATTTGCTTGGAAACACAGAAAAAAAGCGTTTATGTTGAAGAGAGTCTGAAGCAAGGTGTTACCTCCACTGAAAAGACACAGAGACTGACGCCTGTATGGTGTGTTGACAGGCTGTTTGGCACGCAAAAAACTAGCTTCCTATACTTCAATTACTGTATGTTCAATATTTGTTAAAATGACTAAAAAATTTAATATAAAACTTTTAAAATTATTGAATAGTACGAACTTTTTGATATTTACTAAAATAGTAAGGAATTTAAGCCCTAGAACCGATTACTGTATTGGCTGACTAATACTACAGCTGGTGGATCGCCAAATGCAAGCGAAAACATGTGGAGGGGCACTCGTTAAAAACTCGTTAATTGAGGGATTGCTCGTTAACCGAAGTTAAGAATCTTATGGAAGGTAATTCGTTAACCAAAATCTCGTTAACCGAGGCACCGAGGGATCACTAGTGACTCTTTGTTGGGTCACTCGAATAACAAAATATCCAGTGTTGAGTGCTGGCAACATTGTTTGGAAGAGCAGGAACGATCAACTTATACCACTCTGTATTGTAAACAAGAGACCACTATAGCTCATCTGGATTTGAGTGTTGGATTTTGGGGGAGAAATTAATTATTTTTCGATAATGGTTTGTTAACCCGGCACCAAATGAACCTAAATAATATGGGAATTATGTTGAAATTGCATGGTGTGGTTATAAAGCAATCACGGGGTGATGAGTGCAGGAGGTGGCAAGTTGTCCTCTCACCCTCCTCCTCTGCCACCTCTCACCGACTACACATCATTCACTCCTATGTGGCCTTTTGATTTAATGTAAATGCAACTTTTGCCTCACGATCAGTAGGGCTGGGCAAGAATCGTTAAAATTGGAATCGATGGTTCACATTCTCGGTGCCAATTATACTTCACCCAGACACTATATCAATCAAAATACCCCACCTCCAGCTCCCCCCTCTTCCCACACTTTCTAGGTCCCTCCTCCCTCCCAACCCCCACGCCCCACCTTCCCTCTCTACCAGAGAAACGTTTGGGTTAAAACAGTATATTTACATTTTTAGTAATAAATAATACCTCGGACTAAAGTTAGGATAATATAATTGACATTGCTGGATTCCTTGCAGGGCCAGGAATATTTTGAATATGCACTTCATATATTTTGCACAAAAGATAACATATTTGCTCGGTGTAAACAAAATTCTTACATAAGATCTGAAATTTGTATGTCTAATGCAAAATCCATGATGTTTATATTTAAAATGATCATCATATTGTAAGAATTCCAGCAATGTAAATTATATTCTGGCCGGGTAATTTGTATAAATTTTATGAGCTAAATAAAAAAATTATACTTCACCCGCGTATATGAGTAGATGCACCTCGTAAATTGGGCATTCCGGTTCTGGCGGGGACCGCGTAAATGTGGAAACGCGTAAACAAGAACCTCGTAAACCGAGGTATTACTGTAAGTGATAGTGAAATGTAGTGCAGTGGAGGTATGGGTATGGATAATTATAATGAATGTACTGTATTGTACTTATTGCTTATTTGATACTTACTCGTAATGGCATCGTCATTGTCGTGGATATGCCAAGACCTACGTCGTCTGAGTGGCAAGTGGAAATATTACAGCCTTCTCTTGATTTACACGGTAGTTACATTCTTGAGAATGGCCGTGTACCGGTAAATAAAAAATGTGTAAATCAAACAATTATCCCATAAGAAATAAAGGAAATGGCAGGGGTTAGGGGAAACATCCCTTAAAAACTGTAATTTGTTTATCTATTTCCTTGAGTAGGTTTTATTTACAATAATATAATAATAATAATAATAATACAAAAATAATAATAAAACAATAATAGAAGCAAACCTCATTACTGTATACAGTAGTAAGAAAATAGGTTTTAAATGAAAATTGGTGCTAACATTTATGTTGAATGATGGCTGGGATGCCATGTGGGAACTAGTGGTGGAGGAGAGGTGGGGGTTACAGGGGGAAGGAGTCATCTGAATCAGAGGACAGAGCAGGTGATGGGGAGGAGAAGTGGGAGCTTTCAAGATGCCAGATGACGATGGCTGAAGTTCAGGTGCTGCTATTTTTTCTTTTTCTTAAAATAGAAAAGCAATGCGGTACTGCACTATGCTGCCTGGCGCAATGGCGCTCTTTTCAAAAACGTGCAAATTAAGTGAATGTAAATCAAGAGGTGATTGTACAGCAAAACCTTGATAAATCAGACTATAGGAATTCACTTTTTTGGACTCTTGAGATGCTCTGGTCACTAGAAATGCTTTAAATTTTTTTTTTAAAGAAATGGGGAAGATTAAAAAAAAAATTCTTATGAAATGAACAACACTTACTGAATACTGTACAGTGGTCTAATCAAATTTGCTATAGGCCTACTGAGAACTAAGACACTCGAGTATGTAAGCAGGTTGGGGCTGATCAGGTTTCTCCGCATTCGTCAGGTTTATTTATTTATTGATTCAGTATTATATTCTCATATGATTGGCCTCATGTGGTTTATGGTTCATCATGATTAATTTAACATCTTCAGTAATAAAGAAACAATACAATACTGTATGTAATTTGTAATACGACTTGAAAATAAAAGGATAAGCTGTATCAGAAGGTTATTTACTCAAGATGCATTCATGTGAGAGCTTTCAGCAAACAACCAGCTTACAACAGGTGTCACTATAACACACTGTATAGTATTTGATATGAAGATACCTTCTTAAAAACATTATTTACTGCCTTTGAGTGTTATATGATGACACAGTTTGGTACTTGTACACTTAGACAAATGATTAATGAATACACCAGGGTATATGCAGATACATAATATTTTACGCTATAATTTTACTGTAGTGATGATAAACACACTATAATAGTATTTAATTGGTGATAAATACACTGCAAAAGTATTTATTAAGTGATGATAAATACACAACTCTACTGTACTAATTTACTAAGTGTTGAAGACAGACATTGTAGTAAGCCGATCAGCTGTTTGCTCTTTGTAAACAAATGAGTATGAAATGACTCCTGTTGTTCAGTGTGGGGTTCTTTTTTCAGGGAAGCTGATTCTTTTAGGATAATATTTTATCAACCTGGCACCAAATGATCCTAAATTAGATGAGAATTGTGGTGGAATTGCATAAAGAACTGTTAAAGGAATCTTGTGGGAGAGAGGAGGAGGGAGCCACCCACACCATGCTACCCCCTTCCCCTCTGCCAGCTGCTCCCAGATAAACATTCGTCTTCCTCATACAATATACCCCTTCACTTATTTGTTCTTATTTTTATCTTTATAGTGCTGTACTGTACAGTAAACAGTTTTCTCTTTATTCATGAAACAAATTCTGTAGTTACTTACATTTTACACTTTACAGTAAATAACATCATCTGGGTGACAACAGAATTGTTGACAACCAGACTTATATGTCTGATTTTTGACCCAGGGAGTTCTGTTTCATATTTTTTTTTATTGTTGATGTAATATTCTTTTAATAACCTTGTTATACACTTAAAGACTTTAGTTGTTGAAGTACAGTAATAACATAGCTGATTTTCTTTAAAACAGTTCAGAAAAGCAGTGTTATCTCGAACTCCTCCCCCTCCGCCCCATGTATCCGCATTTTTCGGACTGGGGTCTGTCCCAATTAGTCCGATTTATCGAGGTTCTACTGTATTGTAAAAATTTAAATTTTTGTCACAAGCTTCCTTAGTACTGTATGTGTACAGTAATGATCTGTCATTAAAAAATACTTTCAAAAGTTTTTGACCAAGAAAGATGGCAAAGAAAAATGTGTAGAAACCTTTCGGTGACTGCGCACCTAACCAACACTTATTTTTACTATTTATTCTTTAACTCTGTTACTTTTTGCATTATATTTTTTCTAATTACACCATCGTCTTTATGATTTACTCTTTCTTTGCCATGTGCATTTTATACTGACCGATGCAATTATGTGGGTACAGCATGAAGAGGAATCAACAGTAAACTCTCACTTATACTTGTTAAAATGGCTTTTATTTATTACTTTTTTTTTACATAGGAAGGCATCATTTAATGACATAGTTGATAATATCTTAGCCATGACTAGTGCTCAGGAAAATATATCTTCACGATTTCTGGTCATTCTGTGAGCTCCAGACTGAGCGAGTGACAGGCTCATTAAATAAATTTCAGGTGATCCCAAGTGTGTAAAATATAATTCATGTTTTATTCCTATAATTCATTTATGTTAATCTATTTCATAATATATTCCTATAATAATAATAATAATAGTAATATACTTTTCAGGACCACATGGGTATTTCAGACATCCTTAGGTCATGATACCCACTAATTTCCCACCCTGACAGTGGGTTACTTGACACTGTATCAGGTCAGGTCAGTAACATGAGAAAATGAGAAATTTACTTTTTTCTAAGACATAATGATTTTTCTTATCTCTGTTTTCTATTTACTCACTATGTTGAAGTGCCTTGTAGTATAACCTTCTCCCCACCTAGTTATTATATATCATACTTATCACATATGTTACTTGTATATTATTTGTCAGTCAAGTGACCCATTCCCCAATTATGTAACTGTATACTTTCAGCTTTCCAACTGCCATGCTCTTTCAATAAACTTTACTACTACTACTACTACTGCTGCTGCTGTTGCTGCTGCTGCTGCTGCTGCTGCTGCTGCTGCTCACGAGTCGCTTGTTCTTTCCCTCTTATAACTGAGTGTATGCATCTGGCTGTTGCCTCATTCACCAGTTTTTTATTTATTAATTACTATATTATTAATAGGATGATGAATCAGTGTGGTTTGAACGTCCTCTCTCGCCTCACCTGTGTGAAGGAATGGCCCGGAACATCAAGTTCCTTCGGGAGCTGCGCTTAGTATTTCTCGACTTCATACTGGTGGATTTGGCTCAAGTTACAAACCTGTTCCAAGGTGCTTTGCGCGACAAGGACTCCTCTACTGCAAACAGGGTAAGTTATAATGTAATCTTGTCTGCCCATCCCCCCCCCCCCTCCTGTCCCCTCGTCCCAAACAAACATGCTAGCTTCCTGCTTGTCCATGTCGTACACACAAAAGTTGTACACCCAGAACTTTCGCTTATAGTAGGCCTTGTTTGCACATAGATGGGGGCAAGGAAGGGTCTACTGCAGTTCGATGGCCACCGTCTTGACATCACCATTCACAGGGCCACTGTTGTAAGGGCTGTAACGAGCGGGACGGTTGTCAGCCACTCGTTTGCTTGTTCGCGGCCCCACTAGGGGGAGAGTCTGAGGCGAGAAGGTCGCTGCTGCCTCATAGCATTTGAGACACGATCCAGCCATCACCACAGCTGTACATCACCCCGCTGTTCGATTCCAACTCTGGTTGTGTTCTCCTCTGAGGTTCCTGGGGCTCGTGGGCTGATTCCCCAGTCCTTCACTATTCGGCTGTCAACTCCGGTCACCTACTCTAGCTACTGCCGCGGCTGCCACACGATTGCCACTTCCTCCACGCCCTATCCTCCGTTTGTTCCCTGGCGTCTCTCCTGTGTGGCAAGACATGCCCACCAACACCAAGTGAGGAAGCTACCCTGGATCTTCCCCCCTGAGAGCGAATCACCGCGTTATCAGAACGTCTACTGTGCTGGTTAGGAGAAAGTTTCATCGGCAGTCGTAGGAAATATTTGTTCTTTGTTGTATTGATTGTTTTGTTTTAAGTAATTGTTTGACTCCAGTGGTTTTTATTTAATATTTGTGTGAGTGGTGTCAGAGTTAAATTATTGTGATTATTTTCACAGTAAAGAGATGTCAATCTCTAATGGTTGTTTATTACTCCTTGGAAACCCATGGTTTTTGACTTTCCTTTTTATAAGATCCTGATTAGGCTGGCAAGGGATTTATATCCCAAAGGCCAAGCCTTTAGAACCCTGCTCCACCTGGTGAAGAAGGTCCCAAGGCACCTGTGCAATGGCCTTTTGCTCCCTCAGGGTGTTCCTCACATTGCAGGTTTTCTGACCATCCTTCTGGAGGGAAGAGATCTGGGTCTCCAGCTTCTCACAGGTGTTGCAGACGTCAGTGAGAGGAGCACGGAACACGATGTTGTAGTCCCTCGTGAACATAGTGTGGTAAAACTCGGAGACAGTTTCTTCATGAAGATAATGTTCGCTCATCCACACCAGGTAGCTGCTGTGGAGTTCAGAGTTGCTGCACCCGGCCTCTAGGTACTGCCTGTAAGGGCTGTGTGCATGGCTGTAATGCTTAGCGAGCACTGGCAGGGCACGAATGTGATCGTGCACATGCTGCAGGCGGCTTCCTGTGATGGCCCTGGTGGATGGATGATGTCCTCGCTTGTCAGGGATGGGTGTTCCACTTGGTGATTCCTTCCTCTTATTCATCAGGACCTCCATCTTCTTGCCAAGCCCGTGAATAGAAGCGAAACCTTGACAGGTGTATGCATGATCTGCACTCACTGCCATTCATCAACTGACCACCCAGAATTAGTTAACCAACTCGTCCATCTACTGTATATCCATTTTTACCTATTTTATGATGATGATAAAACAAAAAAAAATCAGCTTGTAATAACTGTAAGAATGTATAAAAATTTGTCCCTTGCAGTAATGAATGATTTATTGAGAAGTGTGTGTATCATATTTTCCTTCTTGCAGCCAATTTTCAACTGTTGATTCTTTACTACATTTGTGCTGTCTAATAATGTCTACTGTCAGCTCCAAAATTACACTCTTCTGCTGTTCTTTGATAAAAGATAAACTTTCCATGATTTGAGGCAATTTCTTATGAAATATTTGCATTCATATATAAACTTCTTTTTTATGCATTTAGACAGGCACAAAACTTAATCTAGGATAAAGTCTGAATGTTTTAATGTTTTCCTTTTTCATTACCTGCTCTTCTAATTTATTTATTTTTTCATAGCTTGAGCGTCACATTGTACCAGCGGAAGTTCAGAGGTTGGGCCGTCGCTCTGTTATCAATAGTGTTGGTGTTCATGACCCATACATATACTACTACAGAAATTCATACAAGTTAGCTACTAAGAGAAAGTAATGCATAGGGAAGAGATTGTGCTTTTGTTGTGGGTGAGCTTTAATGAACTTTTTCAACAGCCAATAGCCATATTTTTTCCAAGTTTTTGAGAGATTTCATACTGAAGTATACAGTATTAGCCAAAAATCTGATTATAATTACTGTATGTCTCGATGATTACTCTTCTGAACAAAAGTTTAGTCTGCTGAGGAGTTCAGATATTTGAAAGAAATATCCACTTTTTTGTAAATAAGATTCTGTACAAAGTGTGATTTACATATTACATTGGGCTGTTTAGTGGTGGTCGAGAATGGATCAGACTTCTAAGATAAATAATTTGGTTAATTACTCGTGACTTTGAATGTTCATTCCTAAAAGTTTGCAATTTGATAAATAATTGAGTTACTTTATTGATTATAGCAATGTGATTTTGTAGTAAATTAATATACGTACAGTATGCCTTTAAAATTCGCAGGGGTTTGGGTTTCAGAATGGCTGCGAATAGTCAACTCCACAAAGAAATGTACAGCTCCTCCCCGACTTACGACCTACTCGACTTACCACCACCCGCACTTACGACCTGCCTTAGTCGTACCAAAATTTTGTCAAATTACGTATTTTCGAGTCCCAACGTCAGTGTACTGACAAAATTTTTGTTTGTAATTCACTTTAAAATGGCTGGCAAGCTTAAAAGTGAGAAGAAAAAGAGAACCATTTTAGATTTTCTATGTATTATTTAAGCATTTTCGACTTACGACCTGGATTTGGGTCCCTAACCCGTCATAAGTCGGGGAGGAGCTGTATACTGTATTCCCTTTATGTATTTGCCCTTACAACAATTGTTTCTTTTACCTGTATTGTATATATGTGTGTGTGTGTGTGTAGACACACACACACACACAAAACTCAACTTTAATAACAAAGGACAGAGTTGACTTGAGGGTTGACTCACATTTTTTTCTACATTTTGATACATTTTGTTGGCATGTTTCGGATTATTTGTGAGAGGATTTTCCCATTATTATTTAGTTGTATGTGTTTTGTGTGTGTGTCTATGTCTACACACACACACACATATATACAATACAGGTAAAAGAAATTGCTGTCTAGAAGAAATGGCTCCCTGTCCTGGTTGCAAAAATGCCGGCAACTTTAAAACTACATCCAGGGTGTCATCCGCGAATAATCGAGGGCTGTGAATTAAAAATCCGTGAATTGTCAGGGCTTGCTGTACTGTATATTTAGTTCATAACAGTTGAATGTAAATTTTTTTCCAATTCTAACAATATTTCCAGAAGGCTATTCATATTTTATTGCAGGATATGGCTTTGATATATTTTAAACATGAAATGCATTGAAACAATTTGAAACAATTCATAGTTTGTGATGTTTTCCTGTTATGAAATATATGTTACAAATTTCGTAATAGTGATATCTCCGTTTGCCGTAACAATTAGTGCAGAGCACTTCCGGGAATGAGAGATTTCCGGGTAACGAGATGACTCTCTCAAAGCCGGAAAAATATCCCCCATTCCCAGAATTTTCCGGGTAATGGAAGAATATTCTTGGAAGTTCCAGAAATTGCACATTACATCATCTCAAACCCGGAAAAATATACCCGTTCCCTGGAATTTTCCGGGTACAGTACCGGAAAACTTTTCCTCCGAATTTCCAGAATACGTATGTGCCTGATTTTCATCTCAAATCCAGAAAAAAATCCCCCATCCCCAGAATTTTCCGCGTATTGGGAAAATTTTTTCAGAATTTTCCGGAAAATGTGTCCTTCTGAAAATCATTTCCTAACTTGGAATTTTCTCGA
This sequence comes from Homarus americanus, assembly GCF_018991925.1. Taxonomy (NCBI): domain Eukaryota; kingdom Metazoa; phylum Arthropoda; class Malacostraca; order Decapoda; family Nephropidae; genus Homarus; species Homarus americanus. Next base: position 7,613,563 of record NW_024737042.1, on the reverse strand, counting down.
AAATTCCAGCAATTAGGGAAACGAAAGCCTTGAGTCATCAAAGTGCATACAGTACTCGGAAAGAAAATAGAAAAGTCCAGTCCTGTACAGAACTTCCCTAAATTGTTCATTATGGTTATCAGTTATCAGCTAGTGATAAATCTGTTCTGGTTGAAATCACCATGAAAGATCATCGATGAAAATCCATCACTGAAAGAGAATCATATCATGGTAGTGCCTGTTGTGATGAATGCAGATATGTTATTAATCTATAAATGATAGGATCGTAAATAGATAATGAGCACCTCTTCTTCCTGGCGGCGGTGATAATCTATAATATATATGATCGAGGTTTTTCCACTCCATAATTTTTTAGTTTGGTACCTGATAACTGCTCGATTAATTTATTGGGACTAATGGCAACTTCCCTCCTTTCACCAGGAGATATTTTTTCCTTTAATTTTCTGTAGTAAGTGTTAAAAATGATTGGATCAGATGTTTAAAATTTCAGTTATAAATTCATCAACCAGAGCATTAGAGAGCTGATCAACTGTTAAGGTCAGTCCAGTTATTGAAGGTTAGTGAAGATAAGGGAAGACTAATTACCTACATTTGGGAGTATCATATTATTCTTGAATTTGAGTACAGTATTAGAGATTTTGGGATCAGATTAATTCAAATTTTAACATAAGCATAATATGAACACAATATTTGAGATCAATATTTTTTGAGGGAATTCAAGATGGAGAAGGTCTTGTTAATACAATGAATATTATTCCCAGGCAGAAAAAAAAGTAAAAATTTTCATGAGTGACACTGTAATGTAGTTTATTTAATTCAGGCTTCTGTTTTTAGCTACCATTGACATCCTTTTTCACAACATATTAAATATTCCTAGTACAATACCATTTTATGTATCAATGAAGGGGTTCATGGATATGTTTTAAATGGATACTGAAGTCTTTTCATAAGCCAAGAAAACTCAGGTTCCATTTTAAAGTTCACAGTACTACAGTTTTCCTGTACTGTACTTAAAAAAGTATTGCTGAAATTTGATAAAAGGATATTTGTGTAAATCAAAACAGGTATCCCTCACTATACGAATGGGTTAGGTTTCTTCAAATCATTTGTTAAGTGAATACAGTGATATCTCCGTTAGCCAGAACAATTAGTGCAGAGCACTTCCGGGAATGGAAGATTTCCGGGTAACGAGACGACTCTCTCAAAGCCAGAAAAAATAAAAATACAAAAATAAATCCCTCATCCCCAGAATTTTCTTGGTAACGGAAAAATTTTCTCAGAAGTTCCAGAAATAGCCCATTGCATCATCTCTCAAACATGGAAAGTTCTCTCTCATTCCTGTAATTTTCCGGGTATTGTAAAAAAATTCTCGCAATTTCCAGAAAATGCACCTCATCTTCATCTCTGAAACCCGGAAAAAAAAATTCATACCCCGGAATTTTCCAGGTACGTATCGGGAAAAATTTCTCAGAATTTTGTGGAAAATGTGCCCCTCGAAAAAATCTTTCCTGAAGCCGGAAAATTCCGGCTTTGGGAACAATTTTCTGAGAAAATTTCAATTCCGGGTTTGAGGGATTCCAGCTAACGGAAATATTACTTTTTATATCAAATAATATAACACATGGGAAAAAGTAGAGTATGGTTGCCCAGTGACAAGAAAACCTCAATATTATACTGAGACAAAATGAATTAGATTTGCAAGCAACAAAAAGCCCTAACCTATCTACTATAAATTTGTACCTAACTACTGTATTGTGGTTTATTAACTAACTACAAGAAACCTCCTATGGACAGTACTGTACAAGTATATACAGTACCAGTACCTAAAGAATGAAGTATGTTCACAAACAACAAAAAACATACCTAATTAGTGTTATTTAGCACCTAGCTCATTAAGAAATTAATGAAATATAAATTTAATACATTAGCCATAAGGGAACATGGGGTTTGTATAGTGAAAAGTGGTGTAAGAATAGAATATTTTTATTAGCAAATATTCACAGAGCAAACGTTCGTGGCGAGGGATACATGTACTTTTGGTAAGAGAATTTTAATTTCATGTGCGATTTTTCAGTGTACTAATTCATAATGATTGAGATGTTTTGATTTCTTTTGTCAATATTGTTTCAATGGGCTGATTGTTATTTTTACTTTTGTTCATTTAAACTGATGTGCATCATTATACAGTAGTTAAGATTTGGGATTCCCAACTTTTGAATTCTAATTAGTAGTGGTACAGGCATTCCCCAATTTACAAATAGGTTCTGTTCCTGAAAACCTTTTGTAATTCGGTTCACATTTTCCTATAGACTACCATTATGAAAGCTGCGATATGTTCGTAAGAAAAATTTCTTACCCAGAAGGTCTTAAAATGCCACAAAACATAAAAAATATTTTTGGGCAGTACAGTACAGTAATAATTTTATAACTACTTATGTAAAGTGGGATGAGATATGAAATAAAGTATAAAATGTTAAGCCAAGATCTGTACAGTGCTGTATATAGTACAGGTAAATATATTACAGTAGGTACTGTAGTTTTACCTAGATTTCCATTCTATTATTAGAGAGATGTTCTCTAAAAAAAAAATAAAAAATTCCTACACCCAACCCTTGACGAGTTATTGCATCATACTAAATTGCAGCTGCATTGTTTACATGGTTCGAACATTGCTGTCAGTCAACTCATGCTACACAGGCTCTCTCATTTGTTGCTGTTAATACCCACACCTCCAAACTTTTATTCACTTAAAAATTCCATGCTTTTATTGTATACAATTACCATATGAAACTTAAGAATACAGTACAGTGATTTTCCTTGACTTAATTTGTCACAAATTACAGGAGAATAAATGAAGAGAAATTTGACAGTCAACTGGTTGGGTGACTGTTGGTGGAGATGAGTCTACTTGTGCCCAATGAGTTTGAGGAATAAGTTGTATGGTGATTGTAGGAAAAGGATGACACATTAAGGGCTTATTTTTAGACTTAATTACATAATGAACATTCGAGAACAATGAGGTAAGTAAGCATATTGGTAGTCAAAAGGAAAACATGCAATATTTTCTCATTTTCATTATTACAATTTTTTTTTGTAACTGAATTTTTAATTTGTAAATCAAATTATGGAATATATATATATATATATATATATATATATATATATATATATATATATATATATATATATATATATATATATATATATACTGTATATATATATATAATTTTTTTTTTTAGGAGTTTCATAAACTGAACCTTTGTAAATCAGGGACTGCCTGTAGTTCCATTTCAAGAAAGTTTAGTGTGTTCATTCTCTAGAACCGTCATGTAATGCTCATGTAGGTTGGCCTTCCTCATGGGATTTAGGGGAAGTTAGCTAAAAACAGATGTGAAACTGGTAAAGTAAAGGATACCATACATAATGAACATGTAATGTTGCTGTTATCCTTTCCAGTTTGACGTGTACTTGGATTAAATTTTAAATATGGTGGATTTTGCCCATTAATATTTCACTGATGTAAGTATTATGGGCACATTGAATTCAAAATACCTCTGTACTATGAAGTTTGTAACATCAGAATTTTAAAATGTTTGCTGTGTTAAATAAATTTATTTGGTTTGTAATTGATTTTATCATCATTTGAAAAAATGTTATTTTAATTTAAATTTACTTTTATTTTTGTTTTATAGTATATTGTACAGGTACTGTAATTTTCATTATTTTCTATCGTAGGAAAATTTGGTTAGTCTAATCATTGGAAACTTTTTATTTCACGTGCACATTTAATTTCACTCGTATATTTTTTTTTATTATCCACACTAACTTAATTTTTATGTATCTCATCAATAGTGAACTCGTACATGGTCAAATTACATATTTATGATAAATGTCCTGTTGCCAGAGGACATGACCCCAGATAAAGTGCTGCAAGATGTTGTGTTCAGGAGCAAAAGCAATTTCTCCATTATACTGAAGTGGAAACTTGGAAAAAATCTACTTGCTACTGTTGTGAGTGAAGAAGTATCAGGTGTGCAACATATGGTGGATTTATTATCAGCTTTATTTAAGGGTAACAAATGAAAGAAAGTGGATTTGAATTAGTGCATATTTATATATACTCTGATACACATTCAATAGTGAACACCGAATGTGTGTGTATTCCTTAAACATATACTGTATTGTGTTATAATATAGATGTAATGGTTTCGTACTTAATATACCAGTAAGCATATTTTGCAGACTGTATTGAGAGAATATAACTATAGGATATACTGTAGTCATGCTTAAAGTTCATTATAAAAATTTATATTAAAGTCCACCTTTCATATTAATAAATGGGTTTGAGTACATTTCACTGTTCACTTTTTCATGTACAGTAATGAAGTACAGTGACCCCTCGTTTAACGAACGCCTCGGTTAACGAACTGCATTCCATATGGATCTTCAGTTCGGTTAACGAACAAAAATTCGGTTAACGAATTTCTTACGAACCAACCTCAACATGTTTTTGCTTGCACTGACCGGGCAACCAGCTTTAGTATCAGTCCGCCAATACATTAATCGGTTCTAGGGCTTAAATTCCTTACTATTTTAGTAAATATCAAGAAGTTTATATTATTCAATAATTTTAAAAGTTTAATATTCAATTTTTTAGTCATTTTAACAATTATTGAACATAATTGAAGGTAAAGTGACTAGTTTAAAGCGCAGCATCCAGCCTCTTAACACAGCAAACAGGCGTTAGTCTCTCTCTCTTTTCACTGGAGGTAACATCTTGCTTGAGACTCTCTTCAACTAAATGCTTTTTTTCTGTGATTCCAAGCAAATTATTGGTCATTTTGAAATATATTTTACATATTGACAATATATAATGCAGTGCAGTGTTGATTTAAAGAAAATAATCTTGACTTACACCAATAGAACTAAAATTTTATGGGTGAAATGGCACCATGGGGTGACTTCTCTTCCACCCCAATGCCTTCTCTTCTTCCTTCTCCTCCACCCCCATTCTAATTCCCATCATCATCATCCAGGAGCCTTCTACATACACACCTCAAAGTAAGTGAACTTTTCTACCATTTTTGTTGAATTTAGGAAATTTTCGGTGAGCTGGAACCAATTACCCAAAAACCCATTGAAACAATGGTTTCGGTTAACGAACTTTTCGGTTAATGAACGACCTTCTGGAACGGATTGAGTTCGTTAACCAAGGGATCACTGTATAGTTGTACAAAGAGACTGCCTGGAGTGCTTGTTTCAACTTGGTACAAATATGAAACGAATGTGGAACTGATGTTTCTTAGTTGTAACAGATCAAGAATGAGAGCACTGAAAATGGACAGTCTGAAATATTAGTTTTGGAGAATTGACCCAAGTAAGGAATGACGATAAAAGAAAAACTTGGTCCTAAAATGTGAAGAACAAATGGATTAGAGCACTATTAATGAAGTGAAGTGTATGGCAGGTGAGACTGGCAAGGAAACCTTATAACAGTATGGGGGATGAGAGGAAGATTGAGATGGACAGTCTAAGTAAGTGAATTAGTGAGGTTTAGAGGTGTGACATTGCTTACCTTGTACAGTAGAGCAGTGTCGTTATACATGAAAAATCTTGACTACTCAATAGTGTACGGTAAACTATTAACAATGCAATGGAAATCACTTTGAGGTTAAGGATTCCTGTTTGATAATGCAGAGTACAGGAAATGTGTGTAAAATTTATAATTATTATACTTTCCACAATCTTCTCCTACCACCACACTTTACATTCCACCCTTCCTTGAGGTTTGTGTATTACTTGCTCCACTCCAAACAAAACTAGGTAGAATGAGAACACATTAAAGCTAGTAGTCCTGTACACTGCACACTTCCAGTCATTTGAACAGTAATCCATTAGTCTGAGATTTTTTTTTCTAGCTGTCAACAAAATTATGTGAACAATGAATTGTTTCCATTCCCTTCAAATATTCAAGGGAATGTGAAATATTAAAGAGGAAAATTATCCCAACACAAGGCAGATAAAGCCTTCATATATACTTGTTGCTACTACTGTATAAGCATATATGTACATAAAGACAGGAAAACTAATCAACTAAAGAAAAAGATTATAGAATTCTTGAAGTAGGGTTTCCTTATATTAAAATATTCTATCCTTACAAGTCATAATGAAAGACATTATTTATAAACTCGATATATCAGTGACATTAGAGAAGTACCTTCAACATTGTATTTATATTAATACAAACATTCAGGAAAAGCCGTTAAATGTTTAATAATACACATTGCAATTATATATGGATGAAATATTAGGAGAAAAGATTTTTATACATTCTAGGATTCTTTTACATTACAGTATTCCAATTTTTATGCACTTCAGTGCATGAGGTTTGTAGACATGCTTCTGTTTTGGAAAGACTTCTGCCCCTATTATTAAACATCTTCCCTTGAAGAGGGTCGTCGTGTTTCAACCCGAGTTTTAAACTAAATGAGTCCTCAGGGACACCGCAGTACTGTATCTAACGGGGTGGTGTGGCGGTAAAATTAACTTAATTTCAATACAGTGGTCCCTCGATTAACAAACAATTCGTTCCAGAAGGTCGTTCGTTAACCGAAACCATTGTTTCAATGGGATTTTGGGTAATTGGTTCCAGCTCACCGAAAATTACATACAAATTAAAAATAAATGCAGTAAAGTACACTTACTTTGAGGTGTGCATGATGGGAATTAGAATGGGGATGGAGGAGAAGAGAAGGCATTGGGGTGGAAGAGAAGTCACCCCACGCTTCATGTCGCCATTTCACCCATAAAATTTTAGATCACTAGGTGTAATTCAAAATTATTTTCTTTAATTCAACACTGCACTGCATTAAATATTGTCAATATGTAAAATAAACTTCAGAATGACCAATAATTGAACTGTAAAAATAGTTTATGTTGAAGAGAGTCTCAAGCAAGATGCTTCCTCCACTGAGCAGACACAAACTGACGCCATTCTGGGCGAGTCAAGTGGCTGTTTGGCGCGCTAAAAACTAGTTCCCTGTACTTCAATTATGTTAAATAATTGTAAAAATGACTAAAAAATTTAATACAAGACTTGGAAAATTATTGAATAGTACAACCTTCTTGATATTTACTCAAATGGTAACGAATTTTAAGCCCTAAAACCGATTACAGTATTGGTGGACTAATACTACAGCTGGTGAGCAGGCGAAAACAGGTTGGGAAAAATTCATAAGGAATTCGTTTACCGAATTGAATATTCTTGTGGAAGGTAATTCGTTAACTGAGGCGTTCGTTAACTGAGGGATCACTGTATTATAAATTAATTTTATTGGAATTAGTTAATTTTCCTTCCACACCATCCCGTTAAGTACTGTACTGCGGTGTCCCTGAGGACTCATTAAGTTTAAAACTCGGGTTGAAACACGACGACCCTCTTCAAGGGAAGATGTTGTTTAATAATACGGTCATAAATGTCATCAATGGATTCACTTACAGTGCATATTAGAATTGTAATTTTGTAACCAAGGAAACCTGTAAATAAAAACACATTGTCTAATACAGGTAGTACAGTATTCAGAAATCAATAACTATTGCACCTTAACACCCACAACCTCAATAGCACCCTAGTCACTTCCTATGGTCATTTACATGTACAGTATTAAAAAATATAAAGCTGTCTCTCCAATGAAAGTATTACAATTAGCACATTTCTGTGACCTTAAGACATCTTGAAAATAATTATAAAAAAACAAAGACCTGTTTAACATATCTTCTGTAAATTCCGTGTATTTATATCATCCTTTGTTTATCAGTGATAAATACTGAAAACCTGGGTAACTCATCCCGGTACGTGTTCCTTTATCTAATTTGGTTGGCGGACATTTTGTTACTGAATTCTTCACCAGGTATTTCATCAAGTACTGTAATTCTTTTGACTACTATGTTATTCTAATTAAATTTACTTTGGAGGTGATGAAGCCATAGTTTTAGTTAGGTTCATACTGATTTTAATTGTTGTGAATAAAGACAAAACAATAATGATGTCATTGAAGGTTAGGACTCGAATTACTTTTTGGTAACCAACACGAACCAGAAACTTCAGATTTACATACCCATGACAAAATGACTGGGCAACGAAATTACTGTATCTGGCGACAAATTGTACAGTGAAGAATTGTCCTAAAACCATCAAACTTACACACGATGCATCATGCAAAACTATCTTCTAACGTGTGTGTGTTCAGTTATCTGTACTCACACTAATCCCAGCTGAAAGTTCATTTATTTCTATTCTGAACTCATTTCAAGTTTACTTTCCATAAGTTATTCTTCTATAGAATATTTTCACCTTATACTAGACTCCTAGTTCCCCAAGGACATGCAACACCATATCCACTTGTGTTTATACAGTACCTTTCTTATCCAAAAGTAATTTTTCAAGATATCTTTTCCTGCTTTCGACTTGGCTATCATCTCTTATATTCCTTGCCTATACTGTACAGTGCATGGAATAATCTATGACAGTTAGTTTTTATTCTGTCTTAATAAAAGCCTTTTTTTTCTGAAATGAACATGCAATGTACGATATTGATTCTAGACTTTTGTTTAATAACGCTGTCCCTGACCTAACTACAGTACAGTATAGTCTGGATTTACGCGTTTTTTTTTTATGCGGTGCCTTGCCAGAATTTAATGTTTTAATTACGCGGTAAATTTCATGATTTACACGGGAAGTGGCGCGGTGCAGGGTGCGCACAAGGTCGCCCAGTCATCAAAACATTACCGAGTTCTTCACCCGCCACAGCCGGCCCAAGTCAGTGATAGTGAGGATATGGAATTTGAGGGGTTTGACAAAGAGGCCCTGCAAGCCTCTGTGGTGGATAGTGATACAAGTGATACAGGTGAGGGCCAATAATCTGCCCTCTGCCTCGGAACCAACCCCCCATCCCCATGTGCCCAGCCATCTTTTCTACTAACATAAGTGTTAAAAAATCTAATATTATTGAGATTTCTCTTAAATATTAATTGTGTGCATACCGTCATAAAATTAAATGTTATTTTTACTACAATGTACGTATTGTCGGAAAAAGTGGAGTTTGGGAGTCGGCCCAGTTTCTATTTCAATTAATCCCATATGTTCTGGTATTTCGTTTACGCGAACCTCCACAGGTTCAATTGACCGCGTAAATCCAGACTATACTGTACAGTAGTGTTTTTAGCATCCAGTGCAATGTAGTGTTGATTGACAATTTTCCACCTTATTTTGAACACTGAGCACTGGTTTTCCCTTTGCAGGAGTACAGCTCCTCCCCGACTTACGACGGGGTAAGGGACCGACATCCAGGTCGTCAGTCGGAAATGCTTAAATAATACATAGAAAATCTAATATGGGGGGTCTCTTTTTCTTCTCAGCACCACAAAACACTCACTTTTAACTTGCCGGCCATTTTAAAGTGAATTTCAGATGAAAATTTTGTCTGTGTACTGACTTTGGAACTCTAAAATGCGTAATTTGACCAAATTTTGGTGCGACTGAGGCAGGTCGTAAGTACGGGTGGACGTAAGTCGAGTAAATCGGGGAGGAGCTGTATACTGCTTGAGCTATGTAAATTAAGCATTCCAAGTACAAATAAATGTTTAACTCCTTCGCTACTCTCATCTGCTTGACATTCAAATATACTTTGTAATAGGCTGAACATGAGGTTTTCCTCAACCTGTAACTGTCACAGTAAATGAAGCTGAGGAATTTAGGATATTCAAGCAGAGTATGTTTTATTGATAAATTTTACCCGTCCTCAATTAAACTGACATCCACTTACCTCTGTGACGGGTATTCATTAATTATTGTCATAATAAGCAGATGTAGTATTTTTTTCCTTGTTATCTTGGTGTATTGACAGGTATACATACTGTATTATTGAACATGTGCTCGATAATCATGAATGCCAGCAGTTTCCAAAAGCAATGTACTGTAATATGAAAAATTTTGTGATGAGAGAGAGAGAGGTTTTTGAGGTAAGATTTTTTTTTCTCATAATTTATTGTACAGTGCGCTTGTGTAATGTAACATGCAGATAACACAGACTTTAAAGATTGTTCTGCGGTCTTATCAGATTTTATATTTTTTTGTGTTTAGATACTGTATTTATAAACTAGAAATTAAAACAAAAGCACTTCTGTGTATTTGGCTCTTATGCTATGCGAGTGTAATGTAGCGAAGGAGTTAGGAAACTGGTCTTATCTTTAAAGTAAAATAACATAGTAAAGGGTTTATTATATAACATTCACTGGACAAAATTCCATGATAATCAAATCTTGAAACGGATAATTAGTCTATAAAAATACAAAGTGCATTCTTTCTTTTTATATATATATATATATATATATATATATATATATATATATATATATATATATATATATATATATATATATATATATATATATATATATATATATATATATATTCTGTCATCATGGTTGTGATATCACTTAGATATGCATGCATAAGTAGAGTTGGAATATTGTGTCGACCTTTACTGCATTTACATATCACCTTTCTTTACATTGAACAAATTTGAATACTGACATTGGTAAAGCGAACCTTGAAATACCACATTGTATGTTTACAGGCAATATACCCTGCACTACTTTCCCTCTTGTCACAGTTACAAATAAGCAGCAAAAAAAAATTTCTTAAACAATATTATCCACTTTTCACTCAAGTACAGTATCAGTGAGCAAGACCTCATCCTCTGTAGTTTGGCGGCGGAACTTGGGATGCGATACCAGGTAAACTACCAAGCCACCAAACATGATGAGAACCAGGCCAGTCACGTTGATTAGGACACCTTCAGGAGGAAGTGATGAATAATTTTTTCTGTAGAGAAAATTAATACAGGGGTTATAAATAAAATTTTATAATTTATTTACTTGCTCACAAATTCTCATGTACAGTAACTTAAAGTGAAACAATAGATATGCTTAATTGAACTGGACAGTTGAATTTTCAGAGGCCCTAGTCCAAAAGGCTCTAACATGAATTAATGTTTTATTTATTTCAAGGACACACCCCAAGATTTATGAAACATACATCTTGGAAGTAGTAATACCTGTATAGTCACAAAGAGTTGAAAAAGAAAAACATATAAGAGTGAAGCAAATACATTAATCATTCAAATGTAGAATCTGCCAAGTAAAAATTTATGGACTAGCTCGGTGGTTCCCAACCTCAGGTCTGCTGACCGGTGCTGGTCCACAGCTTAAGATTTATCAGTCAGAATTTTTTTTAGCATCGCTTTTGTTTTTAATTTCTTAGTAAAACAATGCTCTTAAACTTTGTGATCATTAATAAATAAACTGTATGGAGGTCAGTTACTGTAATTGGTAAAATTTAATTTATTTTTCAACTGACTCTTGGGTGTCCTGGCCGATGATAAATTAAGTCTTTAGTTAGTTGGGGAAGGGGGGTAGAATGCTTTCTGTTCCTCTCTGCTTTACCTCATTATTATGATTATTTTTAAAATTATATACGTACCTGTATGTCTATAATGCTGCATATAGATTATTGGACCATATATGAACCTGTACATGTTGTATTACAGTAGAGGCTCATTGTTGAGCTACTACCAATGTTTATTGAAATGTACGGTTTGTCGTAAAGGCATTTTTTGGTGTAGTATTAGAGTCTTTAGTCTTCCTCATTGAAATTTATAAAATGATATATTATGTAAACAACATTTTGCTGTAATTATTGGTACCAATCTCATGAAATATTGAGCTCTGGCGTAGGGGTAAGTTGCAAGGGGCAGCAGTTGGACTCAGTATCAGTTCCTGCAGGTTTGTTGTTGTGAACAATGCTCTGCCATACATTTTTTTTGTATGTATTTAATACTTCACTAGTGTATTATTATGGTTTCTAAAACAAGAAAAGGTAAAACAACACTGAGGACCACTGGGAGAAATGGCATGGTGTTCAGAACTCTACCAATTGAAGAGAAACTGAAGATATGAGACAGAATCAATGCTGGAGTCTCTATAAACATTATCTGTGAAGAGTTTGAGTTGAAACAGAGTACTTTTCACGACCACCTAGATTTGTGCATACTAAATATAAGTAACTAAATGCGAAGTGTAATTAAATGTGTGAATATACTACGAATCATAAGTGTAAGCAGCTCCCCATCGTCCTCCACCTCAAGACTGATCTGCTATAAAAAAAGTAAGTGCTGTGTAAATGTGTACTGTACTGTTGTCACCTTTATAAGTTTGTTTTTAGAATTAATTTTTCAGCAAAATGATGGTTGAAAGTACCTAAGGGGAGGTTAAGCAGAAGTCAGAATTTCAGAGAAGCCGGACAGCCTCAAGCCCCATATAGTCCGATTTAGAGGGCTTATATAAATATTTACAATTACCAGTCTGCAGAATTTTTTTTCACTCCGCTGGTCCATGAAGTTAAAAAAGTTGGGAACTTAGCTGATTCAAAGTAAAGCTGATACATGGTAGAACCATTGTTAGCATCAATACAGGTTGGAAAGATTAATTAAATCCCATTTTACAGTTAATGCCAATGTGATTCACCACACACATGGTTTCGTATATATACCAAACAAACACTGCAATAATGAGCAGTGGTACAGTGGTAACGCGCATAACTCTCACCAATATGTCAAAGGTTCGAGCCTCAGCCTGGACACATGTGAGAAGGGTGTTATCCAGTGTGACCCTACCAAACACCACAGGTTTCCCAGTCCCTGGTTTAGAACATAAGAAAATGAGTCTGCAATAGGCTGGTTGGCCTGTGCATGGCAGCTCCTGTCGAGAGTAACAACCACTCTCTATCGTCCATGAATCTATCTAGCCTCCCTTTAAAACCTTCCAGCGTCCCAGCACTTACTACAAAGTTGCTAAGCTTGTTCCACTCGTCTACCACCCCATTTGAGAACCAGTTCCTTCCTATCTCCCTTCTAAGCCGAAATTTATCCAACTTAAATCCGTTGCTAGGAGTCCTATCCTGCTCGAATATTATAAGAACTTTATCTATATCTCCTTTATTGATTCCTTTCACCCACTTAAACACTTCTATCATATCTCCCTGCACTTTTTGTCTTTCTAGGGAATGCAAGTTTAGTTTCTTTAATCTTTCTTGATTTGGAAGGTTTCTAAATCCCAGTATCATTTTTGTCATTCTTCGCTGCACCGACCCCAGTGAATTAATATCCATTTTATAATAAAGGCACCAGAACTGAACAGCATAATTAAGGTGTGGCCTGACTACCGCAAAATATACTTGCAATATGACCTCCGCACTCTTATTATTTGCACTTCTAGATATAAAACCTAATACTCTGTTTGCCTTATTTTGAACATTAACGCACTGTTTTCTAGGCCGAAGGTCCGGGCTTACAAGTACCCCTAAGTCTCTTTCACAAGTCGACTTCTCTAGGTTGATGTTGTTAAGGCTGTATACATTGAAAGTATTTGTTCTTCCAATATTAAGTATGCTGCACTTGCTGGTATTGAATTCCATTTGCCATTTTTCTGACCACTCCTGCAGTTTATTTAAATCCTCCTGTAGTGCCTTTGCATCCTGCCCTGAATTAATCTGCCACCCTATTTTGGTGTCATCTGCAAATTTGCTGTCATTGATGATTCAAACGGCGAGTAAACTGATCTGGCGAATATGATAACAAAACAAAAATGAGTACTTACACAGAAAAAATGGCTTTCTCTGTGAAGCCTAGAAGACAGGATGACACAGCTCCAACAAAAATGAAAAGTCCAAAGAACTGGTGCACAGGCAAGTATGCCGCTCGTACAGATGGGCGTAAACCAGGGAAGAGGAATGTCAATAAACCGATCACCCACTGAAAAACAAGATATTTTGTTAATCCTCCAATAGTTGTTTTCTTCTGAATAAGGGCATTCACAAGTCTATAATTATATAGTAATGTAGGTTACAAAACCAAAATAAACCTGGCTATTGCCAGCATTACAATTATATATATCAGGCAAACCCAGAGTTACGAACGCCTAACTTACCAACATCCATTATTACAAATGGGATACCAATACACACACACAATACTGTACTGTATGTTCATTACAAAAATCTGTAATTTAAATTTTATTTTTTAAATTACGTACTGTACTATACTTCATATTTACATTATTGTGGGTCGATGACCTGTGCCCAGGTGAACTATTCCGTGTAAAAACAAAAAACAAAAACACGTAGGTACAGGGGGTCCCCGATTTATGAACTTCCGACTGCCCACCGATACAAACGAGATTAAACTTTAAATTTACAGTACAGTGGGGTATGCTATAACGAACGGATCCTACTACGAATATTCCTATAACGAACGGTTTTACCTATAAAATTGAGAATGCTATAACGAACGAAACTCCTACAACGAACATTATTTAAAAAAAATTTTTTTTTTTTACTAATTTATTGTTTTTTTATTACAAGTATTAATGATGTTCTTTATTTCAGGGGTTTAGATGCATAATAATGCACTTTTTTACAATTTTTACAATTTTATATTATATTTTTCAGTGTTAAGTGGTTGTATTTGGGGGCCTGGAACGAATTAATCCTATAACAAACGAATGCTATAACGAACAAGGTTCTAGAACCAATTAGATTCGTTATAGCATACCCCACTGTACTGTATTTTATTTACCCGAGGACTTTTTTTTTTACTTTCATTCACTGTATTTTGTCATTTTATTTCTTCCTTTGTTTTAAATTAAGTGATTTTAGAAGTATATAAGGACTTAGGCTATGATATACCTGTAGTGGGATTTTAAACATTGTTCTGCAAGTATGGTATGCATATAGCATGTATTCAGACTTAAGAATGTCCTCAGGTTATTGTTGCTTTGTATGGTCAGGGTTGTATTTTAACCTCACCTAACCTATGTAATTAACACAGCTCTTGACTATGAACAGGGTCCAGGAATGTACAGTCACCGCAAAAAGTTTCGATAGACTTGGTCCTCTGAATACATTAAAAACAGTATAAAAAACATTTTGCGGAAACTTGATCACGTCCGCTATTGACATTATCGGCTATCTGGCAACTCTCCTGAGCTTGAGCAAAGGTCTGGTGTACCCCACAGGGTTGCCAGATGGCCGTTTCCACGGCCAAATTTCTCTAATTTGGCCGTAAAAAATTTCGCCTGGCTGTGGAAAAATAGATGGTCACGGCCAAACTATTTGGCCAAATTTTGTAAAACACTTATTAATTCCTCATCTAGAGGATTTTTAAGACAAGTCTAGCAGATTTTCAAATTTCTCAATGAAAATGCTGGCTCAGTGCCCTCACCTCTTCACATGATTATGTGACCTACTGAGCTGAGTGACCTTACTAGTTACTACCTTAGTTGTTAGTTCTCACATTTTAGTTGTTCAGGCTGAACGTGTCCAGCATATGGGTTAAGCTTCAAAGCTTACAAAGCCATCTAGTTTTCAAAATGTCCACTAGTAAATGGAAAGGGTCCTACGACAGTGGTAGAAAATATAACAAATCATGGGAAGAAAAATACGTCTAGGTTAGTATAGCCAGTGATGGAAGTGAAAATTGTCCAGTTCCAAGGAAAATGTTACAGAGATTTCAAAGTAATACCACACATGATGGAGCTATTCAGCTCTGCAAACATGTATGAGAAGGAAGAACCAGGGAAAGATGACGAACTAGAAGTTTTTGCTTACGTCAACTGGTGTTATCAAGTTCTCCACCATTATCATGCTCCACCACCATTTGAGATTAAGGGAAATCTTCACTGTAGATTACAGATATTATGTTTCTGTAATTATTGGGCTCTCAATTCTAAGTGAAAATTTGGGTTTATTGTGACATTTTAAGTGGATATTGTAGGGGAGAGTTTTATTTTGTGTGGACAGCAAAAATAGCCTTGTGCTTCTCATCCAAAAAGATTTGGCCGAAATTTGGCAGTGAGATGGCGCGAGTGTTGGCCGTGAAGCTTGTCGTACATCTGGCAACCCTGGTACTCCAGGCCTACGGTGCTGGTTCAGATCTCGTGAGGGGAGGACATATTTACCTGGCCTCCTATGTGCTGTCCCTTGGATTTTACATACCGGTAGTACTGACATTTGGCTCCATATATTTTTGTATTGTTACTCATCATCAGAGTTGTAATGTAACTACCATATTTTATGGTTTATAAGATGCACTTTTTTGTCTGAATAATGGCTAAAAAAAAATCAGGCTGCATCCTATATGTGAAGTTGTTGTCTCCAGTAGGCTAAATTCTACCTAACCCAACTCCAGAATTAAAAATGTTTGCTTCAACACATTATTATTTTTGATTAATTAAAAAATAATTATTGTAAATATAAAATCTGGAATTATAACTTCAGTACTGAACTGATGATGATTTTTACCCCGAGATGATTAATGTCCGTATGGTAGACACCCAACTCTTCAGAGGTAGCTGAGCAATAACCATTTCTGAACTCTTACAAGCATTACAATCTATTAATGCCATACTTGCAAAATTTATTTTTAAATTTACAAATACCTGATACAAATGACGATTTAAAAAACTTTATTTTCACATTTGTCCTAAGGGCAAACACATAAAAGGAATATACATTTCTTTGCATATGAGTTTAGCTTTTTTAACCTTTACTTTTATCCTCTTTGCCACTGATTGGCTCGTTAGCAGCTTGGGCGGTCAGTCACATCTCTGATACGCACTGTTGGTAGATACTGAGTATGTACTGCCTCCTGAATATATCGTAACCTGCTCCAGTGTTGGTCAAGTCTGCCCTTGAATGAGCTCATACTCGGTGCCGTCACTATGCTCTCTGGCAGACTGTTCCAAAAGTTCACAATATTCACTCCAAAAAAGTTTGCCCTCACAGTTTTCTGGAATTGTGGCTTCTTCAACCTTGAACTGTGACCCCTTGTGGGGCAGATGTCTGCCAGTTCCAGTTATGTACAGTCAGCCAAAGATGCACCGACCCCACCCTGGGCCTCATGCTCGCAATTTTACCTGGCAATACTTGGTCAAGTAAGGCTGTATGGAAAGGTGATTGTGATTGGTGGATCTATTTTTGTCTGTATCACTGTCAGGATAATTATTAAAGGTAGATATTTTTATAATAATAAACTATTTATCATTATTTTAGATCAAGAGAAGTTTCCAAATGTTTGTATATTTGTCTAAATAATGAAGAAAATTTGATGAGAATCTTGTGGCAGCTGTGGTTGTAGTTGAGTTGCCCATTCATTAATCTAATTTTCTTCATTCTTTGAAAAAAAAAAAAATTGGAAACTTCTCATGACCTTGAATAACAATGAATAGTTTATTATTATAAAAATTCTACCTTTGGTTTGTTTAATAATTATACTGACAGTGATACAGCCAAAAATAGATCCACCAATCACAATCACCTTTCCATACAGCCTTACTTGACCAAGTATTGCCAGGTAAAATTGCGAGCATGAGACCCAGGGTGGGGTAGGTGCATCATTGGTTGACTATACATTTGACTGAGTAGTGCCCCCTAGGATGTTTATACACTTCAATTAGGTTGCCCCTCACCCATCTGTAGTATAAGGTAGATATTTGCAGGTGCTCCAATCTCTCTGGGTAATTGAGGTTCCGTAGAGCAGAGCTCAGTGAGGGAGTGGGAGGTGGTGAGGCGTGTGGGGAGGGGGGGAGCATTGTTAAGGAATCGGTAGAGGTGGCGTCTGTGTTGCTTTGGTGAACCAGGGAGTATATGCAAATGGCAACTGTGTTAAACTTTCATTTGGTTTTTATTTACTTATTTTTTTTTTTTTTTACGGGGATTATCCCACCCGGGCACAGGTCACTGACCCACATCGGGGCCTGGGGGGCGAAAATGTAATAATAATACTAATAATAAAGAACCATAAAGAAATGAAAAATGATCAAGAATGAGAAACAGTATATGTATGTTGTGTTGTCAATGGTAAGAGAAACAATTGAGACCCTGCAATTGTGTGTAAATGAGGCAGAAAGTCAGATCAGCAACCTGGGACTTGGTCACAATATTCGTGATGCCATATGGCAGCAGGGTCTACGATTAGATAATACATTATGCTTCCAATATCTTCCCAGGCGGTAGTACCTCCCTGTTTGGTAGCTGCCTACTACCTAAGTAATCTGGAAGTCAGGGTTGCAGACCTTTTCCTGATGTAAAGTTTTTACTGTGCAGTACAGTATATGTAATTAAAATACCACTTGTGGGGTTTGCTGTCATTTATGAATTTTAAAGTATGTACTAGTCCCAAATAAGTACAGTGGTCCCTCGATTAACTTATGGTTCAATTTACGAAATTTCGGTTAACGAATTAGCTCCCATAAAGATTTTCAGTTCCATTAACGAACAAAACTCCGATTAACGAAATCCTTACGAGATACACACTTTGTTGTGTGCATCAGCCGATCAGTTGATCGGCTAGTCCGCCAATACAGTAATCGGTTCTATGTTTACATTTGTTTCCAGTGGAGTAAATATCAAGAAAGCTGTGTTCTTGAATATTTTTGCATTTTTCATATTAAAATTATTGGTCATTCTAAAATTTAGCCATCCAAGCTCTGTCTACATAAAGTTTTTCAACTAATATTTTTGGCTCGATATATGTAACTTTATTAATTTATATTTACTCATTTACATGCACACACTGTCCTAAGGGCAAAGTTGTACTGTACATGTACTCAAAATAATGTACAAAATGATTACTAAGATTCAGCGCCGGATTTAGACCTGTGGAGGCCCATGGGCAGCCTATTTGTGGAGGCCCCCCTCATTATAACTACCCAAGAGGGTGGGGTGGTGAGTGAAGCGAGCCTAAACATCTGGGAGTTCCGGGGGGCGCTGTAAGCCCTCCGGGAAAATTTTGAAATTTGAACACTTCTTTGGAGAATTTTGAAGCCATATGCAGTTATATGGAGGAAATTAGAACATTGAGAAATTTTTAATTAACTGTGATGGAATAGATAAACATGAATTTTAAAGAATGAAAATAAAAATAATCCAAATGAATAAACAAATAAATAAAATATTGTAATGTGTGGAGGCCCCTGGACAGCTGCCCTCTTTGCCCACTCCTGAATCCGGCTCTGCTAAGACTTTTGTCAAGTGCAAACTATAGCATGTTTATATTCAAATTAATCACTATCTTATAAGAATTCCAGCAATGTAAATTATATTCTCCCTGGTTACTTTTGTGACATTTTATAAACAAAACAAAAAATCTATCTACAGGACATAAATAAACAAATACATGCTACACTAGACCTTTGGCCCCAACTGTCAAACATGTCACTGTCACCTCCCCTTCCTTTCTTCCTACCCCCACCTCTCTCCCAGCCAGGGTTTGGTGGTTTTAGGCTTAAAGTTTTTATCTTATATTATAATATCAGACTAAAGTTAGGAGAATATAATTTGCATTGCTGGAATCCTTGCAAGACAGTAAATAATTTGAATATAAACGTCATATATTTTGTACAAGAGATAAAAATTAATCACCCATATCACATTACAGTAGCAATTTAAGAGTTCTCGTGTATATGTACGTATATATACTGTACATAGTGATTCAAGGGCGATTACAGGGATTTTTAGGAGTGTTTCTGACTTTATGCATTTTTTTACTTTACTGTGTATGTACTTTTTCTGTGAGTTGGAACCAATTACGTACCCAATATCCCATTGAAATAATAGATTCAGTTAACGAAATTTTCGGTTAACGAACGACTCTGTGGAACCACTTGTGTTTGTTAATCAAGAGACCACTGTATAATAAATTTCAACCTCAACCACAAAATACATATTCATATAATGGTGTTCAAATAAAGAGATTTTTTGTTATCAAATGTAGTTAGCATCAATGTCATATGTAACCATGTGTGAATTGGAACAAAATAATCTATGTACTCGTATAAAAGACATACCTGACATGCAAATAATATGACTGTACAGAGGCCAATCCAGGAGTGCAGACTGTACATGTTGGGGATTTTAGGGGAACTATTATTGTGAAAGTCAAACACAGCCACAAGTCCAACAATGGAGAAAATGAAGGCACCCAGTTGTATCAACATGTGTAGGATCTTCAGCTTCTTTTTCTTCTCAGAACGGAACCCTCGGTAAATCAATGCCCCTGGAACAAGTCATTAGATTAGATTATTTCATATTCATAATTAACTCGCTGTACTTTCAGAGTTAATAAATACTATAAATGAAATGAATTTTCAGGAAGATACAGTATATTCTCAGGAAATTCTTTGATATCATATTTATACAAATAAAATAATATACAGGGCTTAGAACATCTGATCACCCTTTTTATGAATGTAGGAATAAAACTTGTTGAAAAAGATACAAATTGAGTGCGATATAATTACAGTAATAAGACTATAAATGTCTTGCACATCCTTTATGTCGGTTCCAGTAATACAGCAGTGGCCTAATTTATTATTTAAAGCACATAGGTTAACTTAGGATTCAACTCTGTCACTGTTCTACTATTGAGCTTTGGCAATTTGGTTCTATCATGCACTCTCTGAAAAGTGCATTAGTGCTGTCATACCACTTTTCCTCAAAACCAGGAAGATTTTTTGCATCCTCTGATTTATTGTTGTTCTATTTGTATACTGTATAGAATAATAGCTTCAAAAGCACACTTAAGTCAGGAATAATAACCAAAGAAAATACCAATTTACACATTTTTGTACTTGTTATGAGACTTGACACAATAAAGTTGAAGATCTGGAAAAAAATAAATAAATTCTTGAAAGATGCACAAGGGATGACAGGTTTGGGCATGTGGAGTGTAAGGTGGATTGATGAAGACGATTTATGGTATGCTGCACAAGGAAGGATAGGAGATTGTTTGCATTATTAATATATAGTACAGTACCTTGTATGTCTTTGCAGAGATATAGGGGAAAGACAAAGAATCACATACTGCACTACATTCCCCATATACTGCAAATACAGTGTCCACGGTAATATTTGTTTGACTGAAATATGTATTTCTAAAATTGTATCAAAATAATCTTTTGCAGAATGATTCTACTAACTTTAAATGTATAAGTAATGCTGACCAGCTGTGTATATTTAACTGTAATGAGTAGGCATAAAATTGAAGTTCTGTACCTGTAATTACCATATATATCCATACAATATTACAGTACTGTATTACCGGGTATGTATTCTATACTTAAGTTTTCTTCAATTTGCATGTACCTATATTCAGTACTGTAGTATGAATAAGATGACCACATATACAGTATGTACTGTACTGTATATGCATATAATATGAGCTTCAACAATAAGAGAGAAATGCTTACCATTTGCATAGAGGAAGACCATTCCAAGTACCATTAAAAATGGATGCCAGTTGAACTGCAAAACTGGTTCGCTGCCCCAAGCAAATCCTTTTCGAAAATATCCACACCAAACCCCTACCAGCACTACAGAAAGAATACCTAAGGAGGGGAAGCCGTGCAATACAGTAAATAGACTTCTTAGTGAGATCTGAAAATTTGCATTGTACAGTACAGTATCTATAGACTAGTCTGACATTAAATGATAGGAATTATTTTTACAAGATCTTTACATTGTATTTACATTGCCTGTACTTACTCTTTCATAATAATTAGACAAAATATTTTTATTGGCCCTAGATATACTCAGGATACTACAAGCCTTGTTTTCTGGACTACAGCACAGTATATATTCATTTACAGTACAGGTACAGTCTGGGTCAGAAGTCTTGAACACTTGACAGTATTTGGCATGTAAGTACCCGAAGATCTTAGGTATTAAGGAGAATTTTATCCCATTTTGTGGTTCAGGCATAATATGTGATGACAAGTACAGTAGTGTTATTAGTATATCCCAATCATATATGTATAACTTCGAAGTAGATGCCAGATATTGCTCAGTGTTCAAGACTTTTGACCCCTACTGTACATACATACAAATTCTGAGCTTATGCCATGCCAATACAGTTCAGTACAGAAGTCAAAGATAAAAGCTACTAATGGTAATGTATTTTGGATTTATAGCTACTAAATAAACTTTAGCTTTGCATACCAATAACTCTGTCCTCAATATATTACTGTAGCACCTCTAAACTTACATAAGGTACAAAATATTGTCTATACAATACTGTACAGTCACAATCCAAAGTTTCGGCACCCCCCTGGCTGGGTGTTTGCCGAGGCCAGGGTTGAGGTAAGGCTGGGTGATCGGACGCAGACATTCCACCACCACAGCACTCCGAGACTCACAGCACACGAGCATGGAAGGAAATATTTACGAATTTTGACATGACATGCACCTGCATAACAAAATTTCATTCATAACATTGTTGGCACACATAACAATAGCAAGTTAGGAGTGAGGCATGAGAAACTTGGGCTGTTCTTGACCCAATTATGAAATATGAATATTGATAAACATCACGTGTTGATGGACTAAAAGTATCGTGACACTACTACAGACAAAGAATAAGTCCCATCACAAAGATGCTCCGGACCAGACAAAAATTATTTGGGTGATACCATGATTAACGTGAATTGCAACACTCCAAGCCAAAATACTCCAATGTAGTTACTGATACACCATTAAATATTGTAAACATGACTACTGTATATGAATTCCTAGCGTGTGAAACCATAATATTCCCAGGGTTATGGTAATATCTATACATGTACAGTATAGGCCTCACCTTGTTGACTGACCGCTCACTCCCTCTTGAAATTCAGCCGCCAGCCACCCTTTATACTTATATGCTGCCCTGATGATTCATGTGTAATACGAGGACTCGCATCTAGTGGTTCCAAGCCAGTGTTTTGGGACCGGGCAAAGTTTTTCATGCTCCAATCTTAACATGGTACAGTGATCCCTCGGTTAACGAATTACCTTCCATAAGATTCTTCACTTCGATTAACGAGCAAACCCTCAGTTAACGAATTCCTTACGAAGTTTTCCCAACATGTTTTCGCCTGCTCACCAGCTGTAGTATTAGTCCGTCAATACAGTAATCGGTTTTAGGGCTTAAATTCGTTACCATTTGAGTAAATATCAAGAAGGTTGTACTATTTAATATTTTTACAAGTCTTATATTAAAGTTTTTAGTAAAGTTTTTAGTCATTTTAACATAATTGAAGTACAGGGAACTAGTTTTTAGCGGACCAAACAGCCACTAAACACACCCAAAATGGCGTCAGTGTGTGTCCTTGCTCAGAGGAGGAAGCATATTGCTTCAGACTCTCTTGAACATAAACTATTTTTACGTTTTTACAGTACAATTATTGGTTATTCTGAAGTTTATTTTACATACTGACAATATTTAATGCAGTGCAGTGTTGATTTAAAGAAAATAATCTTTTATGGGTGAAATGGCAGCATGGGGCGACTTCTCTTCCACCCCAATGTCTTCTCTTCTCCCTTCTCCTCCACCCCCATTCTAATTCCCATCATCATCATCATCAACCAGGAGCCTTCTACATGCACACCTCAAAGTAAGTGTACTTTACTGCATTTATTTTTAGTTTTTAAGTAATTTTCGGTGAGCTGGAACCAATTACCCAAAAACCCATTGAAACAATGGTTTCGGTTAACGAATCTTTCGGTTAACGAGCAACCTTCTGGAACGAATTGTGCTCGTTAACCTAGGGACCACTGTATTGCTATGTGTGGCAACAATGTTATGAATGCATTTGTTATGCAAGTTCATGCCTTGTCAAAGTTCGTAATAAGTTCCTTCCTGTGCTCATGTGCAATGAGTCTCGGAGTGTTGTGGCGCTGGAATGTGAACCTCACCATCGTAGAGCCTCGTTACCACACTGCTGAACTAGTGTGCATCTGATCACCCAGCCTTACCTCAACCCTGGCCTCGGCGAACACCCAGCCAGGGGGGGTGTCGAAACTTTGGATTGTGACTGTACATGGAATGTTTGAATTTTTTTATTTATCATACAAAGGAACCAAATTTTCCAAAGTAAGACCATAATATACAATATAGGTACAGGGTGTATTAACAAATACTATAAGAATAATGTAGTAATGTTATTTATGAAGAGTACATGTGTATGTGCAGTCGAGACTGTAGTACTTACCTAGAATTTGAGAAAGTGTGAAGAGCTTGGTGAAAAATGGAATGTGCTGCGCTTCATTCTCCATCTCATCCAGAATTCCTCTACCAATTAGAGAACCTTCTTCACCAGTTTCCCAGTCACGCCTAAAAAAAATTAAAGCACTCGTATATACTTATACTTGTACCATAATAGACAATGGATGGAATATATACCTGTATTTCTGAATTATAAAAATACATGGTAAATGTTAAGCACTAACAAGGTACTATACTAAACTAGCAGTATTAGGGATTTTGTACAAACAGTTAATAGCTTCTCAGATGGAAATGTGCATAAATAACATGGATTTTACAGTACAGTACAGTACACAGTACAGTACTGTATCTAGAAAAGATAAGTTGGCTATGGCCTCTACATCTGAAAATAGTAAAGAACAAACCAACTGTTCGAATACTGTATCTACTAAGCCGATGAAGTGATGGGAAAAAATCCTAAGCCGATAAAGTGATGGGAAAAAATCATTACATCGAGATATTTGTTTAAATATTATTTTAGTTTGATTCCATAGTCTTTTTACCCTTGTGAGTTTCCTTCTGTCGAATGTAAACAAACACAGGACTGCCACATTTCACACAACCTGACGAGCCCCTGTAAACGCACTAGTGAAGGGGACTGTATAGCCTACAGACAGAAATTTCAAATTTGTCTGCAATTTGTAAAATTTCAAGTCAAATTTACTTCTTTTTTTTCCCCCCCTCTTTGCCACTGATCGGCTCGTTAGCTGCTTAGGCGATCGGTCACGTCTCTGTTACTTTTCTCTTCCTTTTATCCTCTTCACCAAATGATCGGCTCGTTAGCCGCTTGGGTGATCGGTCACATCTCTGTTACGCACTGTTGGCAGGTACTGGGCAAGCACTGATTCCTGAATGTATCTGAACCTGCTCGGCACTGTCACAACGCTCATTGTCAGGTTGTTCCAAGAGTTCAGACTCTTACTCCGAAAAAGTTCGCCCTCACAGGTATGGACACTTAACTGAGTAGTGCCCTTTGAGATGTTTATACACCTCAATTAGGTCACCCCTTGCCCATCTGTAGTATAAGCTAGGCAGTTGCAGGCACTCTAATCTCTGGATAGCCAAGGTGCCAAAGTGCAGACACCAGTCTGGTGGCCCTCCTTTGGACATTTTTCAATCAACTGACAGTCCCTAGCATATCCCAGGGACCAGACGGGGTGACAGTACTCCAAGTGGGAAAGCACCTCACTCTTGATGATCGTTGAGGGACGGACCGTCTAGATATCTGAATGACCTTACAAGACCTGGTTTGATTTTTTCCCCTAGTTTATAGTAATACCAAGGTTCATTTATCAAATTATCTTGACACAAATTTTAATACTAACTTTACAGTTTATTATTAAAAAAAAATAGAAGTAATGCGTGTACAATTAAAGTTTAGTTAGGTAACCTACACCAGACGGGCAAGGGGGTGGGACCTAATTGAGGTGCATGGTATAAACATCTCAAAAGGCACTACTCAGTCTACTGTTCATACCTAGAGCTGGCGGATGCCTGCCCAACATGGGGTCACAGCTCCCAGGTTGAAGAAGCTGCAAGTCCAGAAAAACTCTGAGGGCAAACTTTTTTGGAGTGAGAGTTGTGAACTCTTGGAACAACCTGCCAGAGAGTGTTGTGACGGCACTGAGTGTGAGCCGTTTCAAGACCAGACTTGACCAGCACTGGAGCAAGTACCATCACAAGCACCAAAATATATAAATGTAAAAATCATATCACAATAATGTACTTTACAAATTAAAAATTTTGACTGGACTGGTCACTGTAATAGCAAACATAAAGCCACATCATTATGGTCCAATTAAGTTACAGTAATTTGTATAAAATAGATCTTCCTAAACTGAACACGGATCCGTTTAATTTCAAGTGATTTACAATACGGTATATGTACTATTATACTGTACTGTACAGTACGGTGTTTTGGGCTGCACTTGCCATAAGTATTAAATATAATTTGGATAGAGTAGCCTCCAAGTCCAACAGCATTTGCCCCATCATATTAAATTAAAAAAAAAAATACTGCCAGAAATCCAATCTTCTAATACTTTTTAATTTTATGACATTCTTCAGAAATTTTCCAGGTTGTAGCGGATGAGGGAAGGAGGGGAGAGGGAACTTCATTATGGTAGGCCTTGGCATAAGAGACCTATTGGCAGGAAGTCCCACAGGAGCAGTCTAATACATGCACACCAGAAACGTTTGAAGACTTAAAGCAAGTATTTTACAGTTTTGAGTATGAAAAAAAGGCTGTTTTCTTTATTTAAACATTGCACGTTTTGATTTTTCACGAGGGAAGAAGGAGGATTTATGTAACCGCTCATGACCAACACTTAATGGTAAATTTACAGTTTTAGTCACAACTACTGTTTGACCACAAATTTTTGCTTTTCCCATGGTATTTGGTATGATCCATTTGAATTTACCTTCATTTCCATCAGAAATGAGTAGTTTTTTTACTTATCATCTCCCCCAATAAAACCTGACCTAACCAACCAAAGAAACCTACCTGACCTAACCTAACTTCCTAGCTGTCCCCAATACATACAACAGAAAGTACTTTTGTTAATATATATGGTACGATGAATGCAGCTTTGTTGAAGCATCATGGTGCAATTTTATGTTTTTTGTCGATGTGAGAGTAAGATCAGACTGAGTAGGTCGGCTGTAAACAAACAGACGACACGCAGCGACTGCATATTTATGTTAATTTCTTTTGTGAATTTACTTTCATGGTTAATATTCATTTGCAATGGAAGTGGTATTGGAAAAAGTTGTTTCTACTGACAGGATATAACTAATGGTAAAAACAAAATTGCTCTAACTGAGTTGTGGCTGAAACTGTAACACCACCACCACCTTAATGGGTTAATATTGATGACTGACCAACAGATGTGTTATTTGTTTTACTGCTTATTTTCATACTTTATTTTCATCATTGAGTTCTGAAATGACAATCATTTCTTGTGCAAATGCTTCGTTTGGTATATACTTAGGCGCCTAGGCGCACACTACTTTGTCTTCTCATCGGTAATGTGGCAGTGATGTCTCATCCCAGGATGTAAAAAGCCAGTCATATTGACGTATTTCAGAACACTCCACTGCCCGAGCTTGATCAACGCCAATGCCCAGTGTATGCTTAAGAACCGTTTGGTACAGGCGGCTGCCCTCACGTCCACAGAAAACGTAAAATTACACCATATTATAGTAAGTTCTTTCTGTTTAATATACGGGGGGGGGTGGGGTCCGGGGGCACAGGAAGTTAGGTAAGGTCAGGTAGGTTTGTTTGGTTAGGTATGTTAGGTCTTCTAACAATGCTTCTGCAGCTTGTTTTTCATATCAACTAAGGTTAGGTTATGTTTAATTTAGAAATATCCAAGTTTTAAGACATGTGCACAAACTATGACAATGTCCACTATAAAACACAGTGAAATTGTGGCGTTTTTATAATCGTTTTCTACGAAAAATCGGCTGCGGGTCAGTGTCAATTATTATCACTAGTTTATGTCACCCGAAGATTAAGTAGTCTAATGCTACTTAGGGATTAAGTTTGTATTAAGGTGGTTAATCTTCTGGTGAAATAGAAGGGTGCTTAATCTTCAGGTGATCCAGTTCAATTTATAGTAGTACACCGTTCTTTCTTTGGGTATTAGAAATTTGGGTAAAATTGCAGTTTTTGCCAATATGCCCTAGTGGTTTAGAAATTAGTCTACCCCGTGTATTTTGGTGTGATTTAATCGAATTTGACCTTTATTTTCAGGGGAAAATACCCATTTTAGTTATCCCTCCCCAAAAGTATTTACAAACTTTAAAATTAATTTCTGACATCATTATTCTTTGTCCCTGGTTGAAATGAGGTTAGAAATACTCCAATAAGAGGACCTAATACACTTCAAATAACAAGCTATTATAATGAGGGCCGTACTGGCCATTTTACGGGTCAGTCGTCAATTAATACCGTAAAAAGTATTATTTATTAATCAGATTAACTTCGGCTCCGTCATATTCGTTTTAATTTCTGGTCGGACTACTAAATGAAGCACTCAAAGGAGAAGTCTTACTTAACAACCGTAGAAACTTAACAGAACAGCGATGAACAGTAATACCGGTTGTTGAGTCCCACAGTAGCTCCTTCCCTTACACCTCACAGTAAACTTATACCCCTTAATACCCGATGGTTCTCCTTATTGACTAATTTAATTCTACATCATGATGGGGAAAAAGTGCGCTTGGCCGCTATAAATGTAAAAAGTCTCAAGAATATGAGTGATTAGATAAAACAAAATCGAGTATCAAGTTTCCACGAAGAAAAATGTTATTCAAGAAACTTTTAAAAGAAGTTTCGCCACTTGCTGGAGCACTTAAGTATAGTCTCGTTCGCTGGCTGTACTGTATCAAATTACAGTACTTTCATGCTAATGCGTTAACATTGAATATAATTAATTGGAATTTCTCTTAAATCAAAAGATTAGTCATAATCTAATATCGACTGAAATGTACAGTAACCCCTTAGGATAGTTTTTCATATGCGGATGCGCAGTTTATTCGTTATTCCAAACCCCAGTCAAATTTAGAATCAAATGATAAAATACAGATATTTACACCTTGGATCAAAACCAAGCATTTATATATACGTCTACAAATCTGTATCAGCTTTCCCATTTACGATATTACGATAATTTGGATTTATTCGATACCCACAAGCTAAGTATAATTTCCAAAAACGAAAGTTCACTTTCTACACATTCCCTTTATATATACGATAATTTTAATAAGCCTAGATTTATTACTAGCATTAATTTTGATGTATAAAACTAAGTTGGATGGAAGACTGAATAGCCAGTAGGATACATTTTCCAATATATAACAACAAATACAGAAGGGATCACATCCATTCCTCTACTTGTATAGGAAACACGTTTAAAATATTTACAACTCCAGGTATTACAACCATGTAGTATGCAAAGCGTTTGCCAACTTTCACACACCTGAACATTAATATGCATATGTGAACTGGTAATAAAACGCATTTCCATAGTTAAGACAGTTACCCTGTAGGGGAGGAATGGAAGTGTCGTGTCGCAATGATCTAATGAAATATATGAAATTTATGCTCAACTCTGATAACTTCTCAAAAGTATACAAATGACGATAAATTTAAACCGATATTAAATGATATAACTTTTAAAACGATGGATAATATATTATGTTGAATTCATAGTAATGGTGGAAGTATTTCGTTTATGCTGTACACTAGGAACTAAAAATACGCGTAATACGACAACTCTTCAAATACGATAATATTGATGAGTCGTACGATAACTTGGTCTTCGGCAGTTCGGGACAAGGCTGTTGGAATTTCCGACTCTTGTTTATCGAACACGCTGATTGGTTCAAATCCGGTACTTCGTCTGCTAATCGGTAAATTGATGACGTCGTCGGTAAGCCGTGACGTCACTGCTCCGACTGTCGGTAAATTACCGACTTTAGGAAATATGCTTTTTCATGGCTAAAATACCATATAGAATACACATAAATGAATTTTAGATGCATTTAATTACCTTACCTACATTTTACGAGCGATATTTTAGCAGAATTATATTCTGCTGAGTCACACACGAAGCGATATCGAGAGTCGAGACAAGGAAGCCAACGGTCTGTTCCAATATGATGTCATATAACACTCTGAATGGTGTATAATGCAGTGTTTATTATTCAGAAATTTATAAAACTAATGACAGGAACAATGAAATTCACCGAGTATGAGGACTACTCTAATATAATTACTGTATCTGGGATCTTCGTTACCCCTCACCACACATTATATTATAGAAAATAGTAATTACGTCATGGACTCGCAACCAATCACAACGCGAGCAGTTGAACCAATCAGCGTGTTCGACAGCCCTGGTTCGGGAATCTTGAGCTGTTGAATCACTTTAGTCACAAAGTTTAGTGTTGACAATTTGACAGGAGAGAGTACCATCTAGAAGTGTGACTTCCCTAATCGGTAGTTGAGTTTGAACGCCTAAGACGTTATATACATCATGCGAACCAAGTTAAGTCGTTTTAACATGGGTGGATTTATTAGTGTTTTACTTTTAAGTGTTCGGTCACGTTGTTGTGAGCTGTTAGTCAGCTAAGGATCCACACCTTGATAAACATCGTCCACCTGTGATGAAGTAAGTATTTTACGATTTCTCTTGGGTTGGTGTTAACTATGTTGGGTTGAATTAATGGATACAGCGTTAATAATTTGGTAGAAGGTGCGGTATAAACATATATTTGGTAGGGTCTATATGTATTAGGGTATTATTTCACTTTCGGACATAGCGCCCCCGAAAGTTATAAACTACTGAAACAATTAGATCTCGCTATTCTGGGCATTTTGAACCCTATATATACATGGCGGAAATGGATAATAGCGACACAATTTAATTTAATTGATTTTTTGTAGTTTTCAGTCTTCGTCTGAGATGTTATCTGCACATCACGCATGGCAATGTTGACTGACGTCATCACGCGAAATTTTGGTAAATTTGCATTGTCACACCGTTCACTTTTAGCAAGTAAAAAATATATTTTTCTAGTGTATTTGTCTGTGTTTAGACCGAATATGACCTTCATTTTTGGCGGAAATTAGCCGTTTTTTTGCGATTTTTTTTCGTTTGACGTTTTCCGAAAAAAGGTGGTTTAGCGAATAAAAAAATACGCAAAAAAACACTAGAAAAACCAAAACCTAACCTAACTTATTTGACTCTCACCATATGATGGAATCACCTATTTCTTACCTTATTGGCCTGGTTCTTACCTAACGCCACATGTGTTGGTCTCTGCGATATTTACATTCCGTCTTGCTCTTAGTACACTTTACTGAGGTTGGAAGAACACCATGCGATCAAAAAAATGCTATAGTTTCTACTTTTTTTTTTTTTTTAAACTCAATCAGCTCCATATACTTTAAGTGACATCCATCGCAGACTTCCATGGTCGGAACTGAACTTGAATTTCAAAATATGAGACCCAAAAATAAAACTCGATTTTAATTGGGCCAAATATACTCTGAATTAGCAAAAACGCTTTTGATTGGCCGCGTGACGTGTATGGGTAAGCATGGCGTCATGATTTATGAAGGAGACGCGAGACACGCAAGAGGCAGACGATAATGGCGGGAAATAATGGAAGAAAATATAATTTTATTTGGAAAAGCTATCTCCGTTATTATACATTTCCGCCGGTAATGTAATAGATGAAAATTATCTTATAATTAGATGTCTTATTCGAATATGATAATAGATTAGTGGTAGGAATGAACGGTGTGTAAACGCAATAATACCGAAATTTTTTTCGACCAATCACATTTGATATTTTTTTTCAAAGGAAGCAGCCGGGGTACGATTTTAATTTCATTGGCCAGTTTCACAATGGCCGTGTTGGAGGTTGGTTGTCGTTTGTGCTCCTGCGATTATTTTAAGTTTATGGTCGAGTCTTACGAGAAAGACGATTATTCTATCCAATTCTTACGTATCCCTGGTCCTTCCACTTTTAATTAAGGTATTGTACTTTCGGACATGGCGCGCCGCAAAGTTTTTAACTACTGAAACATTTAGGTTAGGTCAGAGGACTCGTTTTCTCCCCCACCCAAATCCCGATTTCCAAGGCTCTCCCCCATTATTGTTGGGGGGGGGGCAAAAACCATCAATTTCCGCCCAAAATGAACGTCAGATTCGTTTAAAATACACCAAAATACAATGGAAAAACATATTGGTCAACCCCTAGGGACTCATTTCCTAAAGTAAAAATTTACCCTTATTAGATGTATCGTTCAGATACCCCTGTAGCGCTTTTGGTGAGAATAGGAAGTGGGAAATGAGTAGTAGTAATGTAAGTACAAAACCAACGCTGTAAAATACCAACGAAATGCCATTGTATTGTCGAAATACCTTTAATTAATGAACTAACTCAACCAAATTTGGTAATTATATTGAGAAGTTCATGCTAGTCATGGATTTTCTAAAGGAGGAAGAAAAAAAACGCAAATTATGTAAGATAGAGAAATAATCCTTGCCTCTGCCTAAACGATGCTTAAGTAATTTAGAAAGAACGCGACTATGATAGTAGGCGGGACCACTCGTTCTTGCTAGTCAGACTCACTTCATTGTTGATTTGTTTTAATTCGCTTCAGGATCCAGAACACGCGGAGGCATTTTTTAAACAAAATTTGTTAACAGACTTGGGTATTTTGCTTAGAAAATATTTCATACTTGAATGCACTTGGAGTTTACGGGTCCACTTTCAGAACTGCGAAAGAACTACAGTACTTTGAATTTATATAAAAAAAGTCAGTTAGGTCTTGCCCTTTGTGCCTGAATTTTGTTTGGTTTTGGCAAGAGAGGACTGTTAAAATCATATGTAGTTCATTGATAGTTTTTGCCGTTTCGCACTGGCCACGACCTAATTACCGTCTCCTACGTAAATTTGAAATCGTCTCGCGATTCTCACACCGAATCCATCATTGTTAGGTACACAGCATCAAAATATTGTGTTAAACGATATGAAACAATGGACGAAGGATTATGACAACTACAGAGACAAAAGGCGTCGCAGTGTTCACTCTGAAATTCACCGGACCCATACGTAAATATACTTTTTTGATTGTGTGTACTGTAGTCTCAAAAAAGTATTTGTCAGGATGGTTCCGATGACTACCGAAATGCTACATGCGAGTGATGATGTCCCGGGAGGGTTGGTATGCTTGGCTCTATAGTCTACTGATCCTGCTACATTTGGTAACCGAACATCATATTAATGACGCCGAAATGAATAAACATTACGTAACTTATGTTAAACTATACAGGGCAGGAACCCTCACATCACAATATCCATCACCCGAGGTCTCATGTTTCTCACAGAGTGGACAGATTTTTTTTTTTATACTCTTCATGCATGTTTCAGAAACTAAAAACATTATCTCCAAACTTGTAACTTCAGTTGCGTCTTTATACTCAAAGTGTCTTAGTTCTGGCCCTGTGTTTGCTCGCCCCTTCCGCCTTTGCCTCAAAACCCAAATTTTCCCTACTTCTTGGAAGCATGCCTTGGTTCAGCCCGTCCCGAAGACGGGTGAGCATTCCAATCCCATTGCCCTAACTTCACCCCTCTCTAAGATTTTCGAAACTATCTTGAACTCTCATTTTCTCCGTCACCACATCTCGAAAGCATTTGACAGGGTATGGCACAAGTTTTTGCTTTCTAAACTTCCCACTTCTGGTTTCTCTCCCCACTTTGTTCTCTAATTTCTAGCTTCCAATTGAGAACCGATCCGCGGCAGTTGTTGTCGAAGGATCGATCTCTCGCTCTTTCTCTACCAATAGTGGTGTTCCCCAGGGTTCTGTTCTTTCACCCACTCTCTTCCTTCTCTTCATCAATGATTTACTTCACACTACGGCTAATTCTATCCATTCTTACGCTGATGATTCTATTCTTCACTCTTCACATTTTCCCCTTCCCCCTAATTCTCAACTAGATCTGTTTCTAGAGCTATCATTACATCTATCAATGCGAATCTGTGCAGCATCTCCGAATGGGGAGATAGAAACTTGGTTAAATTCAATAGTAATAAAGCTCAGTATTTACCAATTACACTTTCCAAATTAGATGATCTCCCACCAATCACATTTCAGGACACAATCATTCTGCCAAATTCTAAAATAGATATGCTAGACCTCGCCATTTCCTCTAATATGTCATGGAAGCCACATATCCTCAACATTGCTAAAGCTGCCTCCCGAAAGCTGGGAATGCTGTACAGATGCTTCAAATATATAAGGGATTCATTCCTCTTGGAACAATCTACCAGAAAGTGTTGTGACGGCACCGAGTGTGAGCTCTTTCAAGACTAGACTTGACCAACACGAGCAGGTTTAGGTACATTCAGGAGCCGGTGCATGCCCAGTACTGGCCAACAGTGCGAAACAGAGACGTGACGGATCGCTCAACCGGCTAACGAGCTGATCATTTGGTGAAGATAAAAGAAAGAGAAAAGTAACAGACGTAACCGATCGCCCAAGAAGCTAACGAGCCGATTAGTGGTGAAGAGGATAAAGGTATATCTGGGATGGTTCTTCTGTCCAACTGTTAGATAGGGTTGAATAAAAGGCATTTCGTTTGATTAACTCTACTCATTTAGTTGATGATCTTTCTTCCCTTTCTCGTCGCTGCAATGTGGCTTCACTTTCTTTTTTTACAGGTACTTTAACGGGCAATGTTCAGTGGATTTTGGCATCCTGTGTACTGTACCACCGGCAAGGCCGTGGGCTCGTAACATTCGTCTTGCCCGCGGTGCCCACTGTTTCTCTGTGGATGTCGGTCACTAGAATAACCCGTTATAGTACACCCTTCTTTCCTCACACTGCCAAACTATGGAAAGATCAGCCTTCTTCTGTGTTTCCATTGTCATACAATGTCTCAATTAAAAAAAGCTGGTTTTCCGGCATCTTCGTGGTGTAGATTAATATAGTCTTTCTTTTAAATTTTTTATTTTTTTTACCCTTATTTGTTTCCCCTAGCCCCCTTTGTGGGTCGATGACCTGTGCCCGGGTGGGCTATTCCCCGTTCGATCATAATTTTATCTTAAAACGACAAATCCTTTACAAAATATCACCGAGCAAGAGAAACTAGAATGTCTACATTGTTCAATGTATACCAGAGATTAGAGTTTGCTTGTGTTCACTGTGTTGTAGTCGGAAATTTCAACTTACGAAGAACTGAACTATAAAATATAGTTGAGTTAGGTAATGGAGAAGGTAATACCAGCGTATGGTGTAGAGAAAATTAATATGTTGCTAAAGATTAATAGGAGCCAAATATGAATAGTAAAATTGCTCTCGAAATAAGAGAATACTACGCTGTATACGGTAAACATAATAGGCTGGGTTAATAGAGGACGAGATTTAAGCTTCGGTGAAGACGCGTTGTTCTTAAATGCAGGGTGTGGTTGGACAGATACGCCGAGGGTACAATTAAACTTAGTTTCCTATTGCTACATCAAAAACAGGTATATACTAGTTTGAGGGCGTCTGATGGGTTGGCTATCCAGAGACGCGAGGGGAAATATCGAATGGGCGTATATTTTTTGTTGTCGTTCACCATGAAGAGAAATTGTGTACTCGTTTATAGAATAATTTTGTTACGGATCAGGTATTTTCAATGTACAATTATACATATATGCAACCAACATTACTGTGTAATAAACTGCGAGTGACACAAGGATTGAAGTGGGAGGTTTAGTCGCATAAAACTGTTTTATGCACTGAATGTTTTATGGAAATTAACAAGGTCCATAATGTTGTTTGATAATTCTTATTCTTGAAACTTTACTAATAGTTTTTTTTTACAATAACAAAGTGCAATTTCATAAACCGCCCAAGAGATTCGTTTGTTAATATATCTACTACAAAGGACCAGTTTAGGGTATAGTGGGGCCAGGAGCATACATCAGAATGTGTGAAAATAGCCAGTAGATAATGCTCCTTTCACTGACGCTGGGAACATTGTCTTAACCCGTCTCACTCGAGAATAAATGCTGTTTATAGTCCTTGGTCTCACTTGTACATCCATCGACTATTTTCTATGATAGCTGGACTTATTATTTTAGTTCAGGAGTTCAGGGAACGCATTATCTGTTAATATATAATTTATCATAGACAAAAATCACGGCATGCACATAACTAATGGTGGGTAAGATACTGCACAGTAGGGGGCAGTGAAATTTTGCTCAAAGCTGCACTCTTCAGGCATTGTTCCTTATACATATCTAAGACTCCATGCCAAATTTGAAGCTGATATGTCGAGGTTTAGTCTGCCGCATTTTCTACTGAAATTTTTAAATTTACCTACAGTACTAGCCAAACAGCCGCTGTGGCGGTGCAATGTTCTGTTCAGTGTTTATCAACTTTTTTTTCATATCTCTTATTTCATTTAAGTTGTCTTGTTGCAGATGAGTATGGTGCTATGTCTATATTGATTATCAGCCTTTTCTTATTTCATTTCTCAATGTTGTGTTACTGTACTGTAATGTAGGGGAGACCTGGGTAAGTAGCTGCCATTGCTACTGCCACCTTAACTGACTATGGCATTATCACAAAGGATGACAAGAGTCAGGTTATTGGACCACATAAGCTGCAGGATGCGAGACAAAAATACCGATTTAAGAGGCAAGAAATTGAGATGGCTAGTTTAGATAATTTGACGTCACTCTATTTTGATGGTAAGAAGACCGCCACTCGTGTGATGATAAAGAATGAGAAGACCGAGAAATGGAGTTCGAGGATGATGGTGAAAGATCATTATGTCATCATGGTTGAGCCTGGCAATGAATATCTCACACATGTGACTCCCAAGACTGGACACGGAAAGCAGATTGCCAAAACTATTCACGAGTTTCTGGTGGAGAAAAATCTAACCCAGCAGCCCATTGTGTGTGTTGGTTGTGATGGAACCAATGTAAATGTAGGATCAGAAAATGGAGTCATTCATCATCTTGAAATGTTACTTGGTCACCCGCTCCATTATTTCATATGTCAGCTTCACGGAAATGAGCTGCCTTTCCGCGCAGTTTTTTATCACTATGATGGTAAACCAAGTGGTCCTGAGCATTGGCGTGGTCCCATTGGAAAGCAGATCAAGGAGTCTTTGTCTGAGCTTCCAGTTGTCGCCTTCCAGCCAGTCAGTTTCCCTGATTTCCCTGTGTTTAATGATGAAGTGGAGAAAGATCTGTCCTGGGATCAGAAATACCTGTATAGGATTTGTAAAGGAGTTATCACAGGTGTTGTTGAAGATGACTTGGCTGCTATTGAGCCAGGTCCTCCCTGTGTGTCAAGGTGGAACACCTTATGGAGTAGAATCCTCAGGCTGTATGTAGCAACATCAAGACCCAGCCATGAGTTGAAAAGAATTGTCATTACAATAATAAAGTTCAGTGCTCCAATGTGGTTTTACATCAAGATACACCCTTACGTAACACACGGCTCAAGGAACGTATTCCAGTCCCTGCTATATATGAAACACCTGAATAGTGAGGAGGAGACGATAGTGAAGAAGGCTGTCCAGAGAAATGCATACTTCGCCCACACAGATCAACTTCTTCTTGGTATGTGTGCAGATGAGGACATGACTGTTAGAGAAAAAGCTGTCTCAATGATAAGAATAATTAGAGAGGAGAATCAGCAAAAGGAAGAATGCACTGGCAGATCTGAAGAGGAGGAGGAAGATTCTGATGCTGCTGTTGACGAGAATTTGTTAAACTATACTGATGAGGAGGGTAAAGATGGAGATGGGAATGAGGATGTGCCTCCTGTAGTCAACATGAGAAAGGTGGTGACTCCGAAACTAAAGTGGCAAGCAAAAAACTATCATTCCATGATTAACTGGAGGAATGAACTCAAGACTGAGCCTCCTTACATTGCTTCTCTGTCAAATCTACAGGTTAATGACATTCTTGAGACACCATTAGTGGTGCCCAAGTGGCCAAACAGCACTCAGGCGGTCGAGAGAGGCATAAAAGTGATGACTGAAGCTTGCACTGAAGTGACGGGATACGAATCGAGAGATGGATATATTAGGCAAAGATTATTGTCTAGGAAAATGATGCCAAGGTTCCGCACAAAAAAGAATTTCAATATGAACTTGTAATGATTTTCTATACGGTGTACCTGTAAAATAACATGTGAATTAAATCGATGTCACCCATGTAAAATTTATCATTATCCTGGAAAACATTAAATGACACCTAATTTTTGGTATACACTAAAAGTTGACAAAAAGTCGTTCGCGATGCGGCAGGGTAAGTATGCATGAAATGGCATGAAATTTTGCACAGGTGTTTGTTACAGCCATACAAACGATGCCTGAAAAGTGCAGCCTGCAACTCAAATAAAAGTGTTTTTTCCCTGCCCCCTACTGCACAGTGTACTGTGGCACTTACCTGACTTGTTTGGGAGAAGCCAACATCCTGCAGTGTGTAGGTTATAACAAGTTTTCCGAGTAATATCCTCTTGGTAGTAGTCCAGTTGATGCAATTTTCTGTAAATCTCACTGCATTGGAAGCCAGATATGGAGGATTCGTTGAACAAAAGGCAATATGACAATAAGGCATATACAACTAAACGAATATACCTGTAGAGCCTATGTTAATTTTAATGCAGAGTTAATGGAAGTGAACAGAGTATCCTGTATTTCAGCCACAAAAGAATTAAATAAACGACCCAATGTTTTTAACGGGTTTCACTTTTAAAAACATAAATACAACCGGTGGAAATAACTAGTTCATACTATTTACGAATAAAACTTTTTACTTGTGACATACAGTATATTTAGGTTTTTAATTTCCCTTTTTTATGTCCTTTCCCATTTGTAGTTTCGTACTGATCAGACATTCTGCTGTTAATTTGGTTCATATTTACGACTAACCCGCGGACGAGTTATTTTTACGACTGTTTATTTTCTTATATTTTTATCAGTGAGTTCGGTTAAAATAATAATAATAATTTCTTGTGGAAAAATTTCGTTTCATAGATAATTAGGCGCCTAGGTGCGCCCTAATTTGTCTTCCCATTGGTAATGAGACCGCGCTCTGCTGCTGGGCTTTTCCCTGGGCTCGTGGCAGATTCATTTTCAGCATGATGTGTGGAGGTTGTCGCCGGTCTTAATATGGACGTAATTTGCGAATTTAGGGATAAAGACAACGAGACCCTTCAATTTTCCAAAGATCACGGCATTGTTCCTTTAAATAGAGACTTTGTACACTGCGGGAATTCCTGTGCTTTCAGACCGGAAAAAATTTGTTCATCACTGCCTCAACGACATGGCTTGACGTTTCCCGCCATCACAATAAATCACTCGGCCGACCTGACTGCATAAGCGCCGATGCGCCAGCATCATACCACGTCCAGAAAATGCCTCAAATTTCACGATATCATAGTAAATTCTTTGTTTAATATACCGGGGGGAGGGGGCAGAGTCCCCGGTGAGAAAGTTAGATAGGTTTGTTTGGTTAGGATGGTTAGGTCTGTTCTTCATACTCACAAATGTTAAGTAACGTTTATTAAAAAAAAAAATGTACAAACTAAAGCAGTGTCCACTGTAAAATAACTGAAAATCCGGCGTTTTTATAATAGTTTTCGATCAATTTCGGCCGCGGGTTAGTCGTAAATAATTACCTTTAATTTTTATATTTTAAGATCTTAATTAAACATTCAAAGTTTTTGTTAATCTGATTCGCAATGAATAAAAAAAAAATGTTTCCTTCATCTGATATAACTATTGTCTTTAGAAAGTTTTGTCACTTCTGATGAAAGTAAGGAAACTAAATGCCGATCTCAGGCGAAAGTTGGAGTAAGGAATACCTCATGAATCTCCATTTTCCTCCCCTCATGAGCCCCATTGTCCTGCACAAGCTTTTACCTCGCTGCCCTCTGGGAGAGTATATATAAACTGTCTAGCACTAATTCACTTGAGATTCAAAAGAGAGTTAGTTTGTGGGGTCAGCTGTTCTGTACAAACTTGCAAACACCTACACTGGCCACAAGCTGAACTCAATCGACGACTGTTGGACGCGGTTTGGTCACCTCTGGCTGTAAAACTATTGGGTTCTCCAGCTGCCCCACTTAAGTATTGCACTGCGTCCAGCCACCACCTGCGTCCACGATATCTCCCCCTAAGCCATTTTTCTCTTCCTTTGTTCCTCATGTTGTAACGCTTCATAGATTTTTCTCATGGGTCAATTAATAGTTTTCTTATCGTGCCTCCACAAGCCAGCAGTTACGATATTGGATCCGCAATGTCTTCCTAGATTTTTTCTTTGTTGTAATTGCAGGTGTTATGGCGCTAGATATACTGTACTGTATATGTTCTTCACCAGTCACTCAGTCAGCCCAGAAAATTTGCAATCATCGTCTATAAAGGTTTTAGATATTGTAAACATCTCTGTGATTCAAAGGCTGCTTAAAATTCTATCCGCACTGCCCACGTTAAACTGGCAGAAATCAGAACCAATCGGCAGCGAGAATGTGGAATAACTAAAACGAATACTGTATGCCACGGAACTAGAGTGGTTAGTAGGGTGGGGGTAGATTATTTCATGGTTGCTAAGATGAGAATTATTAACAATTTCACCGCGTAAATTGAAAGTATTTTTCAGTATTCAACCGACTTTCAACGATATACTTATTGAAAATAATCAACAGCCGAAATAGAAATTCTATATATATTTTTTTTCTTTTACATTGGTTCTTCCTCCTGGTGCGACCATTGAATTAAAGAAATGGAGTAATTCGAGCATGTTTCCATTTGACACGAACAAAGGCAAGACCAAACAAAGACACAAAAGTCAAATTCTTGACCTGTTAAGAGAAGAGTAGCAGCGAAACATCAAATACACGACGAAAGCCAATTTACGTTTTATTACAAAGGCATCTGACAAAGTGCTTCCAATATGGCGTACAGTAAAGCCAAGTGCTTTGCCAGTGCCCCCCCCCCACCCCACCCCCTCCGTCTGCCGCAGATTGAGTAATGGTACGTACAGTATGTGCAGCTCATATTGCACACACACACACACACACACACACACACACACACACACACACACACTTGCCGCCCTGCCTGAGTGCATAAACACCGCCCGACCCACTGTCCTAGGTGCTATTGTCTCGATCAATTTCTTAAGTAATTTAGTCCGCCTGACTCCCCGAGTGTCACGCGCACCACCTTTATACTCTGTGTGGGCTGGACTAAGCTTGGACCTCGGCGAACTCCGCTATTTCTGCGCGCGCTCGCACACACACACACACACACACACACATTTTTCCTCTTGTCTCACACTCAAATTTTCTTTGTCTCGTTATCATAATTTCTTTGTCGGAAGCTCACACCTCCACCATGCCAAACTTACACACCTGCCTCGGCAAATTCTGCTCTCCATCGTCAATAATATAACCCGAGTATATCAAAGACTCGCGTGATCGAGTCCACCGAAGTGTTAGTGTTATATTAGCTTCCTCGCCTTCGTCAGAGCAACTTCGAAGCCCTCCTCCTGATGTCAGGTCGCTGGAATGTGTTGGTGATCGTTAGGTGACGGCGGAGAGGATGTGGGGGTAGTATGTGCTTGGGGGACATGTGGGGAAAGGAGGGCGGGTGTAATTTGTGGAGGGGGTGGGTGTAGGTGTGACGGATGGGGGGGATATACTACATGACCCAAGGTGTACCACGTGAATATGCATGTCTCTTATTGCAGTAATGTTATCCCGGACACCACTATCACATTCATTACCACCACACTCGCCACCACTCCCCACTCATCACCACTCCCCACTCATCACCACTCCCCACTCATCACCACTCCCCACTCATCACCACTCCCCACTCATCCCCCACCCACCACCTCCCCACCCACCACCACTCCCCACCCACCACACTCACACCACTCCTCACCACCATTCCCCCTCACCACCATTCCCCACTCCACCACCATTCCCCACCACCACTACCACCCACCACCACGCTGCCCACCATCACCACCACACTGCCCACCATCACCACACTGCCCCACCCTCACCCCATACACCCCACCACCACACCCACCACCACACCCCATCACTACCACCACACTCCCCATCCCCCATCACTACGACCACACTCCCACCACCACACTCCCCATCACCACCACCACACTCCCCATCACCACCACCACCACACTCCCCATCACCACACACCACCACCTCCCCATCACCACCACCACCACACTCCCCGTCACTGCCACCACACCCCATCACTGCCACCACACTCCCCATCACCACACACCCCACCACCCACCTCCCCATCACCACCACCCACCCCATCACCACCACCACCCCATCACCACCACCACACTCCCCATCACCACCACCACACTCCCATCACCACCACCACACTCCCCATCACCACCACCACCCCCCATCACCACCACCCACACTCCCATCACCACCACCACCACACTCCCCGTCACCACCCCACCACCCTCCCCGTCACCACCACCACCACCACTACCACCACACACCTCCTGACCACTCACAGCCACCACCACCACACTCCCGACCACTACCACCACTCCCGACCACTACCACCACACTCCCGACCACTACCACCACACTCCCGACCACTACCACCACACTCCCGACCACTACCACCACACTCCCGACCACTACCAACACTCACCACCATCACCACCACACTAATCCCCTAGTTATTTTTTCTCGCATCTAGTAAATCAAAATTTATGGTCCTCATGTGTAAATATAACTCAGGCTTTAATTAACAAGATTAGAGGTGAGAAACCCAGGCATTACCTGGTGTGTGGGTTGCCAGTCTTCCACGACCCAAGCGAGAAAATAGGAGTTAGTTATTGCTGAAGTACAGGTGATGGTTGTCTGACACTGAAGTCGGGGAGAGGGCGCGAAGCCAAAGGCACATGAAGTCGATGGTAAATGAAGCCACAGACCAAATGTAAACATTTAACCCATTAGCCGTTGAGTTGTAAACAAATAAAGAGTTTAAAATGAGTGACGCTGGTCATGATGGAACAGGTGAAATAACTGCGTCCAAGGTATGAGCGGCCTTAAGTTATCGAGTAATTAACACGACGCTCTGTATGATTGTTTCTCCATCACGAGGAACTGACAGCAGCAGTAACACACAACTTCTAAAACTCATAAAAAACGTTTCCACCTCGTGTTTTTGTATATTTAACCATACTTGTATGTAGGTAAAAAAAAACTCAAATAAACACGGGATTAAATTTACCATCTGTCTGAAAGGTAAAAATTGTTCCGGCCTCCACAGATCTCGATTGTTTTTATACATTCTCCATAACCCAGCGGCAGTGTATGACGTAAGCAACCCGGAAACATCACCTCACTTTTACTGGGAAAACCACAAGGATAAAAAAAAAGGGCATTTTCAGAGATAAAATCCGCCAGTTCTGTTGACAGTATAAAGCCCGGAGGAATGGAGGGTAGATTTTCGAAGGAGCAGCCAACTGAGAGGCGAGGTGAACGAGTAGAGAATAAAACTCTCCATTAAATGTGTCGCATGATTATTGTACTTGCAAAACTTGTGTGGAAATGTTGTTTGAACAGATTATATTCTATGATACGTCATTCAACAAGGACGTATAATTTGACATAATACAGGATACGACTCATGATGAATAACACATCTTAGCTAGAGCGCTGCCACCATGACAGGCGGAATTATTGAGTAAACAAACTGAAGTAAATAGACCTAGTGTATATAAAGTAGAGGGAGGTAAATTCTAGTCCATCCCCTGTGGTTAGTACACAGTGCGTACCCATCCGCTTTAGCCTCCACTGCTTGGATTGAATATTAGGTGTGAAGCGAGCTGCGTAACCGTGCAGTACGGTAGGTAAAGTTGGTTGATCTCGAGCAAGTTTCACTACTCTCCGCCTCTGTT
Source organism: Homarus americanus (assembly GCF_018991925.1). Lineage (NCBI taxonomy): Eukaryota > Metazoa > Arthropoda > Malacostraca > Decapoda > Nephropidae > Homarus > Homarus americanus. The sequence continues at coordinate 7,569,874 of NW_024737042.1, read as the reverse complement.
ATCACTCAGTTTGGTTCTATAAGTTTAGTAGCTACCCTCTTTCACTGTACGAGACACTGACACTAGTCCATACCGGTAAAACATTGTTTTTTCCTAATCCAAATATAATTTGTACTGGTGGCAAATGTTCTATATTAAATAGAACATACTGTATGAAGGCGCTACTTCAGTCCTCCGCCAACAGTGGTGGACGCTAAGAGGGACAACACTACACGGTGCTTCTGTCTCCCACACCACCTGGCTCAATTTCACCCTCGCCAGGTTTGAATATCCCACTGGCAGCGTGCGTCTGATATCTGGTGTGAGCTGGTGGTGTATCATTTTCCCTCCATCAAGGATTTGTTGTAAAGCCCCCAACAAACTATAGCGGGAATGCAGCTATCGTGTTTCAAGTTATGTGATAGGTAACACCAGGCCCACGTGGGTAGACTCGTTAAATGTTTCAGGCTGGAGAGTGAGTGGCACCTCGCTACCTGGAACTTATGTCCTTTCACGAAGAAAAAAAAGGAACGAGTTGTTTTAAGTGGGAGAAGGTTGTCAAACAAGTAGAACAAGAAAGTGAAAAGCTGAAAGAATAAGAATGAGGACGAGCAGTGTGGCCTGAGTGCTGACCAGCAACAAGAAGAGAAAGAACTACCTGTACAAGAAGAGAATAACGAAAACAAAATTATAGAGAATATAAAAAAAGATAATAATACTCGCATTAAGCAACAGGCAGGAGACACAAGATATTGTATAAAACACAAAACCAGAAGAGAAAAGAATTTCAGACAAAAAATACAACGCTAATAACCAGGTAGGAAGATTAATGACAAACAAACGAAAAAAAATTATGGTTCTTTGTTCAGGTGGGTCGAAGAGTCCTTGCCAGCCAGAAATATTTCAGAGGATCAACTGAGAGGTGGGGTGGGCCGTGTGCGTCGTAGATAGAGAATCCACAGGCCCGAGTGGGCTCGTCTGTCTGTGGAGTGGAGCGCAAAATTACCTAAGGACGCAGCAGAATGAGGTAAACATAAGCTGAGAGAGAATGCCTGAACAAGTAGTGTGGTGCTTATAAGGGGGAGAAGCCAGGGCTGGGAGATGAGGGGGAGGCAGAGAGGATAAGGAAGAAGCCAGTTAATGGACGACTCTACTTTTAGAGGAGGAAAATGTCTGTCCACGGAAGAGCCGGGTCGTGGGGAAGATGGACAATGGAGAGGCAATCATGGTGTAAGCCGACTTTGAGGCAGATCCTGGAGGAAGCGGATCGTGGATGGAGGGAGACTTTGAAGGAGGTACGGAAGGTCTAGGAGTCGGCGGTTGGTTGAGTAGGAGAAACAGGTGGTGGTGAAGTAGGTGGAAGGAACAGGTGGTGGTGAAGTAGGTGGAAGGAACAGGTGGTGGTGAAGTAGGTGGAAGGAACAGGTGGTGGTGAAGTAGGTGGAAGGAACAGGTGGTGGTGAAGTAGGTGGAAGGAGCAGGTGGTGGTGAAGTAGGTGGAAGGAGCAGGTGGTGGTGAAGTAGGTGGAAGGAGCAGGTGGTGGTGGATTTAATGATTTTTACTAATTGTGTGTTCCAAGGTCCTCTCATGCTCTGACGACCACAAAGGGTGTGAGTTCCATGGTCTCGTCCCCTCAGGCTCCGACGTCCACTAAGGGTCTCTTTCCAGGTCCTCTTTGCTCTTGCTCTGACGACCTGTTTTACATCCAGCCGTTACCCTTCATTCCCAGGAGGCACGTGTGTATACAAACTAAATAATTACGTTACACAGTGGAAGGGCACACTCAGCTGTGACGTGAATACATCTTAGCTGACCCCACCTCACCTCATCTTAACGACCCGACAGACCACTACGACTTCAACAAACCACACCATCTGCCCGACAGTTAACCGCCATTGTCTGAAAATGTTGCTCATTAACCCAACACTTTGAACCTGGATTTTGAACTTCTGTAGTATTTTTTCTATTATGATTGAGTTTGGTCCAGAAAGCTGGGCGAGAATTTATAAAGTTTTATGGGTAAAGTTTGCCAAATGATGTCCTAGATGGTATATAGGGCGTGTCCCAAAGGGGTGCGTTTCAGGTGGTGTACTCCAGAGACGCTTGTCCCAGGTTGCTTAACCCTGGTGATGGGTCTCAGGTGGTGTGTGTCGCCCGCTACAGGTCCAACCGGGGGCAGGATGAGGATGTCTGGAGATAGAGGGGGAGGAGGGCGGGTCGATAGTGAGACAGGCTAGGAGTACACACCCTCCCCCATCTTAACCCCCCCACCCCTTAGTACCACACATTAACATCACTGATCCGTGTTATACACTATTCAAAGGAGTAAAAAATAATAGTTAATTTATTAAAAAAAAAATTAACAGCTTACTTCAGATGGTGGACTGTGCATTTAGCTATCTTTAATGCTTTCACCTAGATTATAAAATGAATAATTGGGTAATAAAATAAATAACTGTGTAATGGATAAACTCGTGCTGCTACTATAAACAATAATGTGAGATAAAATGAAAATACTACTACTAGTGATACGTATTAATGATAATATTGGGAAAATGCTAATGACGATAATTGCAATAAAAATTAAGTAATAATAATAATGTACAAATGAAGATAACGCTATGTTTTTTAACTTCGAATAAATAGAATGCTGTATTATACGTTGGTTCTTTAAAGTTAATGGCGAGTCAGATAAAGCTGCCAGATTTCCTTTAAGCTTCAAGTGTCAAATCTATAAACAACTAAACGTGGGTCAACACTCTAAAACGGGTGTGAATCCCAGAAGCTCTATATATACAAGTCAAATCCATACAAAAGCTACATATGAAGTCAAATCCCCAAGAGATAAAACAGTGGCACTTCTACAAAATCCATTTCAATGACGCGCGTGGCCTGTTGCAGTGACGGAGATGCGAGATGTGTCTACCGTAGTTTGTGGACACAACTTGTAATCTGACGCACTCGTTGACGCCCATAGTGACCCTCAAGTAACGCAGGAACATGATGGGGGGATATTCTTTTGTCCCCCTTCAATTATTTGTATCCTTCAGTAGTTTCTGAAGTCAAATGTTTTTTTCTCACCTTGTTGGCTGGTGTATATATATATATATATATATATATATATATATATATATATATATATATATATATATATATATATATATATATATATATATATATATATATATATTCAGCACTTGTTCGCTGGTGTGATTTCTATCTACCAAAGCATCAGAGGCATGTCAGTGGAGGGTAATATGACTGAACGGTACTCTTGAACACGAAGGCAGGCTGGTCTGACATCGCCGTCCTTTCCAAATCAGTAAATTGGTGTGGCATTTGATTTGGGTTTAGTCTCTTTTAGAATGCGGTGGCTGGTCCTGTTCGTAAGTGCGTCCTTGAAGCGCTGGAGCTTATCTTCGCATGAGGACGGAAAGAAAAATGTACCTTGAGGGGGTTTACTGAGTTAAAGAGAGTGAGACTAAGGTAGTATGGAGTTAGCCCGGCTTTTAGGACTAATGTAACAGAATGTCTCTCGAGGGGGCGTTTACGAGGTGGGTTGGAACGCCTTTATTAGCTCATAAAAAATTACTTGCCTTTTCTGTTAGTGTTGAGAGGTGAGTTGTGCTATACCCTCACTGAGATGACACGGGTTTGGAATACACGTTAGTCGAGCGATGAGGAGACGTGACGAGATGAAACAAGTTGGTTGGTATAAGGGATTACCTGAAGATTAGCGCCCCCATAAGCTTATTTCACCTTAAGAATAACCACCCTAACGATAACTTAAGATGACCTAACTTTACTTAAACATAACTTCCCCCGATAGTGTTGGAGTGTTTAATCATCAGGTGAAATAAACTGGGAAGGCTAATGTTCAGGTAATCCGGTGTAAGACTTAAGTAGAGAGAGAGAGAGAGAGAGAGAGAGAGAGAGAGAGAGAGAGAGAGAGCAAACAAACAAATTCTTGCCTTCTATTTGACTTACCAACGTGTAAATTTAAGTCAACAAGAATACACAATCCCCACGAGTTCTGGTAGGGCGGCGTCCGTCACTAGGGAATCAACGTTACCAATAAAGAATGTGGTGGCGGTGTTGGGCGAGTTGCAGGGATCAGGTTGGTGAGGGACGAGTGTTCACATCATGGTGGGTTTCCTTTATAAAAGTGGGTTCGTGATTTTGTTATTATTCATGGGTGACAGCGGTGTGATCTGGGTAGATAAAATATAGCCAAGGACCTACTGTATAAAGATAATGAGTTTATTATTATTGATACCTGTGTAATCCATATTGTAAAAATTCTCATTAGTTCAGGTTTCACATAATCAAGGTAATCACTGTTAGAAGCCTGTGGTGGGGGAGGGGGTTCGATTCTCAGACATTCTTACGCTTTATTTAATTTTTCGTAGTCTTACGTAAGTTTGACGCCATTGATGCTGCCAAGCTTTTGTCGCTACTGAAATGGGCGTTTTAGATGTATACAGTATCTCCACCGTGTCTAGCCATGAGGACATATTATCGTACGTATTTATAATTGACACTTTCGAGGTGAAAGTTTAGTAAAAAGCAGGGGTGTCATTTTGGGGGGCTGGAGGGGGCACTCGCCCCCTCAAAGACCTGACTTGGCCCCCGAAGACCTGGCTTGCCCCCTCCCAAGGGCTGTCATGCTCTCCAAGGGAAATTGTAATTATATTCTATTTTCATTTAGACAAATTTGGATTTGGTGAGAACATCTCAATGGTATTTTTACAATGCACAATTAAACAAAATGACAAGTATTCATCTATTTTCATCGTTCCCGTTGCCTATCATTTATAAACTGAATAGCAGCAACAAAGCAAGTCATATTGCTAGCAGCCACACGGTCCACACTGGGCAGATGCAAATTGAAAATATAAAACGCGTTGGAACGTGTTTCGTCTGTTACAGCACCACCCGGCGGCACCACGGTGGAGCAAGATTTTGACTCCTACTCTTTGCATGTAAATGATGTCTCCAGCCAAATCTGAAATGACGCCCATGGTAAACGGTAATCGTAGAATAACTGCAGTAATTATTTTATATATATTATATTTTGGTTTAGTGTCAATAACCTTTTACTATGCTATATTGTCCTAACCTTATACTTAATTAATCACCATTGTTCTGAATTCTGCAACGAGCGAAGTTATTAGTGTGAACTCTGACGTTCCGTTTTCGATATGGACTCTTGACTACGTTCATCGATAATGGTAATCCATTTTTTTTTACAGTGGAATGTGGCGGGTGGTACTTGTCACTCACAGGTACACTACCCGCCTCAGGGAGTCATTGTGGGGTAAAACATTTTATTCCACGCCAGGTGAACTGTCAAAGGCAGGTTTTGCTTTTGTTTTGGGTAATGGCCGGGCAGGGGTGTTATTATTGCGTCAACATTTAAGCGACCGACGGTAGGGAACAACCATCTTAGTACAGGTATATTAGTTATTGGCGACCACTGATCTATTATAAAACACGACAGATTTTCGCGTGATTCTAAAATGTTTTCGCTAATTTTGGGTCTTGTTTAAAGCAAAACCAGGAGATACGATGGAGCTTCCTGTAATTAGTGACACCATGTCCACGTGCTTGACGCCCCACGTTAATTCTTATACTGTACAGTATGTGCTATAATGTGCTAGGCAATAATAGTGTGCTTATGGTATAGGTCACATTGTCGGGGTATAGTGTTCATGTTTAGCATCCCTCCCACGTAAACAATGCAATTTTCGATCAGTCTCTCTCTCTCTCTCTCTCTCTCTCTCTCTCTCTCTCTCTCTCTCTCTGTCCTTCACTCTATTACCAAAGATAAATCAATACTTGCCCCCATCCCCCATGATCACTCCCCGCACCCAGGGGTCGAGCGTACAGCAGCCAATACCGGGGATTAACCCATAACACAATTACCTCTGACTCGACCCTCATCAACTACTACCCGCTGCTGACTCCATGTACTGCTGACTCTTGTACACGGGGTAGGGGTGAGGGAAGGAGAGGGAGAGAACGTAGAATGATAAACGAAAGGTGAGAGGGGCTAAGGGGGGCAGGAAGGAGAGAGGGAAGGGAAGGAAAATACAGGAAGGAGAGAGGTGGTAAGGGAAGGAAGGAGAGATAAAAGAGGGGAAAGGGAAGGAGGGTGATAAGAGGTGGGATAGGAAGAGAACGAAGGAAAAAGGTAGAGAGAGAGAGAGAGAGAGAGAGAGACTAAACTTTAAAATATGCATAACACAAGTATTCTATATATTAAGGTAGTGGGCTGAACCCCTCACTCTGAATTACCAAGTTATGAGGACACACACACACACACACACCGTGAAAAAAGAATGATGTGAGCTTTAAGTTCCATAAGAGAAAACATAGGTCTGGAATTACGAAATAAAACACACACACACGGGGGAAGGTCTGCGGGTCACGTATTTTGTTCCTTTTTTACACACACACACACACACACACACACATACACACACACACACACATACATACATACAGGGGAAGATGAGAGGCGGGGAATGCCAGGCCAGACCACTTCTTATAATATCTTCGTCTCGTCTCATACTTTTAATCACTACATTGGTAAACGTTAAGTGAGGGAACTAATACTAGTGTAGAGATAAAAAAAATATATATTATGTTACTGTACAAATATTCACACGAGCTAGAAAACGTGTTTGGAACCGTTTTAGCCTTGGGAACCGGAGGAACGTTTTGTGCATTATATTTCTGCAACTATTACAGGAAGTTATTTCAGTATGGTTTTAATGTCCTTTAACATCTAAGTTCTCTAACCGTGTCAACTTAATTCGGTTAAATACACAAGACAGTAACTATTATCAATAATTAAGAGAGTTACCTCGAAATCTGTTATATATTATGTATTGTTTGATAGTGTTGGCAGCAATGATTAAACCGAACACAGGGGCACTAGAATTTTTTTTATTTAACGTACTGTATATACATCTGTAAGACTTTTCGATTATAAACCTCTTCAGTAATATCTCAACTGTTTTTTTATATATTTATTAATTAAATTATTTATATTTAAAGTTTTTGAAATATTGTTTGTATATATTTTAATTCGGTCACATGATATTCCTCTTTATAGTATCCCCTTAAAATCGATTTTCTGTGAGATAGAAAATGGTCTTAATTTTGTGAAAGTCATGAACGACAAGACTACAAAGAATCGTTTTAACTATTTATGACTTTTCTTCGTTTGGGGAGTTTTAATCTTTATTTTTGTTTTATTTTAATTATCATGGAAGGTGTATCTATATATAGGACCTTAGTCAACGCCTGGCTCCAGAAATATCTCATACCTACTTGAAAAACATATCTGTGGAAACTTTAAAAAAAAATCATATTATTCATTATTTTTACGTTTTCATTTTTGATAAGACTTTTATTTTTGAATGTGAGATGTTGATAGAAAGAGGTTTGTGAACAAGTTATTGAAGAAATATATTTTTACTGGAAAGTTTGAATACGAATATGAAAATCCGTTTGAAGAGTGTAAGTTTTTTTAGTGGAGAAATATTTTGGGTACTTTTTTTTATCCTTTCTATATTTAATTTATTTTAGAATTAGTTGCTGTAGATCTACTTACTTGCTGAACACATTAGAACAAGTTAGATATTTAAGTGGAAATTCTTATGGTGTTTTAATCCTTTTCTTTCTAATATATTCCAAACCTTTTATTTTTACCCTTTCTAGAGTTTAACTATTTTAGAAGACTTTCCTATATATAAATAATGACAAAAGTAAACATTGCTGGTAAAATATTCCGTTACCAATTAGAAACTGAAATATCGCCCCCCCCCTCCAAAAAAAAAAAATAATAAAATAAAAATCACGAAAGAAAATCCCTCTATTATTTTCTTCTTTTCTGGTTGAATTTTGCTGTTTCGGTTTTTTTATTTTTTTGTGGGGAGAGGAGTTGGTAAAAGCTGTGAGACATTGAAAAAGAGAAAACCCGTCGCTCTCAGAAATGCTGTTGAGAAATGGAGATCACTTTTAACAGTCTAGCTAGGATGGCGAGACACAGGAAGACAGAATGTTTAAGGCGACACCATTTTACAACAAAGGTCTGCTGGTCCTATTGAGTTAATGTACGTCATGTGTTTGGGCTAGGCCGGAGGTGGGGTTGAAGAAGTTGGTGAGTCTGAAAAAGTGAGGGAGGGAAGAAGGAAGGGTGAATGAGTCTGGAAGAGTGAGGTAGAGGGAAGGAGGGTGAGTAGGTGAAGGAGGTAGGAAATACAAGTGCAAGGAGAGAGACAGATAATGGGGAACAGTTAAAGGGAGGGAGGGAGAGTGAGAACGATTTAAGGAAGTGTGTGTGTGTGTGTCTCTAGGGTGAAAGACGGAATAAGAGGCACCTGTGGAGTTGGGTTAAGAGTGTGTTGTGAGAGCTGGGAGTATGGGTGTGAGTGACTTGAAAATGTGGAGAGTGGATGTATAACAGGGGAGAAATTATGGTGGGGAGAGAGTTAGGTGTTAGTGAGTGAGGATGGGATCTATAATTATGGCTGGGGAGGAGAGGGTGTGACGGAGTGAGGGGAGTAGTGGCAGGGAGGGAGTGAGGGGTTGTAGTGGCAGGGAGGGAGTGAAGGGTTGTAGTGGCAGAGAGGGAATGAGAGGGTAGGGGTGGAATGTGTGGCAGGGGAAGAGGTAAATGAGTTGAGACAGGGAGTGAAGGGGGAAGCGTGAGGGGGAGGGAGGGGCCGTGAGAAGTGGGGTGTGCCAGGTGGATAACTGTTGAATTATTAATATAGAAAAAACCGGGAGTGGTTCAAGTCTTATTATTGCAAGCACACCTGACCCTGGGCGCGCGCACACACGCACATACACGCGCACACGCACGCACGCACACACACACACACACACACACACACACACACACACACACACACACACACACTTATTAGTTTCTCATTAGCTAACATGCAACGGAGAAATTAACCTCTCAGCCATATTTGACGAGACATAATTAAAGGCCAGAACCCTTCCTCCCTCCACGAGAAGTGTATAATAGTAAGACTTGGGGGAAAATTATAATCTGTATGAATATATATATATATATATATATATATATATATATATATATAAGGCTCAGAAAACGAAAAGCTACCACAATTCGTTGTGGTGTGATTGTTTGGAAAATAACCAGAAGCTAGATTTTGCTATAGGTCAGTTTAGTCAAGTTGTATTTTAGTTTAGTTTGGATTGGGTTAGGTTAGGTTAGGGTAAAATCGAAACGTATAATTTCGCTTTCTGGTTATTTTGAAATCAACGACAACGTGTTGTGGTCGTTTTTCGTTTTCTGAGCCCAACATATATACAGTATATATAACTGTTTCCCTCTACCTGAATCTGGGGTGATGGATGCCAAAAGTATTTAGGGAAACGTTACATTATTCAGTTTCTTCTTCCACTTTTCATTTTTTCACTGCGAATTTTGTTGGAACACACAGTATATCTACGCCCCTTGTCCAATCTTCGGGAAATTGTGTGCGCTTACGTATTTTGTTGGGGCCTTGTGAGTGTAAACCATTTTTTTTAGAAAAGTCCGATTTTTCTAAAGTTGGTGAAAATACAACTTTTTTTTATTTTATCAGGTTTTGTAGAAGATAGAGGGATCACCACGAGGTTACACAACCCAGCTTATTTCAAATGGAGATTCACCACCTTAATGCTACCTGAGGGAGTTAAGTTAGGCGTGGTTAATCATCGGGAAAAATAAGCTGGGGTGACTAATCATCAACTGGTATGATTGCCGATTGCCGTACTGTAGGAGTTAGCTAAGTTACGCTACATAATTAATGGAATACAGCTGTAACACTCCCCGATGAAAATTCATACTGTACTGTACAGTACAGTACTTGAGTTTCTTTATTCCTAAGAGTGAATGAGCCGCCATAAACTCTACGGATATTGGTCTTCGCGTTTCACTATCCCGAGGACATGACCTGACTTGTCTGGCTCTGGTGTGAGGACGCATGACAATACCCTGACGAAGCCAGTTAAGACCTCCCCACTCCCCCCCATCTACCGCCCCTTCAGTATAGGTCATCTCACCACCTATAACCCACTATACCTCACTCACCCACTCATGTCCCACCTACAGCCCACTCACTCCCACCCACTCGTGTCCCACACCGTTCCCACCACCCACTCATGTCCCACTCACCCACATGTCACACTCCCCACGTCACACCCATCACTTCCCCACCCACCATTAAGTCTTTGGAAAGAATAATTTTTTTCCATAATGACTTAAGAGTTTTTTGTTGGTACAGTTTAAAGAATTTTTGAGCGATTTACAATTAATTTATTTATTGGGGATAATTATACTTGGCAGCTCCCTCGTTTGTCGTTTGTCTGTGAACCACTGTGGGTGAAGCCTAAGAGACACGGTAACCATTGATCTTGGTTATACACGGGGGTAAATCTCCTCCCTGGAGCGACGGTGTGGCGACACGGCTCCACATTTATAATTCTATTTCTCGTATTTAAGGTGAATAACTAACGTCTTCGGGCACAGCTTAGCAGGTTTGTTTTATTAAGGATAAGGTGTGTGTGTGTGTGTGTGTGTGTGTGTGTGTAGTTAATTGCAGAATTTTTCGGGCGGTTTATAAATTTTAGATGATAGTGTTGTTTTTTTAGTTGACTTCTAGAACTTTTCGGACATAAAGTTTGGACAGTGTTTTGTTTTTGTTTTTGGAGAGGCATTAAATGTTTTTTTTAATACAGTACAGCACCTATATATATATATATATATATATATATATATATATATATATATATATATATATATATATATATATATATATATATATATATATATATATATATATATATATATATATATATATAATTTTTTTTTTCAGTACGCAATTGTTGAAGGATTTTTTCCGATTGGAATACACACACGGACAAATAGATACACGCACACAGACAGATAGATGCACATAGCCAGATAGATACACACACACACATACAGATACAGATGTATATTTTCAGCCTTCGGGCTGCAGAACTTTTTCAATAAACCGTTAATTATTATTATTATTATTATTATTATTATTATTACACACACATCACACACACATACATATACACACACACACAGATAGATACACACACACACATACAGATACACACACACACACATACAGATACACACACACATATACAGATACACACACACACATCTCTCTCTCTCTCTCTCTCTCTCTCTCTCTCTCTCTCTCTCTCTCTCTCTCTCAAAGATTTGTGTTCTCGGTAAAAAACTCCCTTAAGTTTTTTTCTGTTCGTCTCCTTGATGCTCAGCAAACTGACCGACACTCAGACAAAAAAACTCGACATAGGTATAACACTCGACCTGTGGTGCAACACTCGACCTGGGGTGCAACACTCGACCTGGGTGCAACCTCGACCTGGGGTGCAACACTCGACCTGGGGTGCAACACACAACCTGAGGCCACACACAACCTGGGGCTACACAACCTGGGGCTACACACACAGCCTGGGGCTACACACACAGCCTGGGGCTACACACAACACACACAACCTGGGGCTACACACAACCTGGGGCTACACACACAGCCTGGGGCTACACACAACCTGGGGCTACAGGGCCCACACACCACAGGGGCTACACACAGCCTGGGGCTACACAACCTGGGGCTACACACAACCTGGGCTACACACAACCTGGGGCTACACACAACCTGGGGGCTACACACAACCTGGGGCTACACACACACCTGGGGCTACACACAACCTGGGGCTACACACAACCTGGGGCTACACACAACCTGGGGCTACACACAGCCTGGGGCTACACACACACACACAACCTGGGGAACACACACACAACCTGGGGCTACACACACACAGCCTGGGGCTACACACAACACAACCTGGGGCTACACACAACCTGGGGCTACACACAACCTGGGGCTACACACAACCTGGGGCTACACACAACCTGGGGCTACACACAACCTGGGGCTACACACAACCTGAGGTAAACTCGACCAAGGGTTTCTTGCGAGATGGCTACAAGTAAAACCTAATCATAACTTCAAATGCTTGGCAGTTCAAAGAAAATGAGGTCTCGACATACAAGGTGGACGGAAGGCGGGAGGAAGGGTGTGGGGGTGGATAGATGGATCGGTGGATGGAGTTGGGTGGATATTGAGGGAGGGAAGGAGAGGGGAGTGAGGATGAAAGGAGGAGTGAGGAAGGGTAGATGGAAGAGTGAAGGATGGAGTGAGAAGGGAAGGATGGAAGAGTGAGGAGGGAAGGATGGAAGAGTGGGGAGGGAAGGATGGAAGAGTGAGGAGGGAAGGATGGAAGAGTGGGGAGGAAGGATGGAAGATGGAAGAGGTGGAAGAGTGGGGAGGGAAGGATGGAAGAGTGGGGAGGGAAGGATGGAAGAGTGGGGAGGGAAGGATGGAAGAGTGGGGAGGGAAGGATGGAAGAGTGGGGAGGGAAGGATGGAAGAGTGAGGAGGGAAGGATGGAAGAGTGAGGAGGGAAGGATGGAAGAGTGGGGAGAGAAGGATGGAAGAGTGGGGAGAGAAGGATGGAAGACTGAGGGGGGAAGGATGGAAGAGTGAGAAGAGGAAGATGGAAGTCGGGAAGGAATACAGTCAAAGTAAGTTGGTAATGAGAGAGAGAGAGATATATATATATATATATATATATATATATATATATATATATATATATATATATATATATATATATATATATATATATATATATATATATATATATATATCCCCTCCCCCGTGTATAAGGTGCGAGGTGTGATCAAATCCATCATTATTCTCGCGTTATTTTAAATCTGCTGGGTCATATAAACATGTCTTTACGTATATTACAGATCTTAACATATTCCTACACGGATTCTGCCACGCCTCTCTGCTCGTAGCTGTGTGGAGTGAAATATACGAGAGTGTGAGTTTTCCGATATGATCCCCAAACAAGATGGTATTTGAGGTGTTGATGGGGCGGGGGTGGGGTGTGTTCAGTGCGTGACCTGACTGTGTAAACTGTAACTCGGTTTGTGTGTGTGTATACAAGCTAGTGATATGTGGGTGAGTATCGTACACTTTCACACACACAGACACACACGTATTACTATCATCCCTCTGATGTCTTGTACAAACATTCTGCTGCCCTCAGTGTATTACCTAGATCAATGGGACCTGCCTTCAGTTTACCTGCGTTTACCGAAAGTCGACCTTGGTGAATTTTGATACCGTAAAACATGACACGCACACACACACACACACACACACACGCACACACTTGATTTATTTAAAAAGTAATTAGAAAATAATAAACTAACGAGTGGATGTGCAAAAGAAAGGTAGCGGGGCGGACGGAGGAACAACGAAGAACCACAACACTACAGTACGTGGGGCTGGTGGGCGTATACACAAATTACAGACTCGCTGTGTTGGCTGGACTACTAAAGCGCGAGCGTGTTTGTGGGATTTTATTTTGTCTGGGGCAAAACAGTCCTGGGCGTAGATTCTTAAAGGCTCGTGCAGAGAATATTCAATTTCTCGTACCTGTAGATGTAAGAATACACCTGACTGGTTAACACAACGAGGCTGTATTTAACAAGTTGCGTTCACTAACTACCAGACAAAATTAATATACAGAATATTTTCAAAAACTTTTTACACTAACTTTGTTCCGTAACTGGCGCTCAGTGGACGTACCTAGTTAAAAGTACAGTCTCGGTGTAGACTTGATGCCACTTTGGACCATATTCTTCAAGCTTTAGTGTAACTGAGCCAGAGGTTAGGTTAGGTTCACCGACATCACCAGTTACGAGGAAAATTCAACGTACGTACTTTTAAGGATTGTGGCTCAGTGTGGCATGATAACACCCACACATAATTAAACAAGCCTTCAGGTAGACGCGGCGGCCCGCTACGCCCGTATTGCTGCAGGTGCACAGTGTCTAGCAGGTGTTTATACTATCCCCCCCTTCATACGCGGAGGAGCTGGGGGGAGTATATGATAAAGAAGCCCACCCGTTCGTCTGTCTGTCTGCCTGCTCGTAGCGTTCACAGTGTATTAATCAAGTCTTACAGTGGTCAATAGATTGATTTTCACCTAACCTAGCTAGTTCTCCCCCTTTACTTTTCAGCTGATGATTAACACCCTAACGCTACTTAAGGGGGTTAGGATAGGACAGATTAGGATAGGCTACGTTAGGTTAGCGTTGGGGTGGTTAATCTTCAGGAGAAATAAGCTGAGGGAAGAGGCGGGAACAATATATAAACAGGTAATCCAAATATTATTGGAGAAAAAATCTTAAGACCTCTCTCTCTCTCTCTCTCTCTCTCTCTCTCTCTCGTGTAATCAACTCGTTCAGTGGATTGGTTGGAAACTTGATACGGTACATGCATGGCTAATGAACGTTTGACTGTGGCATTGTGGAATTGGTAATTTATTAGAGGAAGCGGTGTTGTTGTTTTTTTTTCAGGGGGTTTCCGATTTTTCACCATTATTTTAGTTCATATTGACAGGAAGGGGGGGAGGGTGTTCATGTTTTTTACTGGACTTTCTTGTTTTTATGTGGGAGAAAGACAGACAGGGAGATAAGCACAGACAGAGGCAAATAAAGACATACAGGAAGGTTTAGACGGAGATAGACAAAGATAATCAATCAGGAAGGTAGACAGAAAAAATATAGACAGTTAGACGCAGATTTAGACACTGACAGAGAGTATAGAGAGAGGTATACAGGGGTCGACTAAGTCATCTTGCTCTCATTAACTCGGCTTCCATGAGGGTAAACTTGTTGTGCAGCTGCAGTGTCTTAATGAGGCCAAGGGAGGGAAGGAAGGAGTGAAGGGGATGGTGGAAGGGAGGGAGGGAGTTAATGAAGGAGAGGGAGCGAAGTCGATAAGTGAGAGGGCGACGAAGGGGGAGAGTGGGGGCGATGAAGTGAAAGGGACGGACGGAGGGAGGGAGAAAGAGTTGGGTAATGGAGCATAGGAAAGTGAGGGTGAAGGAGGGTAAGGAGCCGAGAGACGGATTAGAATGATTAATAATTAGGCAGGGATTTGACCAAAGGACGGAAGGGTAGTGCAAGTTTTACACCGGTGGCCGAAAAGTCTCTCCCCCTCCCTGCTCAATACACCTAAACCACGTAGTTGTATCGTTACGACTCAAGAACGGTAAAAGCCACGGTGTTCATACTTGGTGCATATATTTTACATTCATATCTACTATAGCGTATATTTTTATTGGGGGTGGAGGGGGGGGGGCAGGTCAAAGGTTAGGGTCACAACTTTGATATAAAAAATGTATCGCTTGTGAGTTGGCTTGTGTGGTGTCTAGTTTGTGTGTAAATGTGTTGTGTTTGTTGTTTGTGTGTTGTGTGTCAAGGGTAGATGTAAGATTTAAGAGATTACTGACTCGTACATTTGGATGAGTCTTGTCGAGCACAATGTGGGTTGGTTGACGGCCTCACACAGAGAGGAAATTAAGAGACCGTGAAGTGGGTTTGATAGGTCACGATCTTGACACTCGAGGTTTACCCAGCGCGTGTAAGGGAAGGTATTTTCTACCCCACACCGTCTGGTGGGGATTATAAACATTATATGAACGTCATCACACCTTGCTCTGTCTCGCTCCAGTAATCCTTGTATGGGGTGAGTTAGCCACGTCTCTTTGTGTGAGTGACGCCCACTTCATCCCCCACCCTCCCCCCATCTACACGCACCTGCTTACTCTACCCCACCACCTGCCTGACACACCGACATGACGCCCTTTGTAGCACTTGGACGCTTATATAACAGGCCAGCCCGAGTGACTCGTGTCTTATGACGCAAAATGTCATAAACTATCCTGAAGAACCAGCCGTCCTCCTATATGCGAGTGAGTGGCTACCCTCACCTATACTGCTGACCTGTCAACATGCCTCTTACACAAGGCTCTCCCCTCATATTAATCCTCCTATATAAAGCCTTACTACACGCCACCCATTCATCCCGTTCCCTTCAGCCCTCCTACACGACCCTCCTCCTCAAACTCCCTACATTCTACCTCTTCCTTGCCTTACGTACTACCGCTTCCTTCCCCCTCTCCAAAACACTAAACTACCACACCTGTCTCCCCATGGGACGTCACTTCTCCTTGCTCAAGCCCAGACATTTACACACCGCCTCACTCCCACCAGGTGCTGCGTCAATCCCCAACTCTCTCTCTCTCACTGGATGCTGCTGCACCGCCCACACCTTCCACTCATAGTACGTGATTTTTGTCAGTTGATTCTGGTTTGATTGTTAATCTTTATTTAAAATGAACATATGTGATCCACATGCAGCCCAAGAAACTTAGCGAGCCTCAAGAGTCTGTCAAGAGGAGTTGTGGTGGTGAGGGAGAGTTCTGTTACCTATGGTGTGTGAGTGGTGAGGGCGGGGCGGGGCGGGAAGGCGAGTGTGGCACCGCCACCCACCCACCAACCTCCCCGTCTCCTGCCTCCCCCACACTAGCGGCACATGTTTACCGTGCGCACGCGTACACACACTGGCCTCACCTCATTTTAACCCCCCAGTTCGTCCCTTACGTTAACAATTGTCGTTTTAATGGAGACATAATCTAATTAAGAAGTGTCATTTTATCCAGCAGGTTTACTGAATTTATAGATGTGACGGTAATTAAATAATTACTAATTATCATTTTAAGATAATATTTAGATCACACACACACACACACACACATATATATATATATATATATATATATATATATATATATATATATATATATATATATATATAAAATGTAATCCACATATGAAAACGTGGATAAGATAAATCTTGATAAAATCACACGGGGAAAAGGGAAACAACGGAGCACCTTCCCCTCTCCTCTCCCTTCTTTCCCCTCTCCCCTCCCTTCTTTCCCCTCTCCCCTTCCCCTATGAAATACTGTTGTTCCGGCCTACTGAATTTATTGAGGTTGTACCAGTGATCACGACAGTCCCATAACTACCACTGTCATCACAACCACTACTGCCATCATCACAACCACCACTGCCATCATCACAACCACCACTGCCATCATCACAACCACCTGCCATCATCACAACCACCACTGCCATCATCACAACCACCACTGCCATCGTCACAACCACCTGCCATCACAGCCTGCCATCACCACTACTGCCATCACAACCACTACTGCCATTACAACCATTTCTGCCATCACAGCCACCACTGCCATCACAACCACCACTGCCATCACAACCACCACTGCCATCCAACCACTACTGCCATCACAACCATTTCTGCCATCACAACCACCACTGCCATCACAACCACTACTGCCATCACAACCATTTCTGCCATCACAACCACCTCTGCCATCACAACCACTACAGCCATCACAACCACCACTGCCATCCACAACCACCTCTGCCATCACAACCACTACTGCCATCACAACCACCACTGCCATCACAACCACCTCTGCCATCACAACCACTTCTGCCATCACAGCCACCTCTGCCATCACAACCACTACTGCCATCACAACCACTGCCATCACAACCACCACTGCCATCACAACCACTACTGCCATCAACCACTTCTGCCATCACAGCACTACTGCCATCACAACCACCTCTGCCATCCAAACACCTCTGCCATCACAACCATCTCTGCCATCACAACCACCTCTGCCATCACAACCACACTCTGCCATCACAGCAAACTGCCATCATTACCACCTCTGCCATCTCCACAACCATCATTACAACCACCACTAATATCATCACAACCATCATTACAACCACCATTATCATCAAAACTCATTACAACCACCACTATCATCATCATAACTCATTACAACCACCACTATCATCATTACAACCACCACTATCATCATTACAACCACCACTATCATCATCATAACTCATTACAACCACCACTATCATCATCATAACTCATTACAACCACCACTATCATCATCATAACTCATTACAACCACCACTATCATCATTACAACCACCACTCTCATTACAACCACCACTATCATCACACTCACCACTATCATCACACTCACCACTAACACCACCACCAGCACAACCACCATTACCGTCACAATCACCACTATCATCACAACCATCACAATCACTACTATCATCACAATCACCACCACCATCACCACTACTACCACCTTCACTATCACCACCGTCACTACAATCGCTGTCCAAAGAATTTTAACACCAGCAGTACGTCCAGTATATGTGTGTGCGTGTGCGTGTGTGTGCAGTATGTAAACAGGTGTACATACATTAGACAGTGTGTGTGTGTGTATAAACATAATTTATGCATACACATACTCAGTCCAGCGTATGTTTATGAATGCGTTTACACATACAAATATCCACTGAGTTGGGATGTAAACAGGTACACACACAGCTCTGGTGCACTAAGAGTTTGTAAGCGGTGTTTACTCGCGATCATAATGAAGAAAGTATGTAGCCTTGGGTGAAACTTTGCTCCTCTTACATAATATTTATCAGTAATACGTACGTCAGTGTAGGTACAACATGTAAACAGTACCTCCATAAGAGAGTACACCAGGTATAACGCACAACAGTCCCGAGCACACCACCAGCGGGACGAACACACCCCCTGACAAGACACACAACACAGGTACACCACCGACCCGCGCGACGCCTGGAGTTGGACTAGCCCGTCACTCTCTCTCTCACTTGTTCCAGGAGTCTACGTCACTCCTCAATCCCCCCTCCCCCCCCACTTCAACCCTCCCAACTATTCCCCCTCTCTCCTGCCCATGGTCCACACCCCTTTACCCAATCCATCCGTGGCCCACACCACCCCGCCGCCCACACCACCCCGCCGCCCACACCACTCTACTTCTGCACGAAATTTATGCATCGGGGTAAATTATCAACAACTCGCGTTTATCAGGAGTGCCAGGTACATACTCGAGGCACTGAACTCTTACTCTCATATGATATAAGGATGCTAGAATAATTTCCCGCTAATGTACAGGGAGCGACTCCTCCTGCACAATATGGTAGACGCTGACGTTAAATATAATCGGCTGTGTGTGAATAATGCAGCCATGAGAACGGGCCATACAAAGGTGTGAAGGGCAGGGTGTGCGCAGGTTAACCATCACCGCCGCCACTCAACTCCACCAACCAGAAATAGTTTCCGTGGTATTTATAGCTGATCCATGCATGGTTAACACTGTGAAGCACCTGGCACACTTCCTGCCCATCGCCACACACACACACACACACACACACAGTCTCCCTGCTGATCCACAGTTTTCCCATCATCGATCCATTGGTCGACCCGGGCGTCTGCTGCTACATGTCGGTCAAACTCTCACCTCAACCACTGTAAGGCACGCAGTATATTGAAAGTCAGTCATATATCTGAGCGAGTCTTGAATAGGATAGTGATAAAATTGATATATTACTTCACAATAAAGAAAGGAATGTAACCTAACCCAACAAACAAAAAATGACGGTAGTTCACGACGATGAATCCTGAGTTTTGTGGTGCACCCAAACACACTACTGAATCACGGTCACATTATCTCCAGGACTCGGTGAAGAGACTGTAAAAATCGTCATTGGAGAACGAAGTCGTTATTACTGTTGGGTTGGAGAGAGAGGGAGCAGAGAGTAAAACGGCCTCAGCCTCTGGAGAAGACTGATGTGGCGAGGTGAGGGACGGAGACTAAGGGCTTCGTCCGGCTTCTGTGACAGCTCCCTGACTATTGTTTCGATTCTCAAAGGTCAGTATCTTATTTTTCTTTATACCCAAAAATAGGAAATTAGGACGCAGAGACTTTTATAAAGCCGGCAGCCAATATCGGGTCGAAATTGAATTGAGGTGGAACCCTATATTTAGAAGCGCTCTTTTTCCTCCCCGTTAAGACAGAAATAAAGTTATACGAATTTTTAAGACTGGATGCAGAAGAGCGGAAACTAGGTTACTCCCCGCCCTCCCGGTGAGGGATATAGAGATAATCTTGTTTTATGTGCAATTTTGAACACAGTGTGGATGTACGTCACCTTACCACACCTCTACCACACAGTGTTCATTCTCTCCCTGTTTGTGCCGCCGTGAAAGGATATGATATCTTGTTCCATTCAGCCAAAATATGTGGTGTTTTCCCCCTCCACAAAGGATACAATAGACTTATTAAATTCTCTCCTTTTATTTTTATTTAAGGAGATTCTTTTATCACTGTGAGGATATACGACACAACTGTAGCATAATATTATTTGATATGATATGAAGCTGATAATTAATGTTAGCAAAGTGAAGGTTATGAGTCGAAGTTGTTTGTGTCTGTCTTGTATTATTGTACCTCATTGGAAAAGTCTTGCCAGGGAGTGTCTATGGTATTGGAGACGGGTGTGGGGGGGTATTTGGATATCCATACCCATCGTGAACTGTAGAAGGCGTCCGCTAGCACCTCTTCCCACCCCTCCCGCTGTAGAAGAGGGAGTTAGTGGCTCCCCTCCTGACCTAGTGGAGGCAGTCAATAAGATCTCGACACACCGTATAAAAGGCAGGTAGTCTTCAAACATAAAAACCGAGCCACACTTTAAAATCAATACACCCAACACCATCAACCCTTTTAGGTGAGATTGCAGTCGTGACCTCTCCACCCCTCCTCTGTACACATACACACACACACTCCAACAGCCTCACAAAAGACACAGGTCCACGAATTGGTTTTCCCGATGAATGGCGACTTCGGAGGGGCAACAGGCGAGCACGACCCAGAGTCACAGGTGGTAGTGAATGAGCTTCTCGGTCAATCAGCTGAGTACCTCCCTGAGACTGTTCCTCCCGTTTCTAACCTTCAGAGTTTATTTACGAGAAAATAGACGTGAACCTTGGCCTTCCTATGGTATAGAACTGAAGGAGGAGGAGGAAAATAAAAAGGAGGAGAAGGAGGAAGAAAATGAAATGGAGGAGAAAAAATGAAAAAGAGGAAGGGGAAGAAAGAAGGACAAATATAAAGAAAGAGACAGATGCGAGCGCTTGAGTAATCTATGTTTTCATTTCCCCGCCTGTGCACCAGTGACATACGCTGTGAGTGAGATACGACAATTAATAACCCAAAGTTTCTAGGAAAATGTGTTTGTGGTGTTCAAATGAAAGAATAATGTCCATTTTTTACATTATTCTTAGGAAAAAATAGCGTGGGAAACTCCCTCTTGTATGATATTGAGAGTTTTCTGTGTCATGTGTTTGCGTCACTGGAAAAGTCATGAATAGAAATAATAATAATAATTAATAATAATTGACGGTTTATTGAAAGAGCATGGCAGCCGGAAGGCTGAAAGCATACAATTACATAATTGGGGAATGAGTCACTTGATTAACAAATAATATACAAGTAACATAAGGGATATAAATATGATATATAATAACTAAGTGGGGAGAAGGTCATATTACAGGACATTACAACATAGTGACAGTGCAAAAAGGTAAAATTGACTGAGT
Organism: Homarus americanus; assembly: GCF_018991925.1. Classification (NCBI taxonomy): domain Eukaryota; kingdom Metazoa; phylum Arthropoda; class Malacostraca; order Decapoda; family Nephropidae; genus Homarus; species Homarus americanus. The sequence continues at coordinate 7,548,335 of NW_024737042.1, read as the reverse complement.
GAATACACTGGTTGATTACGATTTGTTGATAAATTTTTACAATGGTTGGGACTGGGCTGTTCTTATAGCGATCAGTACGTGCTCGTATGGGCTGGATGCGGTTGTGGTGTCGAACAGCAATTCGCGGACGAGGGATCTCGGGTGGAAGTAAGAGCCGGTGTCGAGGATGGTGCAGAAGCTTCTCACCAAATTTGCAGATGAGGTCGTGGTGATGATCAGAGAGAGCCGAGAGGGTGAGTGTGTTGAGCGCTTCTTGATATGTGGAGTAGGAAGGGGAGAGAATAATCTTGCATGCCTTTTGCACTTTTTCTAGGTGTTTACGTTGTGTGGCATTTAGGGAGGAAGACCAGGCAGAGGAGGCATAGGTGAGCTTGAGAAGTACGAATGTTGAGTAAACACTGAGGAGCTCGGGCGCAGGAACTCCGAGGGACTTGAGTCGGAGGAGGAGGTGGAGACGAAAACTTTACCGACGTGTGTTTTCCAATTTAGTTTATCTACAGTATGGTGACACCGAGGAGCTTAGTGGAGTCCTCAACCTGGAGTGTGTTGAGGCCCAAAGTAATGGAAGGGGATGGGACAACGTCTGAGGAGAAGTTGATGTGTATAACCATGGTCTTGGTATGGTTGATGGTGACGTGGTTGTGGGTGGCCCAATTTTGGAGACTTCAATAAGTCCTGGAGGGCGGTGTAGTCGGGAACCCGGTTGTTGACACTGATCCCAATGGTGGAGTCGTCGACATATTTCCAGCGAGCAGAGGTTTCTCTTAGGGTATCATTGATAAGCATATGGAAGCACAGGTGAGTGACTGAAAAGTGGAGACAGCCCCTCGGAAGCGTACGGCTTGGCGTCGGTCACTAAGGAAGCCTGTAAGCCATGGTATAAGACTTCGAAACCCGAAGTCGATAGCTTTGTTGATGATTAAATTGTGGTCTACTAGGTCAAATGCTTTGGTGAAGTCAATGAAGGCGACAGCCACAGACGTTTTACGTTTTTCCAGGTGGCGGTAGATGTAGTCGAGAAAGCTGACAAGACAGAGAGTGGTGGAGGAAGTTTTCATATTGCCAAATTGCTGAGGATCTATGGCGCCTGCAATATCAGCATAAGCCCAGTCAAACACAAAACTTTCACAGATAAAGCTGGGTATTTGGATGACTGCAATGGGTCGTAGCTTATTTAAGAATTGTAGGCTGGTTGACTTGGGCACTGGTGATACATAAAGTTTTCCAGTCAGCTGGGCATCTTGCTTGGCTGAGAAGCATTGATGATGGAGCAGAGGGGATTAGCTAGTTCCTGGGACAACTCCTTGTAGAGTTTCATTGGCAAGTCAATGGGGGTGGTGGAGCGCTTTAACTTCAGTTTGTCCAGACGTTTTGCTACTTCAAATTCTTATACTAAGTCAGTGGGAAAGAGGTCAGGTAGGTAAGAAGGGAGACTGGTTGTGTCAAGCCGGGAAGGCGTCTGGCATATAGTTGCGAAATGGTAGTTTGATTGCTCAGCTGCGTCACCATTAGTGAGGTGGCTAAGGAAGGGGAGGGGGTGTCTTATTGTTTAGTCCACAGAGTTCTTTAAGCTTACCATACCACTGACTGTTGTTGGTCTGCTTCAGGTGTTGCAACTTGGTTGGGTAGTGGGACTTCTTTGCATTGCGTATTTCATGGATGACTTGGTTGCGAAGGACCTGTAGCGGTTGCATAAGTCTTTTGATCCGAGGTGTGATCCAGGGCAAGTCAGCTGAGTGTGATCTGACGAATTTCTCGGGGAAGAAGTGGTGGTGAGCTTCCGTGGTGGTGTTGGTATAATTTATCCATTTGGTGTCCACGTCATCCACACAAAGTACTTCAGTCCAGGGATGGTGAACTATCCACTGCCCGAAGAGACGCACTGCAGAGTCAGTAATCGGTGTGTGTCCATATACAGTATACAACCTACACTTCCATAATCAGACAATATAACACAGACACCTCCGCTACACACTATATAACTTGTCGCACCACCAAAGACGTTAAGTAACCACACATAAACTGGATACGAACGAGAGAGTAACTAGTACACGCTAATACCAGTCCCCACCTTGAGTACCACCACTACCACCACCACCACCACCACCACCACCACCACCCGCCATCATCACTACTACCACCACCACCACCACCACCAGGAGTAATCATTGAGCTTCCTTGGAGAGTCACAGATGAGGTGGTTAAGGTCGCCATAAGTCTCCCGGGCTCATGTTTGCTTCATGAGGTGATAGCGAGGTTGTAGGTGGTGGGAGGAGGGGATATAGGTGTTGGGGTGGGAGGCAGGAAGGAGGGAGTAAAGTTAAGGGGTGGAAGGAGGGGGTGAGAGGCAGGGAGAAGGGGGTAGCGGTAGGCGGACACGAGAATTACCAACATTAGTCAGATCAATGTGTGGTGTTCCGAGATACCCACGCCATTATATACTGTACCATTATGCTTTTATGAAACACTGAGGAAAAAGAAATTTCGAATCACCTGACGAATATACACCCCAGTTTAGTTCACCTGAAGATTAACCATCCTAACACGAACCTAACCTAACCTAACCTCCCCCAGGTAGCGTTAGAGTTGTTAATCTTCTGGTGATCCATTTTTTTTATAAAGAAATATTGAATGAAATGTTTGAATAAGAAAAATTACATAATCCGTGCAGTGAGTTTTTTTTTCAAGTTGTGTTTAGCGAGTGAAAGTGAAACAACAAAGTTACCTCAGTTGGTGTTGAGTGAAAGTGAAACAACAAGTTACCTCAGTTGGTGTTGAGTGAAAGTGAAACAACAAGTTACCTCAGTTGGTGTTGAGTGAAAGTGAAACAACAAAGTTACATCAGTTGGTGTTGAGTGAAAGTGAAACAACAAGTTACCTCAGTTGGTGTTGAGTGAAAGTGAAACAACAAAGTTACCTCAGTTGGTGTTGAGTGAAAGTGAAACAACAAAGTTACATCAGTTGGTGTTGAGTGAAAGTGAAACAACAAGTTACCTCCTGGTGTTGAGGAAAGTGAAACAACAAAGTTACATCAGTTGGAGGAAAGAACAACAAAGTTCACGTTGGTGTTGAGGAAAGGAAACAAAGTTACGTTGGTGTTGAGTGAAAGTGAAACAACAAGTTACCAGTTGGTGTTGAGGAAAGTGAAACACAGTTACAAGTTGGAGGAAAGTGAAACAACAAAGTTACATCAGTTGGTGTTGAGTGAAAGTGAAACAACAAAGTTACCTCAGTTGGTGTTGAGTGAAAGTGAAACAACAAAGTTACATCAGTTGGTGTTGAGTGAAAGTGAAACAGACGCCAACTCTACAAATGACGCTGAAAGAGAAACGGAGACAAGATTTTGGGTAGTTGGTAATATTGAGGACTCGTATTGGCTGGGTGAGGAGGGAGAAGAGAAGAGGGAAGGTGATAGCCAGGGAGGAGAGGGGCAGGGAGATCCTAAACCTCCACACACGATTCCTTGGTCTTCGCCATCGTCATCATCGGGCTCCTGCATCTCTGGGGCTACACTCGACGACCTGCCTGCCACTTACCCTAATACAACCCCCTAATACCCTTAATACACCCCCTAATACCCCTTTAAGCTTATTGTACGAGTCTCTTTACTATGGACATACCTCCTATCCACACTACATATTTTCCCTTGTCCTATTCTTAGTCCTGATACTCCATCTTTGGCGGTAAGGAAGGATCGCCTGAATGTTAGACACCTCAGCTTATTTCACCTGATCATTAACCACCCTCAATGTTAATCCCAAGGTGGTGGGGGGATTAGGGTGGTTAAATCTTCATAAAATTGGGATGTCTAATCTCCGGATGCTGCGTAATAAACATGTGGTAAATATTTGTACGTTATAATGATTATTGGTATTATGAGATAGTATTGGAAGGATACTTGGTGATCACAGACAGGATCTATTATCTCTCTCTCTCTTGACGTCCATGGACAGGCTGGGAGGGTGAGTGAATCGGATCACCTAATGAGCTTTTGTTTTTTTTTACCTCCGTTAATTAATTAGACTTTCCCCCGGGGGTGATTTAGTGTTAGCTGTCTAACCTCCACAACACATCTGGAGATACTGTGGTAATGTCTCCCAGCACAGGTCTCCTCGTCCTCCTCCACCAAGTCATCCTACCCCACCAAATCATCCTCCCATCCTCCTCCTCTATGTGTATATCCTAGACCTCTACATTTGGCCTAAGAGAACCCTGTAATACCCACCACCTTCACTCAAGGATCAAGTCCAGCTCGCTTAAGATGGGACTAATGGTGTGTGTGTCGCTAATGCTAACGTACATATATCCCCTTGCTATTTATAAAACCAAACAATAATAGCAAGATAAACAATTGGCCATAAAAAACAGTGAGCCATTCTGAAAATAATAATAATAATCCCTCACTCGCAGAAAATCTCCCTCTTAGATCAGGATAGGTGTGCATTAGGTTGATTATATACAGGTGAGAATCCGAAGGTAGGTAACTGCACTAGAATTAATTAATGGACTCTTGTGATAGGTGATAAATAGGAGAGCGTTATTGTTATTCCTTGACGTAAATAAATACAGGTAAGAAGAAAGTTATTAATTATACCTGTGATATTTATAACTGTAGATGTGGGATAAGTGCTTACCTTTCCTCATATGTGTCCCAAGTCCGCTTCAACATGTGTCCCCATCCCTTCCCCTTAACATGTGTCCCCATCCCTTCCCCTTAACATGTGTCCCCATCCCTTCCCCTTAACATGTGTCCCCATCCCTTCCCCCACATGTGTCCCCATCCCATAACATGTGTCCCCATCCCTTCCCCTTAACATGTGTCCCCATCCCTTCCCCTTAACACATGTGTCCCCATCCTTCCCTTAACATGTGTCCCCATCCCTTCCCCTTAACATGTGTCCTGTCCCTTCAACATGTGTCCCCAACTTTCCACTTAACATGTCCCCATCCCCTTCATTGTGTCCCCATCCTTCCTTAACATGTGTCCCCTCCTTCCCCTTAACATGTCCCCATTCCCTTAACATGTGTCCCATCCTTCCCTTAACATGTGTCCCCATCCCTACATGTGTCCCCAACCTTCCCTTAACATGGCCCATCCCTTCCTTGTCCCCATCCTTCCCCTTAACATGTGTCCCTCCCCCTTAACATGTGTCCCCCATCCTTCCCCTTAACATGTGCCCCATCCCTTCTAAAATGTATCCCCCCCTCCCCTCCCCCCCCTTCTTTGTCCCCCAATAACCAGGTCAATTTGCACACCCAAAAATGTAGGTCACCTTTGCCAACCTAAAATGTAGATCAGTTGACGGCATTAATATTCAACAGGTGATGATACACACTATAACAGTTGTATGGGAGGTAGAGAGAGAATATTGTACGGTATAGGATGTTATCAAATGTTATGTACACATTCATTCTATCTCCTAAGTTAAGGTAGAGTCTCTGTATGAATTTGATGCCATTCTTTTTTTCTTTTTTTTTACGTTATTGTTGTGGTTTTATCTTCGCGTGATGATTAAACACCTATATTCTACCTGTGGGGGATTAGGTTAGGTTAGGGTGGTTAATCTTCAGTTGAAATGAGGTGGAGGGACTTTCCTATACTCACAGTACGAATCTTTATGAGTCTGAACCCTGGGTGATTGTGGAGAGGGTGCCGATTTTCTCTACGGGGAAGGGGGTACTCACTCTCTCTCGCTAACAAAACTGTCGTGTCGGTCTCCATGGTAACGTTGCGAGTCACTTTGTGTTCATTTACCAGACAGGACCGACCAAACCGCGGCTCAAAGGCTCGTATATCAACTGTGCTCCCGGACTAGTGGTGTGAGGACGCGTCTGACTGACTGACCCCGCCCTGAGTTATTACACCGCGACTCTGACCAAGATGACGTCAACATTAAACTGAGACTATCGTAATCATTGTATACGCTCTTAGGGGTCGAGTGCTTGGATTTTAATAGGTTCGTACGATAAATTCTGTTTCTGTCTGTCTGTCTGTCTGTCTGTCTCTGGAGAAACATCTAACCTACTTAACTAGAAGCAATATGGCGCGCAAATTACGCCGGGATTCTACCGTAATCAGATGCTTAATCGTTCTTTTGAAGTTGGGGGGGGGGGTGATTGAGGAAATTAAATCGTACTAATCTCCGTAGCAATTAGGTCCAGCGACGACGCTTGCAGAGCTAATAAAGGTGAATTTAATAGGTGAAGTTCACCCTCCTTCCTCTTCGTCTTATTACCTTGTCTTAATTGTCATCTTGTAAGGACGCGAGACTGAGGGAACTAATGGTGACGTCACTACAGTTGGCAGGACCTGACAGACACTGATGACGTCACAAGGGTTAACTACCAGATGGACACGGGTGACGTCACTAGAGCTTGCAAGGCCTGATGAATATGGTGACGTCACTTAAGCTCTGTTAACAAGGAAGGGACATCGACTCGGATTCGTCCAGATTAGTTTGCGATCCGTTCCATCAGGCTTAAGTCCCATGTTACATCTCTCTCTCTCTCTCTCTCTCTCTCAACCCACCACAAAGGAAATCGTCTTTCTTAAAAATGTTCCTTCAAGTATTGATGAGATTAATTGTGGTGGAATTACATTAGCAATACAAAGCCTCTACCCAACCACAGCCCACTCACCTACAACACACACCACCACAGCCCACTCACCTACAACACACACCACTACAGCCCACTCACCTACAACACACACCACCACAGCCCACTCACCTACAACACACACCACTACAGCCCACTCACCTACAACACACACCACCACAGCCCACCACCTACAACACACACACCACACAGCCCACTCGCCTACAACACACACACACCCACACAACACACACACCACAGCCCACTCACCTACAACACACACACACCACAGCCCCACCACCTACAACACACACACACACACAGCCCACTCACCTACAACACACACACACCCACACCCACCTACAACACACACACACAGCCCACCACCAACACACACACACAGCCCACCACCACAACACACACCACACAGCCCACTCACCCACAACACACACCACCAGCCACTCACCCACAACACACACCACTTCAGCCCACTCACCTACAACACACACCACTACAGCCCACCACACAGCCCACTCACCTACACACATCACACAGCCCACTCACCTACAACACACACACACACACTACAGCCCACTCACCTACAACACACACACACACAGCCCACCACCCACAACACACACACACCCCCACCACAACACACACACCACAGCCCACCCACCACACACACACCACACACAGCCCACTCACCTACAACACACACACACACACACCACTCCACACACACACACAGCCCACTCACCTACAACACACACACACAGCCCCACACACACACACACCCCCCCACACCCACACACACCACACAGCCCACCACCTACAACACACACACAGCCCACTCACCCACACACACACACCACCACACAGCCCACTCACCTACAACACACACACTCACACACACACACACACACCCACCCTCACCACAACACACACACACACACACACACCCACCACCCACACACACACACACACACCACCACACCCACCACCCACAACACACACACACCCACTCACCTACAACACACACCACCACAGCCCACTCACCTACAACACACACCACCACAGCCCACTCACCTACAACACACACCACACAGCCCACTCCACCACATCACACACACACACACACACCCCACTCACCTACACACACACACACACCACACAGCCCACTCACCAACACACCACCACAGCCCACTCACCAACAACACACAGCCCACTCACCCATATCCATCCAGCACTACAGTGGGTCATCTTGCCCTCCTAATGTCTCTTGTTACACATTCGGATCTGACGATGACCATCCTCTCTCTCTCTCCCTCCCTCCTCCCTCCCTCCTCCTCCCTCCCTCCCTCCTCCTCCTCCTATTCTTCCACACTTCCTTCCTCCTCCTTCACCCCTTCCTCCCTCCTTCACCCGTCTTCCTCTTTCATCCACTTCCTCCTCCTTCACCCCCACCTCCCTCCCCTTCTTCTTCCTCCTCCTCCTTCACCCCACTTTCTCCTCTTCCTTCCCCCACTTCCTCCTCCTCCTTCACCCCTCCCCCCTTCTTCTCCCCTCCCTTCTTCTCCCTCTTCCTCCTCCTTCACCCCCTCCCCCCTTCTTCTCCCCTCTTCCTCCTCCTTCCCCCTTCCTCCTCCTTCACCCCACTTCCTCCTCCTCCTTCACTTCCCACCCCACTTCCTCTCCTTCACCCCACCCCTTCTTCTCCCCCTCTTTCGTCGTCCTCCTTCATCCCACTTCCTCCCCCCCTCTTCCCCCTTCTCTTTCACCCCCTCTTCACCCACCTCTTCCTCCTCCTCCATCCGTCTTCCCCCTCCTCCTCCTCCACACAACCAATTAGGCAAGCCAACCCCCAGAGGACCACTCCATCCTTCACTGTAATACCCATCCAATACCACTACAGTCATCGGCTAGTTAAACACTCCACAACCCACTCATTTAACCACTCCACAGTCCACTCATTTAACCACTCTACTCCCCCACTCAGTTAACCTCCCCACAGCCCACTCATTTAACTCCACCACTCCACAACCCACTCAGTTAACCACTCCACAACCCACTCATTTTAACCACCCCCACCCAGTCACTCCCCACCCAGTTAACCTCTCCACAGCCCACTCAGTTAACCACTCCACAACCCACTCATTTTAACCACCCCCACCCAGTCACTCCCCACCCAGTTAACCTCTCCACAGCCCACTCACTTAACCACTCCACACACGCTAGCTAATAATAAAGTAATTTACTCTCTGGTTGGTTCCTCGTCGAAAATATTATGGTCTTTTGTTTACATTTTTACAGAGCCTCTCGGGGAAAGTCCAGAGTGTTAGGTTTCTCGGGAATATTCAAGGAGGTAAATAATATCTTGGTGAATAATCAAAAGTATTAATATCCTGGATAATATTCAAGACTAATTCCCCACAAGAATATTTCAGACAGTTAAACATACATTATAGTAATCATATTTTTTTTTCTGCTAGAACTCTTAAGTCAGTTTAGTTTTACCTAAAAATTTTCTAAACGTAGTGTCCGCCTTTTGTGATCTGACGAATGGATTTTTTTTTGTCTTGTGGGATGTTTTGTTGTTTTGATACGACTTAACACAGCCAATGAGCAAGTCTTCGTCACTCATAGTGTAAGATTTTCCTTTGGGGGGGTAAGTGAAGGTGCAAAATGACGTGTTTTGTTCGCTTTGGGGATGTGGAATTCCTTCTTCTTTCCTTCTTTTTCCCCCTTTTTCTATCAAGATTAAATAAAGCATAATATATAAATAATTTTTTCCCCAGGATGTATAATATCCCCCAATTTATCAAGAATAAAACGAGCATAACTTTATTTTATTTTTCCAGGTTGTATTATGCATCTCGTAACTCCAATACCCATGGCTTCCTACCTCCTGAATATGTAAGTGTAAAATGACCCTCTGTATTGTGTATTTTTCGTAGGGGGAGGGAGAACCTGTAGCGTTTTTGTAGTATATATAAAGTGGGGTGGGGATATATTCGAGTATAATATAACAAGTAGGTTATGTAGTCGAGTGTTTCTGGTCTGGTATATACTGTACGTGTTTTGAATATTCAGGATGGGAAGATATTAAATAGAAAATACTGTTTATCGTCTCCATGTTGGCATATTTTAGTAGGTAATATATCGTGTCAAATTACGTTTATGGTCTCGCTGTTAGTGTAATATATCAAGTGGTGATTATTTGGATGTGTTAATCAGGAGTTGGTGATGTAAGGTGTAACTGATTGGTGTGTACAGGGATGTTAAAACTGTCTCTTTTCTCCCTTTGTCATCTTCGTAAACTTTGATTCAATTTACCTCTATAAAGATTTTTTTTCAGCAGTTGTTTAGTTTATTATTGTAATTTCTAAGCAAGAGAATAAGTGTGTGTACTGTACAGTCTTATTGGTGTCGATGCGGTTTTGTTTTTATGAGATTTAATGCTTTTATAATTTAGTTTCGAACCTCTATAATATTTGTCTCGTGATTGTGTGTCTTTATGATTATCCTTTTATCGTAATTCTATATTCAGTGATAAAATATAATTGGATTTTATCAGGTGAAAACTATAATGTCATATGATGGTATTTGCTTCTATTGAATATTAAAACAAATAACTGTTTTTTTTATAATGGCGGCGCAAGTCCCCAGCTACAATCAACAAGACTATAATTATATGTGTGGTATAATTATTTGTGGTATAATTATATGTAGTATAATTGTTACTAAAGACTCGAAGGTAGATGGAACTTTGTAGATATTTCAGGACTTCATCACTTTCGTTAATTTTCAACCTGACATTAATATATATTTTTGTTTACTTTAGTGTGTGGTCGAACATGATATACTTTACATAACTGTATCTATAACTGAGTGTAACGTGACATGATATTTTTATTATAACATGAGAACATAACGTGATATACTGTATTATTATTATTATTATTATTATTATTATTATTCCACATCAGTGTGTAACGTGATAAATTTTTATCACGACCCCCCCCTTACACACACACACACACACACACACACACACACACACACAAACACACACAAACAAAGGCCTATATATTTTACCCCTTCAAAGATGATGTGACAAAAATAAGTATATAAATAAGTAAATACATAAATAAATAAAAATAAATAAATATAGGTAAATAAATAAATAAACTCGTGAGAAGCCGCTCTGATTCGCCCTATGAACCCACAGTGAGTTGGATCAAACCCTTCCTGTTGTTTACGCTGGTCTAACAAGATCCCCGGCCACTAGTGATACCCCCTGGAACTGATGGTGATGGTGCAGGGCCCTTGTTCCGCCTGCTGCTGGGGGAGATACGTCTGTCTGTCTGTCTATATTAATCTACCTATTTATGTGTAATCGATCTGTTTGTCTATATCAGTTAGGGAATGTATGTCTGTCGGTGTATTTTATTAGTTTATCTGTCTGTCTGTCTGTCTGTCTACCATACCATTGATGTAAGGTACAGCATGTGGACGGGTGAAGTCCGTATATAGTCACATTGTTCCATTCTGTCTATTCCCTTCCTGTCCGTTACTGTCTACAAGTGTGAGTGTCAATCTCTGTCACGCCGCCGTAAGGATTCGTGGGGATATTATCAGGGGAGTTTTGATCAGCGGAAGAGATTTTTTCTTGTGGGATTTTGTCCAAGGGAGAGATTATTGGGATTTAGCGTCTCTCTCCCTCCCTCTTTTTTCCTCTTTCTCCTCCCTCTCTCTCTCTCTCTCTCTCTCTCTCTCTCTCTCTCTCTCTCTCTCTCATCTCTCTCTCCATGGAAAGCATGAGGGAGGCAGGAGTTAGCACACTATCCATCAGTGGCTGCCTCACTTCCTATCTCAGTCGTCACTTCCTCACAACATTCCTCTCCCTTCCTCCCTCACACATCATTCCTCCCTGCATAGCCCTCCCTACCTCCCTCGCAAATATATAACCCTCTCTCCCTCCTTCCACACACAGCTTCCCCACACTTCCCCCCCACACACAGCCCCCCCACACAGCCCCCCACACACAGCTTCCCCCACACACAGCTCCCACCCCCCCACACACACACAGCCCCCCACACAGCCTCCACCACCACACACACACAGCTTCCCCCACACACAGCCCCCCACACACAGCATCTCCCCACACACAGCCCCCCCCACACACAGCCCCCCACACACAGCCTCACACAGCCCCCCCCACACACAGCATCCCCACACATCCCCCCACACACACATCTCCCCCACACACAGCCTCCCCCCCCACACACAGCCTCCCCCCACACACACACAGCCCCCCCACACACACAGCCCCCTCACACACAGCCCCCCACACAGCATCCCCACACACAGCATCCCCCCACACACACAGCATCCCCCCCACACAGCCCCCCCACACACCCGCCTCCCCCAACACAAACACACACAACATCTCCCCCCACACACACACACATCCTCCCCTACCTCCCCCACACACACACACATCCTCTACCTCCCCCCCACACACACACCTTCCTCCCTCCCCACTCCTTCCTCCTCCACAACCTCCCTCCCTCCCCCACACACAACCTCCTCCCTCCCTCCCCACACACCTCCTCACCCGCCCCCACACACATCACATTCTCCTCACCACACATCTTCCCTCCCTCCCCCCACACACATCCCCCCTCCCTCCTCCACACACAACCTCCCTCCCCCCACACACACTCCCCTCCCCACACAACCTCCTCCCTCCCCCCACACACACCTCCCTCCCCCCACACACACAACCTCCCTCCCTCCCCACACACACATCCTCCCTCCTCCCCCACACACAACCTCCCCCCACACACAACCTCCCCACACACAACCTCTTCCCACACACACACAACCTCTCACACACAAACGCCACCATCCCTCCTCCACACACAACCACCATCCTCCTCCACACAACCTCCCTCCTGCCCCCACACACACACCCACCCCCCCCCCACCTCTTTCCAGAACCCCTCTCATGTAGTTATAACAGGATTATAGGGCGTCTATTGACAGTATCTCTGGTGCAATTACTCCGTTCACAGAGGGTTATGAAGACTCAGGTGTAATGGACGTTATAAATCATCGTCATACTGGCTGCATATAGTGGAGTTATCAAAGTAGCTGTTGGTAGGAGTAGTAATAATTGTAAAGGTTATTAATGGTTGTAATGATATTTATCAACATTATTGGTGGTTGTGTGTATAAATTATAATAATCATTAATGGTAGTTGTAGTGATAGATAAACATTATTTAGTGGTTGTAGTTATAGTTGTGGGCAGTACTGATGGTTGAAATAATAATAATAATTCATAATAACAATAATATATAATAATAATAATAATAATGCTTGTATTGTACTGGCCATGAGGTCTTACCTGATAAACTGTGGGATAATGTGACGTGTTATTGGCTAGATCGTTGGAGGGTCACCTGTTGATGGGCCCATAAGACTTGTTCGGTGGTGTGTGTAAATCCTATATTTGAACTCTTGGACTGATCTTGAAACACCTTAAGAAGTTCAGTGTTAAGCCAGGCATGGGGCAATTAATTAATTAACTAGTTAAATTTTGAAATAACAGTTTAACTTAACCTAACTTAATCGAAATTTTGGCAAATGAATTGATTAACGTCGATAAATTATCAATTAACTCCTTAGAAAAATAACAAATAATATATAACACATCGTCCCTTGCGCCCACGTGTATCCAATATATTCAGCATTATAAAATGTAATAAGTAGGTGATGAAAAAGTTTGAGTTTAAACTTTCAGTGATTATTATTTATATGATATGCAGAATTCTTAGCTTATCATGATATCACTTGCATACTGAAATAACAAAATTATTTAAATGTGAAAAACTGTTGAGTAAAAAATAAAATAGTCAAGAATTTATAATTATTTTATCTCAAGACTTATTCATACCAAGTAAGTAGAAAGCCAGACTGCCTCACTATTCAGGTATTCAAACCATATTCAATGACTCTTCTGGAAACATTTACAGGATATTTAGTTATTTAATCCACATGAAAATTACCTTAATCAAATTTGTCACAGACTGGTTAACTTAACTTAATCGAGAAAATTTTAACTTAATTAGTTAATGTTTAAAAAATAAGGTTAACTTAACTGGAAAAAAATTAACTTAAGTTAAATTTGAAACTTAATCGCCTCATTCCTGGTGTTGACTGACTCATATTTGGACGGACACACACACACACACACACACACAAAACACGTTTTAAAAACAATAACCTGGCCGCTTCGAACCTCTGAACGCCTCCTTAAGCTAAGGGTTTTTCATCTAATAAGGACCCTTTATGTAGCCCCTAAATTTGAACGCTGCAGTAGTCTTAACACAGGAGGAAATTAAAAAAATCATAGGGGATCGTTACGTCGTCGTTATATAAATACACGGAGCCTGGGACCTGATCCTGTGAGCCGGGGCGGATCTGATCAACAGCCTCGAGCGTAGAAAATCTGAATATTCTGGCGTTAATAATTTGGATAGCGGAAAAAAGTACAGGAGGATTTTTACCAGCGATAAGAAGAGAGAGAGATGGGGGGAGGGTCACACCATGGAGGAATACACCGAGAGAGAAGGACAGACCCTACACCCTGCAGAAGACACCTTAGAGGAGCTATACACCCTTAAGACGCCCTAAGGAACAATAACAATGGCTACCAACACCCGGGTAGGTGGGGTGGGGGGGTCTGAAAAACGCCACTACATCTGTTTTCTCGTAATTGGAAGGAACAGCGGCCCGTAAAATGCCTCTTTTGGCCGGGTCCGGATGATGGCAGTCTGGTCGATACATACATCGGAAGGCTAGGCAGGACGATTTGGTGTCAGGAGGTAGTTTTTGATGTGTGTGTCAGATTTACTGGGATACAAAAATTAAAAGAAAAAGTTCTCCAGAGGATGAAGGGAGGGAGAAGAGAAAGCCAAGGAGCCTGAGGAACCGGGAGAAGAAAAAAGAAGAGATGACGCGGAGGAATGAGCGAGAGAAAGCAAGGAAGAAATAGATTGAGCAGGACACAAGGCTTAACTAAGTTACTGTCGAAAAAAACACTTCATGTACACACGCGCGCGTCCGCCTGGATAGTGAAAAATGCTGTGTAAATGATGCCGTGAATGAAAGTCAAATATAAGGTTGTGCGTGGGGGGGGGTAAGGAAGAAAGAAAGTAGAATGAAGGCGAGAGAAGGAAGGAAGGTGGGTTAGGTTACAAGTAAATCATTTTTGGTTTATAACTTGCTAGATCAGTGTACAGCTGTTAGTTAGATGTAGACCGTAGGAGTAATAGTACACAAGCGAGTGTCACAGTGCACAAGAACCATAACAAGCGAATCATGCCCGCATAGGCGTGGATTTTGCCATAATGTCTGCCGGCGCTCTGCCACGCGACCTCGTCGAGATTAATTACCTTCCCGGCCGTCAGCGCTGCCCAGGACTTATGATAACTCAGTGTGAATTAAGAGGCGCCCCTTGATGCCTCCTGACTGATCCTGCGACAGTCTGAGCCACTGATTGATCTCGGAATTAATGACAAGAGAGAGAAAAAAAGAAGAGAACAGCCGCCACTCCGTAAGGTTTATTCTAATGAACCATGTGACAGATTTTATTATATCATTATTTTCTACGAATAAATATAAGAAGTGAACCAAAGACTGTGAAATATATCTTATTAAAATGGTGTGACAGTCGAGGTTGAATAATTAAATATCTTCTAAAATTAAACGAGAGAGAAGTGACCCGTGTTATCGTTAATTTAACCCAAGTTTAATCCTATGAAGGTGTTGGTTAAATATTTTATCTTCAGCGAAATTAAATATAATAAAAAAAAATACAATTAATCCCGTGAAAATTATTTTTATGACGCTATAAGAAGTAAAGGCCATTATACTGTATATTAAATCCTATAGACCAGGTAATGTAGTCTCTCCACGCACGTTGCGTTTGGTGGAATTTTGGTTGAGTTAGGTTAGATAATCGTAGTTGATTACAGTAAGGTTAAGTTAGGCAAGGTTAAAGATTATTGTAGATTAAAATAGTTTAGGTTATAGTTAAGTGATGGGTCTACCGGGTTTGGTTAGGTTTGACTATATTTTAGTTAGGGTTTAAATTGTTAAAGAATTTTGGTCTTAAATTAGTATAGGTAAGTTGGGTAGTCAAACAAGTTTGGTTATTACAGCTTTCCCCTTTTCCTCATCCTCCCCCTTCTCTATTCTTTCTTCTCCTTCCCCCTTCCCTTTCCTCCTCTTCCTTCTTCCTCCTCCCTCACCCAGGCCTCACTAGTTGAGGAGGAGGAGGTATCACTGGGACTGGGCCTCCGGGCGGTGATAAAGAGGGCGCACTCACGGACCTGCCCAGGGGACGCCCAGTCACTTATGCAAGGACAGAGTGAGGAAGGGGGGGGGGGAGGAGGTAGGTAAGAGACAGTGAGGGAGGTAGGTCGGTAGGAGGCAGTGTGGCTTGGAGGGAGGTAGGTAGGTAGGTAGGTAGAAGGTAGTGAGGCTTGGAGGGAGGTAGGTCGGTAGGAGGTTTGGAGGGAGGTAGGTAGGTAGGTAGGTAGAAGGTAGTGAGGCTTGGAGGGAGGTAGGTCGGTAGGAGGCAGTGAGGCTTGAAGGGAGGTAGGTAGGTAGGTAGAAGGTAGTGAGGGGGAAGGAGGTAGGTAGGAGGCGTTGTGCAGGGAATTGGGAGTGGTGTACAGAGGAAGGAATTGATATTTTGGACTCGCCTGAGGTAACGTACGTGAAGGCTGGACGTTTTAGAAGGACATGGAAGGTGGATCTGGTGGAGTGAGATGGAAGATGTACTTGATGGAGTGAAGTGGAGATTGGACTTTGGAGGTTAGACTTTTGGAGTGATATGGAGGTTGGACATTTGGAGTGAGATGGACGTTGGACATTTGGAGTAAGATGGAGGTTGGACTTTGGAGTTTGATGGAGGTTAAACTTATAAAAACTAAACTGAATTCTTAACTTGGATGATGGAAATGGATAGTTGAAGTAGAGACAAATGGCATAGAACTGAAGAAACTGTAAATAAAAAGAGAAAATAAAGAGGTAGAAACACGGAGAAGAAACAGGA